>NC_092336.1:129487500-130093750 GCF_046630445.1 Rutidosis leptorrhynchoides
TTTTAAATACACATTGGAAGTTATTTATGAATAAATTTTAATAATAAATATTTCAACTTATCATATACATTCGAATAGATATTTAAACCAATAAGTTTAATGTACGGTATCAAACAATTAATACATTGTTACCTTTTCATGTTATAGTATATATGTATCTATTTACATATAATTGTTCGCGAATCGTCGAAAACAACCGAAGGGTATTTAAATATATAAAAGTAATTCAAAAATTTTGAGATTCAGTTTTACAGACTTTGCTTATCGTGTCGGAAATGTTAATCATACAAAGATTAAGTTTAAATTTAGTCGAAATTTCTGGGTCATCACATATATATATATATATATATATATATATATATATATATATATATATATATATATATATATATATATATATATATATATATATATATATATATATATATGATTTCAAGTTATTTAGTAAACGATAGTAACATTCGATCTTTGATTCGGTTGATATTTAGATAAGTTAACTAAAACGTTTAAGATGAACCAGTAAAACACTAATTTGCTACAGTATTTTCGAATTGCTACAGTACCCGAAAAGCTACAGTGTTTTCAAAAATCACTATTTGCTACAGTAAAAAAACTTTGCTACAGTATCTTTGCTACAATAAAACACTATTTCAAAATGAAAATGTATATATGTATATGTGTATACTACGAGACGATGATTTATAGAAGCAAATAATCAAAACACTTAATTGATTAAAGCTACACTTCGAGTGACATAGTTTATCAATGATTAAGTTTAATTTTTGATAAAGGTACAAGTCGCGTAACGAAAAGTACTAGTTTTCTAAGTGTACGAAACCACGTTTGAAAAACCAAAACCGGGACTTAAACCGGGCATCAACGTACAAAATAACAGGACTAAATTTACAAGTCCACTATGCACGAGAATATAATATTATATATATAATTAATATTAATTATATATATTATAAATATAATTAATAAATATGTCGACAAGCTTATGGACAAAAACATACTGAGCTGGAAAAAGGGGCCATGCGATCGCATGGCCATTGCACCTCTAAACCATGCGATCGCATGGGGCTAAACAACTGGCCAGGTACTATAAATTCAAGTGTTTTTGCTCGAACGAATATCACACACACATATTTACACAGATATAGATATATACTCCGTAATATTTATTATTATTATTATTATTATTATTATTATTATTATTATTATTATTATTATTAAGATTAATATTATTATTAACCTAATTATTATTAGTAATATTATTAGTATTATACATAAAATACTACGACGAGGTCATGTCCAAATAATTTCAAACCGAGTTTTCAAATGAGTCAAAGCTAAGGAAACTATGGGCTGTAGCTATGGAGGTTATGGGTAATGTACGCAAGTCTAACCTAGTGTTTATCATCTCTGTTGCGTCTACATACTTTCCCTGCAATATTAAATCACAATATTGATACGTGAGCATTCATATCTTATCTTTTATATATTAATAGTGTATCCATGTCTAATGCTCGAGTATATATGTTTATGCATGCTTGTATGCTTTAATTTTGTCGTTAGATAGTTTATGATGAATCACGAATTTGATACATATGTTATTGATATAAGGTATACGATATGCATGTCGTTGGAAAGCTATCAAAAAATTAATAACTTTTTATTTAGAAATCGCGTGATTTCGATGAACGGATTAAAAGATATGGTCAACTGAATTATGTTTGCCGTTAATTGAAATTGTGTTTGACACTGTAAATTAATATTTAAACAACTTGTTTATAAGATTGATAAATTGGATTTTCAAATATTACTAATCGAGTAAATGAATTTCTATATAAAGCACGTCTCGTCTTGTTGAACAATTGCCAACGTTGACTGTCTTATCATGTTTTAAAGCTTTATAAATACTAAATCTGGTTTTACAAGTATTGGAAAACTATATGAAATGTTAAAATATATCCAATTACCATGATCATTCAAATACAATATAACTCTTGAAATAAATAATGTTTTGAGTTTGATAAACTATAAATTTGTTCAATTATCAAGACTTATACTATGTTAATAAACATGTATAGATTTAAAGATCATATTGGGTCAGGTTAACTTTTGAGATGACTTTTGTTAACTTTTGCATGTCGGTCTCGAGCATTAGGATTGTGATACACTATGACCAAACCTAACTTATTAGACATGTATTGACCAACATATGTTCTCTAGGTTGAGATCTACGATTAATTTGCATTGCGAGTTTCGGTCACATTTCGATGAATGACCTTATGTGCTGCTAAGGTGAGTTCCATTTGCTCCCTTTTTAATTGCTTTTGCAATCTATATTTTTGGGCTGAGAATACATGCACTTTATTTTAAACGCAATGGATACAAGTACATACTAAATTCTACACCGAGTTTGAACCGAAAATCCCTTAGCTTTGGTAACTAGTAACTGCCAGTTATAAGAACTGGTGGGCGCGAGTAGTAGTATATGGATCCATAGGGCTTGACATCTCCGTCTGTTCCAGGTATAAAAACCCTAGCATGAACTATAAAACAGACGTGAAAGGACCCGTCCTAATCCATCTGGACGAAGTCTTCAACAGTTGGTCCCATTGCGAGGTTCTGACCTCTATATGCCCTGAATGACTCCATGTAATATGAGCAAATGCACAGCAGAAGGTTTTTTTTCATACCTGAGAATAAACATGCTTTCAAGTGTCAACCAAAAGGTTGGTGAGTTCATAAGTTTATCGTAAACAATAAAATTCATCATTTTGATAGACCACAAGATTTAAATCCTGCATGGTACAAATGGGCCCGAATCCTATACCCATCTGTAATGTATATGCGATATCCTTTAAATACGGTACACCTATCTCGTGTATGAAATCATCTTTCATAAAACTTAGTAATCGTACACATATCTCGTGCACAAAAATAACATACACATAACCTGTGTATAAAATCATTCCCTCGATACATAACATTCATATCAATTGGTGGCAATTGGTGGCAATTATCATGTCCACATAATTCAATGGTGGCAATTATCATGTTCACATAATTCAATGGTGGTAATTATCATGTCCACATAATTCAATGGTGGCAATTATCATGTCCACATAATTCAACAATAATCCGCAGAACTTCTGTCTGCATAATAATTCATTCGAGGAATGTTTTGCTTGTGTCTATCTCGTCAAACATTTATAAAAGCATTTCATGTATTCACAGTTCAAAAATATATTTCAAAAGCATTTAATAAAGCAGTTGTAAAAACAACGCATGTATTCTCAGTCCCAAAAATGTAAAGAGTAAAAGGGAGCAAATGAAACTCACCATACTGTATTTTGTAGTAAAAATACATATGACGAAATTGAACAATGCAGGGTTGGTCTCGGATTCACGAACCTATATTATTCATATATTTATTAAAACATATACTTGTAATCGAACAAGTTTGGATATTATTATTATTAATTGTTATTTCAGTAACTTGTATATTTCATTGGTAATTATTTTAACTATATTTATTTTATATGCCTTAGATAAGTAATTGGTATTTATTATGATAATATTAATGTTGTTATGCGATATGTTTTAAAATATATTCTTATATAGCTATTTATTTGTTGAAATAATATCAATAATAATAAATAAAAATTTGTATCCTTTTATGATGATGATGATGATAATAATAATAATAATAATAATAATGATAATAATAATAATAATAATAATAATACTAAAAGCAATTAGATTTAGTAACGGTACTTCTATTAATAGTTTTGATAATACTAATAATAAAATAATGTTAGTAATAATAATAATTTCAATGAAAAGATAATAACGAAAAGAAAAAAAAATTTGTTGGTTTTCATAAAAATAATATTTTAAATAATAGTGGTACTTTTAATGAAATGATGATTCTAATAGAAATTTTAATAGTCATATTAATAATAATACTATATACTATATACTATAATAATAATAATAATAATAATAATAATAATAATAATAATAATAATAATAATAATATTACTTATACTAATAATCTTATTTCTAATATTAGTAATAATAATAATTACTTGATAACAATCAATAATAAATAATAATAATAATAATAATAATAATAATAACAATAATAATAATAATAATAATAATAATAATAATAATAATAATAATAATAAATATACCTTTAAAACAGCATAAAAGAAATAAATGTCATAGCCCGGGATCGGACCCGCAACCTCTCGATTAAACCCAACACCCACAGAAACCATTGAGCCATTTCTGTTTTCATAATCTAATCTCAGACCCAACAATACTTAACTGGTATGTTTCTGTTCCCATCTTTAGCCCAACAACGAAGTGGGTCTCGGCCCAACAGAAACTAAACAATTTCGGCCCAACATTTCCTCACACTCTTAGTACATCTTTTATTGAAAAAAAATTTGGAGACTCCTAGTTTCGAACCCATGACCACTTGAAACTAATCAACACTCTATACCATCTGATCTATCTTGCTTTTTCTTGAAATTATCACCTCCCTAAATATATTTAAACCGTTTATTCATTCATCTTCTTTTTCTTTCAATTTCAAAACCTCTTCTCATCATCATTCCCTAATCATCATCATCGATTATTATATCACGATCACCATCACTACTTCATCGTAACACAATCATCATCATGATTATATTAATCATCTATCATCGTTATCACCATCATAACGTTGAACCCATCATAAAATTATGATTATCACTTTCTCTTTTTATGTATTATTCATCGTCACCGTTAACATTCCTCACCAATATCGTTTATCATCCTTGTGATCTCATCATCATCCTATATTTTTATAAACCCGTTAACATCATCATGCTTTATCATCTAACATCATGGAACGAGTTCATCTTTATCCTAATTATCAATTCGTCCAGAAATTCGATGGAAGCTTTTCTTGTTGTTATGATTACATGATATGGTCCAAACAATAAAATGCGTATGAGGCCCACTCTACACTCCAATGTTTCCCATCAGATTTCTTGGATTAGGTATATGCACTTGTTAGTGAAAATAAAAGGGGAAAAAAAAATTAAACAAAAGAGAAAAAGTGTACGTGATGATGGGTGTCGGTTTAAATTAAAATCTACAAGTGGTGTTTGGGTGATGTCGACAGAAAGAAAAGAAAACAGCAAAATGGTTCGGTTATTAGCTGAAGTTTGTCCCACATATATGTAACGTCCTCCCAATAGGGTCTGGAAGGAACGTCACTAATATCAAAACTGAAATGTCCCGTTCTTATTGATTAAAAACGTTCCATATTAATTGATTTCGTTGCGAGGTTTTGACCTCTATATGAGACATTTTTTAAAGACTGCATTCATTTTAAAACAAACCATAACCTTTATTTCATCAATAAAGGTTTAAAAAGCTTTACGTAGATTATCAAATAATGATAATCTAAAATATCCTGTTTACACACGACCATTACATAATGGTTTACAATACAAATATGTTACAACAAAATAAGTTTCTTGAATGCAGTTTTTACACAATATCATACAAGCATGGACTCCAAATCTTGTCCTTATTTAAGTATGCGACAGCGGAAGCTCTTAATAATCACCTGAGAATAAACATGCTTAAAACGTCAACAAAAATGTTGGTGAGTTATAGGTTTAACCTATATATATCAAATCGTATCAATAGACCACAAGATTTCATATTTCAATACACATCCCATACGTAGAGATAAAAATCATTCATATGGTGAACACCTGGTAACCGACAATAACAAGATGCATATATAAGAATATCCCCATCATTCCGGGACACCCTTCGGATATGATATAAATTTCGAAGTACTAAAGCATCCGGTACTTTGGATGGGGTTTGTTAGGCCCAATAGATCTATCTTTAGGATTCGCGTCAATTAGGGTGTCTGTTCCCTAATTCTTAGATTACCAGACTTAATAAAAAGGGGCATATTCGATTTCGATAATTCAACCATAGAATGTAGTTTCACGTACTTGTGTCTATTTTGTAAATCATTTATAAAACCTGCATGTATTCTCATCCCAAAAATATTAGATTTTAAAAGTGGGACTATAACTCACTTTCACAGATTTTTACTTCGTCGGGAAGTAAGACTTGGCCACTGGTTGATTCACGAACCTATAACAATATATACATATATATCAAAGTATGTTCAAAATATATTTACAACACTTTTAATATATTTTGATGTTTTAAGTTTATTAAGTCAGCTGTCCTCGTTAGTAACCTACAACTAGCTGTCCACAGTTAGATGTACAGAAATAAATCGATAAATATTATCTTGAATCAATCCACGACCCAGTGTATACGTATCTCAGTATTGATCACAACTCAAACTATATATATTTTGGAATCAACCTCAACCCTGTATAGCTAACTCCAACATTCACATATAGAGTGTCTATGGTTGTTCCGAAATATATATAGATGTGTCGACATGATAGGTCGAAACATTGTATACGTGTCTATGGTATCTCAAAATTACATAATATATAATACAAGTTGATTAAGTTATGGTTGGAATAGATTTGTTACCAATTTTCACGTAGCTAAAATGAGAAAAATTATCCAATCTTGTTTTACCCATAACTTCTTCATTTTAAATCCGTTTTGAGTGAATCAAATTGCTATGGTTTCATATTGAACTCTATTTTATGAATCTAAACAAAAAAAGTATAGGTTTCTAGTCGGAAAAATAAGTTACAAGTCGTTTTTGTAAAGGTAGTCATTTCAGTCGAAAGAACGACGTCTAGATGACCATTTTAGAAAACATACTTCCACTTTGAGTTTAACCATAATTTTTGGATATAGTTTCATGTTCATAATAAAAATCATTTTCTCAGAATAACAACTTTTAAATCAAAGTTTATCATAGTTTTTAATTAACTAACCCAAAACAGCCCGCGGTGTTACTACGACGGAGTAAATCCGGTTTTACGGTGTTTTTCGTGTTTCCAGGTTTTAAATCATTAAGTTAGCATATCATATAGATATAGAACATGTGTTTAGTTGATTTTAAAAGTCAAGTTAGAAGGATTAACTTTTGTTTGCGAACAAGTTTAGAATTAACTAAACTATGTTCTAGTGATTACAAGTTTAAACCTTCGAATAAGATAGCTTTATATGTATGAATCGAATGATGTTATGAACATCATTACTACCTTAAGTTCCTTGGATGAACCTACTGGAAAAGAGAAAAATGGATCTAGCTTCAATGGATCCTTGGATGGCTCAAAGTTCTTGAAGCAAAATCATGACACGAAAACAAGTTCAAGTAAGATCATCACTTGAAATAAGATTGTTATAGTTATAGAATTTGAACCAAAGTTTGAATATGATTATTACCTTGTATTAGAATGATAACCTACTGTAAGAAACAAAGATTTCTTGAGGTTGGATGATCACCTTACAAGATTGGAAGTGAGCTAGCAAACTTGAAAGTATTCTTGATTTTATGAAACTAGAACTTTTGGAATTTATGAAGAACACTTAGAACTTGAAGATAGAACTTGAGAGAGTTCAATTAGATGAAGAAAATTGAAGAATGAAAGTGTTTGTAGGTGTTTTTGGTCGTTGGTGTATGGATTAGATATAAAGGATATGTAATTTTGTTTTCATGTAAATAAGTCATGAATGATTACTCATATTTTTGTAATCTTATGAGATATTTCATGCTAGTTGCCAAATGATGGTTCCCACATGTGTTAGGTGACTCACATGGGCTGCTAAGAGCTGATCATTGGAGTGTATATACCAATAGTACATACATCTAAAAGCTGTGTATTGTACGAGTACGAATACGGGTGCATACGAGTAGAATTGTTGATGAAACTGAACGAGAATGTAATTGTAAGCATTTTTGTTAAGTAGAAGTATTTTGATAAGTGTATTGAAGTCTTTCAAAAGTGTATAAATACATATTAAAACACTACATGTATATACATTTTAACTGAGTCGTTAAGTCATCGTTAGTCGTTACATGTAAGTGTTGTTTTGAAACCTTTAGGTTAACGATCTTGTTAAATGTTGTTAACCCAATGTTTATAATATCAAAAGAGATTTTAAATTATTATATTATCATGATATTATGATGTACGAATATCTCTTAATATGATATATATACATTAAATGTCGTTACAACGATAAACGTTACATATATGTCTCGTTTCAAAATCATTAAGTTAGTAGTCTTGTTTTTACATATGTAGTTCATTGTTAATATAATTAATGATATGTTTACTTATTATAATATCATGTTAACTATATATATAACCATATATATGTCATCATATAGTTTTTTTTTACAAGTTTTAACGTTCGTGAATCACCGGTCAACTTGGGTGGTCAATTGTCTATATGAAACCTATTTCAATTAATCAAGTCTTAACAAGTTTGATTGCTTAACATTTTGGAAACATTTAATCATGTAAACATCAATCTCAATTAATATATATAAACATGGAAAAGTTCGGGTCACTACAGTACCTACCCGTTAAATAAATTTCGTCCCGAAATTTTAAGCTGTTGAAGGTGTTGACGAATCTTCTGGAAATAGATGCGGGTATTTCTTCTTCATCTGATCTTCACGCTCCCAGGTGAACTCGGGTCCTCTACGAGCATTCCATCGAACCTTAACAATTGGTATCTTGTTTTGCTTAAGTCTTTTAACCTCACGATCCATTATTTCGACGGGTTCTTCGATGAATTGGAGTTTTTTGTTGATTTGGATTTCATCTAACGGAATAGTGAGATCTTCTTTAGCAAAACATTTCTTCAAATTCGAGACGTGGAAAGTGTTATGTACAGCCGCGAGTTGTTGAGGTAACTCAAGTCGGTAAGCTACTGGTCCGACACGATCAATAATCTTGAATGGTCCAATATACCTTGGATTTAATTTCCCTCGTTTACCAAATCGAACAACGCCTTTCCAAGGTGCAACTTTAAGCATGACCATCTCTCCAATTTCAAATTCTATATCTTTTCTTTTAATGTCAGCGTCGCTCTTTTTTCGACTTTGGGCGGTTTTCAACTGTTGTTGAATTTGGATGATCTTCTCGGTAGTTTCTGGTATAATCTCCGGACCCGTAATCTGTCTATCCCCCACTTCACTCCAACAAATCGGAGACCTGCACTTTCTACCATAAAGTGCTTCAAACGGCGCCATCTCAATGCTTGAATGGTAGCTGTTGTTGTAGGAAAATTCTGCTAATGGTAGATGTCGATCCCAACTGTTTCCGAAATCAATAACACATGCTCGTAGCATGTCTTCAAGCGTTTGTATCGTCCTTTCGCTCTGCCCATCAGTTTGTGGATGATAGGCAGTACTCATGTCTAGACGAGTTCCTAATGCTTGCTGTAATGTCTGCCAGAATCTTGAAATAAATCTGCCATCCCTATCAGAGATAATAGAGATTGGTATTCCATGTCTGGAGACGACTTCCTTCAAATACAGTCGTGCTAACTTCTCCATCTTGTCATCTTCTCTTATTGGTAGGAAGTGTGCTGATTTGGTGAGACGATCAACTATTACCCAAATAGTATCAAAACCACTTGCAGTCCTTGGCAATTTAGTGATGAAATCCATGGTAATGTTTTCCCATTTCCATTCCGGGATTTCGGGTTGTTGAAGTAGACCTGATGGTTTCTGATGCTCAGCTTTGACCTTAGAACACGTCAAACATTCTCCTACGTATTTAGCAACATCGGCTTTCATACCCGGCCACCAAAAATGTTTCTTGAGATCCTTGTACATCTTCCCCGTTCCAGGATGTATTGAGTATCTAGTTTTATGAGCTTCTCTAAGTACCATTTCTCTCATATCTCCAAATTTTGGTACCCAAATTCTTTCAGCCCTATACCGGGTTCCGTCTTCCCGAATATTAAGATGCTTCTCCGATCCTTTGGGTATTTCATCCTTTAAATTTCCCTCTTTTAAAACTCCTTGTTGCGCCTCCTTTATTTGAGTAGTAAGGTTATTATGAATCATTATATTCATAGATTTTACTCGAATGGGTTCTCTGTCCTTCCTGCTCAAGGCATCGGCTACCACATTTGCCTTCCCCGGGTGGTAACGAATCTCAAAGTCGTAATCATTCAATAATTCAATCCACCTACGCTGCCTCATATTCAGTTGTTTCTGATTAAATATGTGTTGAAGACTTTTGTGGTCAGTATATATAATACTTTTGACCCCATATAAGTAGTGCCTCCAAGTCTTTAATGCAAAAACAACCGCGCCTAATTCCAAATCATGCGTCGTATAATTTTGTTCGTGAATCTTCAATTGTCTAGACGCATAAGCAATCACCTTCGTTCGTTGCATTAATACACAACCGAGACCTTGCTTTGATGCGTCACAATAAATCACAAAATCATCATTCCCTTCAGGCAATGACAATATAGGTGCCGTAGTTAGCTTTTTCTTCAATAACTGAAACGCTTTCTCTTGTTCATCATTCCATTCAAATTTCTTCCCTTTATGCGTTAATGCAGTCAAGGGTTTTGCTATTCTGGAAAAGTCTTGGATGAACCTTCTGTAGTAACCAGCTAGTCCTAAAAACTGGCGTATGTGTTTCGGAGTTTTCGGGGTTTCCCACTTTTCAACAGTTTCTATCTTTGCCGGATCCACCTTAATACCTTCTTTGTTCACTATGTGACCGAGAAATTGAACTTCTTCCAACCAAAATGCACACTTTGAAAACTTAGCGTACAATTCTTCCTTCCTCAATACTTCTAACACCTTTCTCAAATGTTCACCGTGTTCTTGGTCATTCTTTGAGTAAATAAGTATGTCATCAATGAAAACAATGACAAACTTGTCAAGGTATGGTCCACACACTCGGTTCATAAGGTCCATGAACACAGCTGGTGCATTAGTTAAACCAAACGGCATGACCATAAACTCGTAATGACCGTAACGTGTTCTGAAAGCAGTCTTTGGAATATCATCTTCTTTCACCCGCATTTGATGATACCCGGAACGTAAGTCAATCTTTGAATAAACAGACGAGCCTTGTAGTTGATCAAATAAGTCGTCGATTCTCGGTAGTGGGTAGCGGTTCTTGATGGTAAGTTTGTTCAACTCTCGGTAGTCGATACACAACCTGAATGTACCATCTTTCTTCTTGACAAACAAAACAGGAGCTCCCCACGGTGATGTGCTTGGTCGAATGAAACCACGCTCTAAAAGTTCTTGTAATTGGCTTTGCAGTTCTTTCATCTCACTGGGTGCGAGTCTGTAAGGAGCACGAGCTATTGGTGCAGCTCCTGGTACAAGATCTATTTGAAATTCAACGGATCGATGTGGGGGTAATCCCGGTAATTCTTTCGGAAATACATCGGGAAATTCTTTTGCAATGGGAACATCATTGATGCTCTTTTCTTCAGTTTGTACTTTCTCGACGTGTGCTAGAACAGCATAGCAACCTTTTCTTATTAGTTTTTGTGCCTTCAAATTACTAATAAGATGTAGCTTCGTGTTGCCCTTTTCTCCGTACACCATTAAGGGTTTTCCTTTTTCTCGTATAATGCGAATTGCATTTTTGTAACAAACGATCTCCGCTTTCACTTCTTTCAACCAGTCCATACCGATTATCACATCAAAACTCCCTAACTCTACTGGTATCAAATCAATCTTAAATGTTTCGCTAACCAGTTTAATTTCTCGATTCCGACATATATTATCTGCTGAAATTAATTTACCATTTGCTAATTCGAGTAAAAATTTACTATCCAAAGGCGTCAATGGACAACTTAATTTAGCACAAAAATCTCTACTCATATAGCTTCTATCCGCACCCGAATCAAATAAAACGTAAGCAGATTTATTGTCAATAAGAAACGTACCCGTAACAAGCTCCGGGTCTTCCTGTGCCTCTACCGCATTAATATTGAAAACTCTTCCACGGCCTTGTCCATTCGTGTTCTCCTGGTTCGGGCAATTTCTAATAATGTGGCCTGGTTTTCCACATTTATAACAAACTACATTGGCATAACTTGCTCCGACACTACTTGCTCCGCCATTACTCGTTCCGACACCATTTGTTCCTTTCGTTCTATTAACCCCTGGTCCGTAGACCTCACACTTCGCTGCGCTATGACCATTTCTTTTACACTTGTTGCAAAATTTGGTGCAAAACCCCGAGTGATACTTTTCACACCTTTGGCATAGCTGCTTCTGATTGTTGTTGTTGTTGCGGTTATTATTGTTGTTGGGATGATTGTTGTAGCTGCTGTTGTTGTTGTTGTTGTTGGGCCATTTGTTGTAGTTGCGATTGATGTTGCGATTGTTGGGATAATTGTTGCGATTATTGTTGTAATTACTGTTGTTGTTGTATTGGTGATTCTTATCACCGTTTTCCTCCCACTTTCTTTTGACTTGCTTCACATTGGCCTCTTCAGCAGTCTGTTCTTTAATTCTTTCTTCAATCTGGTTCACTAGTTTGTGAGCCATTCTACATGCCTGTTGTATGGAGGCGGGCTCTTGTGAACTTATATCTTCTTGGATTCTTTCTGGTAATCCTTTCACAAACGCGTCGATCTTCTCTTCCTCATCTTCGAATGCTCCCGGACACAATAGGCACAATTCTGTGAATCGTCTTTCGTACGTGGTAATATCAAATCCTTGGGTTCGTAACCCTCTAAGTTCTGTCTTGAGCTTATTGACCTCAGTTCTGGGACGGTACTTCTCGTTCATCAAGTGCTTGAATGCTGACCACGGTAGTGCGTACGCATCATCTTGTCCCACTTGCTCTAGATAGGTATTCCACCATGTTAACGCAGAACCTGTGAAGGTATGCGTAGCGTACTTCACTTTGTCCTCTTCAGTACACTTACTTATGGCAAACACCGATTCGACCTTCTCGGTCCACCGTTTCAATCCGATCGGTCCTTCGGTTCCATCAAATTCCAAAGGTTTGCAGGCAGTGAATTCTTTGTAGGTGCATCCTACACGATTTCCTGTACTGCCAGATCCAAGGTTATTGTTGGTATGTAGCGCAGCCTGTACCGCAGCTATGTTTGAAGCTAGAAAAGTACGGAATTCCTCTTCATTCATATTCACGGTGTGTCGAGTAGTCGGTGCCATTTCCTTCAAAATAGTCAAATGGAACAAGTTAATCATACAGAATATTAAGAGTAGTTAATAGTATTTCGTAGCATAATATGAACTCATTTATAAAAGCTTTTTCTTCATATTAGCATTTTATAAGTTTAAATTCGGGTAGTACCTACCCGTTAAGTTCATACTTAGTAGCTAATATACAATTCAACTACTACAATTCTATATGAAAAACTGATTGTAATAATATTTCACGTTCAAACTTTTATACAATATTTTACAAACTTACAATACCGCTTATTTTACATAAAGCATGAAATATAGCACACAATAACTTTGATACAAGATAGTTGTGAAGACAATTCTAGCTAGTACACAAGTCGTTCAGCAAAGGCAATAAAGACACGTAATTCATACGTCCAGAAACAAGTCATGCATTCTGGTTTTACTAGGACTACTTCCCATCCTTGGTCTTGTGCAACATAACCGTTATGGCCGTTGATAAGACAGCGTGTTGTAACGTCATCAAAGGGATGAGGGTTACGTAATGTCCAACAGTCCCGTAATAATCTAAAAACCTCATTTCTTACCCCAATTACCGACTCCGTCACTTGTGGAAACGTTTTGTTTAATAGTTGTAGCCCGATGTTCTTGTTCTCACTTTGGTGAGAAGCGAACATTACTAATCCGTAAGCATAACATGCTTCTTTATGTTGCATGTTAGCCGCTTTTTCTAAATCACAAAGTCCAATATTCGGATATATTGAGTCAAAATAATTTCTTAACCCGTTGCGTAAAATAGCATTTGGGTTCCCCGCAATATATGCGTCAAAGTAAACACATCGTAACTTATGGGTTTCCCAATGTGATATCCCCCATCTTTCAAACGAAAGTCTCTTATAAACCAAGACATTCTTGGAACGTTCTTCGAATGTCTTACAAACTGATCTCGCCTTAAATAGTTGTGCCGAAGAATTCTGGCCGACTCTAGACAAGATTTCATCAATCATGTCTCCGGGTAGGTCTCTTAAAATATTGGGTTGTCTATCCATTTTGTGTTTTTAAACTGTAAAATAGACAAGAGTTAGATTTATAAAAAAATACTTATTAATACAAGCAATTTTTACATATATCATAAAGCATAAGAACACTATATTCCATATATTACACCACAAGAATACAACTATCTTATTCCGACTCGCTCGTTTCTTCTTCTTCGGTTTTGGTTCGTTTTGCCAAGTTTCTAGGGATATATGAGGTTCCCCTAATACGAGCCGTCGTTGTCCACATTGGTTTAGAAAAACCTGGTGGTTTAGAGGTTCCCGGGTCATTGTTACAACTTAAGGACTTCGGGGGTTGACGATACATATAAAGTTCATCGGGGTTGGAATTAGATTTCTCTATTTTTATGCCCTTTCCCTTATTATTTTCTTTTGCCTTTTTAAATTCAGTTGGGGTAATTTCTATAACATCATCGAAATTCTCGTCGGAATCCGATTCATCGGAGAATTGGTAATCCTCCCAATATTTTGCTTCCTTGGCGGAAACACCATTGACCATAATTAACTTTGGTCGGTTGGTTGAGGATTTTCTTTTACTTAACCGTTTTATTATTTCCCCCACCGGTTCTATTTCTTCATCCGGTTCCGATTCTTCTTCCGGTTCCGACTCTTCTTCCGGTTCCTCTTCGGGAACTTGTGAATCAGTCCACAAATCATTCCAATTTACATTTGACACTTCATTATTATTAGGTGAGTCAATGGGACTTGTTCTAGAGGTAGACATCTATCACATAATATCAAACACGTTAAGAGATTAATATATCACATAATATTCATATGTTAAAAATATATAGTTTCCAACAAAAATGTTAAGCAATCATTTTTAAAGAAAACACGGTCGAAGTCCAGACTCACTAATGCATCCTAACAAACTCGATAAGACACACTAATGCAAATTTTCTGGTTCTCTAAGACCAACGCTCTGATACCAACTGAAATGTCCCGTTCTTATTGATTAAAAACGTTCCATATTAATTGATTTCGTTGCGAGGTTTTGACCTCTATATGAGACATTTTTTAAAGACTGCATTCATTTTAAAACAAACCATAACCTTTATTTCATCAATAAAGGTTTAAAAAGCTTTACGTAGATTATCAAATAATGATAATCTAAAATATCCTGTTTACACACGACCATTACATAATGGTTTACAATACAAATATGTTACAACAAAATAAGTTTCTTGAATGCAGTTTTTACACAATATCATACAAGCATGGACTCCAAATCTTGTCCTTATTTAAGTATGCGACAGCGGAAGCTCTTAATAATCACCTGAGAATAAACATGCTTAAAACGTCAACAAAAATGTTGGTGAGTTATAGGTTTAACCTATATATATCAAATCGTATCAATAGACCACAAGATTTCATATTTCAATACACATCCCATACGTAGAGATAAAAATCATTCATATGGTGAACACCTGGTAACCGACAATAACAAGATGCATATATAAGAATATCCCCATCATTCCGGGACACCCTTCGGATATGATATAAATTTCGAAGTACTAAAGCATCCGGTACTTTGGATGGGGTTTGTTAGGCCCAATAGATCTATCTTTAGGATTCGCGTCAATTAGGGTGTTTGTTCCCTAATTCTTAGATTACCAGACTTAATAAAAAGGGGCATATTCGATTTCGATAATTCAACCATAGAATGTAGTTTCACGTACTTGTGTCTATTTTGTAAATCATTTATAAAACCTGCATGTATTCTCATCCCAAAAATATTAGATTTTAAAAGTGGGACTATAACTCACTTTCACAGATTTTTACTTCGTCGGGAAGTAAGACTTGGCCACTGGTTGATTCACGAACCTATAACAATATATACATATATATCAAAGTATGTTCAAAATATATTTACAACACTTTTAATATATTTTGATGTTTTAAGTTTATTAAGTCAGCTGTCCTCGTTAGTAACCTACAACTAGCTGTCCACAGTTAGATGTACAGAAATAAATCGATAAATATTATCTTGAATCAATCCACGACCCAGTGTATACGTATCTCAGTATTGATCACAACTCAAACTATATATATTTTGGAATCAACCTCAACCCTGTATAGCTAACTCCAACATTCACATATAGAGTGTCTATGGTTGTTCCGAAATATATATAGATGTGTCGACATGATAGGTCGAAACATTGTATACGTGTCTATGGTATCTCAAAATTACATAATATATAATACAAGTTGATTAAGTTATGGTTGGAATAGATTTGTTACCAATTTTCACGTAGCTAAAATGAGAAAAATTATCCAATCTTGTTTTACCCATAACTTCTTCATTTTAAATCCGTTTTGAGTGAATCAAATTGCTATGGTTTCATATTGAACTCTATTTTATGAATCTAAACAAAAAAAGTATAGGTTTCTAGTCGGAAAAATAAGTTACAAGTCGTTTTTGTAAAGGTAGTCATTTCAGTCGAAAGAACGACGTCTAGATGACCATTTTAGAAAACATACTTCCACTTTGAGTTTAACCATAATTTTTGGATATAGTTTCATGTTCATAATAAAAATCATTTTCTCAGAATAACAACTTTTAAATCAAAGTTTATCATAGTTTTTAATTAACTAACCCAAAACAGCCCGCGGTGTTACTACGACGGAGTAAATCCGGTTTTACGGTGTTTTTCGTGTTTCCAGGTTTTAAATCATTAAGTTAGCATATCATATAGATATAGAACATGTGTTTAGTTGATTTTAAAAGTCAAGTTAGAAGGATTAACTTTTGTTTGCGAACAAGTTTAGAATTAACTAAACTATGTTCTAGTGATTACAAGTTTAAACCTTCGAATAAGATAGCTTTATATGTATGAATCGAATGATGTTATGAACATCATTACTACCTTAAGTTCCTTGGATGAACCTACTGGAAAAGAGAAAAATGGATCTAGCTTCAATGGATCCTTGGATGGCTCAAAGTTCTTGAAGCAAAATCATGACACGAAAACAAGTTCAAGTAAGATCATCACTTGAAATAAGATTGTTATAGTTATAGAATTTGAACCAAAGTTTGAATATGATTATTACCTTGTATTAGAATGATAACCTACTGTAAGAAACAAAGATTTCTTGAGGTTGGATGATCACCTTACAAGATTGGAAGTGAGCTAGCAAACTTGAAAGTATTCTTGATTTTATGAAACTAGAACTTTTGGAATTTATGAAGAACACTTAGAACTTGAAGATAGAACTTGAGAGAGTTCAATTAGATGAAGAAAATTGAAGAATGAAAGTGTTTGTAGGTGTTTTTGGTCGTTGGTGTATGGATTAGATATAAAGGATATGTAATTTTGTTTTCATGTAAATAAGTCATGAATGATTACTCATATTTTTGTAATCTTATGAGATATTTCATGCTAGTTGCCAAATGATGGTTCCCACATGTGTTAGGTGACTCACATGGGCTGCTAAGAGCTGATCATTGGAGTGTATATACCAATAGTACATACATCTAAAAGCTGTGTATTGTACGAGTACGAATACGGGTGCATACGAGTAGAATTGTTGATGAAACTGAACGAGAATGTAATTGTAAGCATTTTTGTTAAGTAGAAGTATTTTGATAAGTGTATTGAAGTCTTTCAAAAGTGTATAAATACATATTAAAACACTACATGTATATACATTTTAACTGAGTCGTTAAGTCATCGTTAGTCGTTACATGTAAGTGTTGTTTTGAAACCTTTAGGTTAACGATCTTGTTAAATGTTGTTAACCCAATGTTTATAATATCAAAATAGATTTTAAATTATTATATTATCATGATATTATGATGTACGAATATCTCTTAATATGATATATATACATTAAATGTCGTTACAACGATAAACGTTACATATATGTCTCGTTTCAAAATCATTAAGTTAGTAGTCTTGTTTTTACATATGTAGTTCATTGTTAATATAATTAATGATATGTTTACTTATTATAATATCATGTTAACTATATATATAACCATATATATGTCATCATATAGTTTTTTTTTACAAGTTTTAACGTTCGTGAATCACCGGTCAACTTGGGTGGTCAATTGTCTATATGAAACCTATTTCAATTAATCAAGTCTTAACAAGTTTGATTGCTTAACATTTTGGAAACATTTAATCATGTAAACATCAATCTCAATTAATATATATAAACATGGAAAAGTTCGGGTCACTACAAAAACATACCAACATATTATAATAAACGAGAACAATACTAAATGATGAATTTAACTTTATTGAGTACGCAGCGGAAAATGAAATGTCGTTACAATGACAGGAATAATAATAACGTAAATGTTCACATGCAGAAGTAATAAATGCGATATCTCTTGATCCTATGTCCAAGTAGCATCACATAAGCAGTAAGTATAAGAGCTTGAATCAAACAGCACCTGAGACAAAACATGCTAAAGTGTCAACCAAAAAGGTTGAGTGAAGTTCATATGTTTAATAAAAGTTTGACCGTTGTTTTAGACCACAAGATTTAGTTTGTAAGGTTGATCTCCCGCAGGATCAAAAACTTATGCCAATGCGTGATATTTAGACTAAACGTTCAAGTTTGCCCCATGACAAGTTGTGTCTGTCCTTGTCGGTTTAATTTCATTATTAAGTAATACAAAGACTTAGTCAAATGTATCGGGGACGTTACTCCTGATAGGCCTACCCCCAATAATTAAGCATTTCGCAGCAATTAAAAATATCACTGTAGGGACTTAGTAGGACATAGCCGGGTATAGCATAGTTTAACAGTTTGGTACTTGTGTCTAAAGTGTAAAAAGTAAAAACAGCATGTGTCTCACCCCAAGTAAAAGTAAGTAAGTTTTCTAGCAATAAAGAGGGGCTATGAATTCACCTTAGTAAGTAGAGAGAGAGTTATTTCTCGGAATAAAGAGTTGAACGAGTGAGCAGGAAAGTCAACCTATTGACATTTAAGAGTAGTTAAGTGTTTTTCCCATGTTTAAGTTTAAGTATGTGTTTAAGTATAGTTTGTTTTACTAAGTTTCTATTCCTAGTAAGTTACTATTTTTATAAAGTTTCCATTTTTAGAAAGTTTCTTATTTTACTAAGTTTCTATGACTAGATAGTTTCTACTTTTATCAGTGTTTTCCATTTTAGGATACTTGCCGTATTAGATAAGCTTCCAATAACCCCTTTCCCTTCGAATGGCTAATTTAGATCTAGGGGCTTGAGCCATAGGACCCTTTAAATCGGAAATCCAAACCCTCTGCCTAGAATCTCATAGAAACCATTCGTCAAGAAAGTTCGAAGATCTATACATCTCTAATACATATCCCAAAATGTTTTTATGTTATAACATAAGCAGTAGGTTATAGGTGCTAGTAATAGTAATAGTAATAGTGTTTAATTGCATATAATTTATAACATTATTTACATATTTCGGTAAAAATAATAACCGAAGTAAAAAGTAAAACGTAAAAAGTAAAAAAGTAAAAAGTAAAAAGTAAAAAAAATAAAAAGTAAGAAAAGAATACTTACTAGTAGTAATTCTTCAAAGAGAGAATGAGAGAAATTTTGGTGTGAGTTTGAATGAGAAATGAGGGGTATTTATACTTGAAAAAATTAGGT
This sequence comes from Rutidosis leptorrhynchoides, assembly GCF_046630445.1. NCBI lineage: Eukaryota > Viridiplantae > Streptophyta > Magnoliopsida > Asterales > Asteraceae > Rutidosis > Rutidosis leptorrhynchoides. The sequence goes on from NC_092336.1 coordinate 129,507,288, forward strand.
AAAAAGAATAAAATAATTAAAAGAAAAAGAAATATTTTAATTCTTAATGGGATTTTAAAATTAAAAAGTATTAAATGTTAGGTCATGGGATAATGCACAAAATAAAATAATAAAAGTAGTTTTTCCATTACAATTTTTAATTAAAAAGTAATTTATTTATTTATTTATTTTTTTTTTTCATTTATTTTAAGGATTTTTTTTATATAAATAAACAAATTGATTTAATGCTTTTCCAAGAATATTTGTCAATAATATTTTATTTTATTTTATTTTATTTTATTTAATTAATAAATACAAATTTTGCATAAAAATAATAAATAATTCGGTATTTTGTATTTTTAATAATAATTATGATTTTAATTATTAAACTATAGTTTTAGTAAGTTTGTAAATATTATTACATTTATATATAATTGGATTTATTATATAGTTAAATATATAATACATTAACTAAATAATAAAAGTGATACAAAGTTTATATACTTAGTTAAATTATGTCAAATTATGTAAATTAATAATATATTATTTATTTAAGCGTACATTGTTGACTAAAAATTACTATTCGGTCAATATTTAATTGTATATAACAACTCTTAATACATATAGTCAGACATATAACCCTAGGGTTAATTCAGTAATTTAGAAGTCGAAAAGTGAGGGTTGTTACAGTACCTCCCCGTTAATAAAAACTTCGTCCTGAAGTTTTAGGTAGACTTCTCGGATGCATCAGCGGTTGAGAAGATATGGGGACATTTCTGTTTCATTTGGTCTTCACGTTCCCAGGTATACTCGGGGCCACGTCGTGAATTCCAACGGATCTTAACAATAGGTATGGTGCTTTGTTTTAAGCGTTTAGCAGATCGGTCCATGACTTCTACGGGTTCCTCTATGAAGTGCATTTTATCATCAATGCGAATGTCATCTAAAGGAATAACGAGAGTGTCATCAGCGAGACACTTTTTAAGATTCGAGACATGAAATACGTCGTGTACACTGCTAAGTTCAGCAGGTAATTCTAATCGATAAGCCACGGGTCCGATCCTTTCAGTAATCTTGAAGGGTCCAACAAAACGCGGACTTAGTTTGCTTCGTTTACCAAAACGAGCGACGCCTTTCCAATAGGATACTTTCAACATGAATTTGTCACCAACTTGGAATTCCAAATCTTTCCGACCTTTATTAGAATAGCTCTTCTGTCGGCTGCGGGCAGTTTCTATTCGTTTCTTAATCTGAACTATCTTTTCGGTTGTCTCGTGTATGATTTCAGGACCAGTTAACTGTCTGTCCTCTAATTCATCCCAGCACAGTGGGGATCTACATTTTCGTCCGTATAAGGCCTCAAAAGGTGCAACCTTAATACTTGAGTGGTAACTATTATTGTAAGAGAATTCAACCAAAGGCAAATGTTTATCCCAGCCTTTGCCGAAGTCGATAACACAAGCGTGAAGCATATCTTCCAATGTTTGAATGGTTCGTTCACTTTGACCATCGGTTTGCGGATGATAAGCAGTACTCATGTCGAGTTGAGTTCCAAGAGCAGTTTGTAAGGATTTCCAGAATCTGGAAGTGAATCTACTGTCACGATCAGATATGATTGATATAGGAACACCATGACGAGAGACAATTTCTTTGATATACAGTTGTGACAATCTCTCCATCTTGTCGGTCTCCTTGATTGGTAAGAATTGAGCAGATTTAGTAAGACGATCTACTATGACCCATATAGTATCATTGTCACTAGAAGTCTTGGGCAATTTAGTAATAAAGTCCATAGCGATACATTCCCACTTCCACTGCGGAATATCGGGTTGTGTCAACAGACCAGAAGGCTTTTGATGTTTAGCCTTGACTTTCAAACAAGTGAGACACTTACTAACATAAGTAGCAATGTCGGCTTTCATATTAGGCCACTAGTAGAATTCCTTCACATCGTGGTACATCTTACTGGAACCCGGATGAATAGAATACCTAGTCTTATGCGCTTCATCCAAGACTAGTTCACGGAGATTACCGAAGCGAGGAACCCAAATTCTGTTGCCAAAGTACCGTGTACCATTAGCTTTCACTTGGAGTTGGTTCTCGAAACCGATAGGTCCTTCACCTTCGATAAGTGTTGATTTAATAGCTTCCAGTTGAGCTTCGCAGATTCGTGATATAAGATTTGATTTGATTTTCAGGTTTAAGGCACGAACACGTTTAACATCGTCTTTTCGACTGAGGGCATCGGCAACTACGTTTTCCTTGCCAGGATGATATTCCATCTTACAGTCATAATCGTTCAATAACGCGAGCCATCGGCTTTGCCTCATATTCAGCTGTTTTTGATCAAAGATGTGTCGAAGACTTTTATGGTCAGTGTACACCGTAAACTGGGTACCATATAGATAATGTCTCCATATCTTTAATGCAAATACCATGGCACCTAACTCAAGGTCGTGTGTGGTATAGTTCTCCTCGTGTTTCTTCAACTGTCTAGATGCGTAGGCAATAACCTTTTCATGTTGCATTAAAACATAACCAAAGCCTTGCTTTGAGGCATCGCAGTAAACAACAAAATCATCGGTACCTTCAGGTAAAGATAGAATCGGGGCTGTGGTCAACTTCTCTTTCAGAATCTTGAAAGCAGATTCCTGTTCTTCGGACCACTCAAACTTCTTCCCTTTTTGAGTTAGCTTTGTAAGAGGTTTGGCAAGAAGGGAATAATCCTTTATGTATCTCCGATAATAACCGACAAGTCCCAAAAATTGACGAATATGCTTCGCAGTCTTTGGTATCTCCCAGTTCTGGATAGCGGTAATCTTAGCTGGATCGACATGTATTCCATTACTATCAATAACGTGTCCGAGGAATTGTACGGTTTTGAGCCAAAACTAGCACTTAGAAAACTTGGCGTAGAGTTGTTCCTTTCGTAAGAGTTCAAGAATCACGCGCAGATGTTGCTCATGTTCCTTCTCACTCTTGGAGTAGATCAAAATGTCATCAATGAAAACAATGACAAATTTATCGAGATAAGGTTTGCAGACACGGTTCATGAGATCCATGAAAATGGTAGGAGCATTGGTCAAACCAAAAGGCATGACACAGAATTCATAGTGCCCATAACGAGTGCGAAAAGCAGTCTTAGGAATATCAGATTCCTTGACTCTAAGTTGGTGATATCCGGACCTCAAATCAATCTTTGAATAAACAATTGACCCTTGAAGTTGGTCGAATAGATCATCAATACGTGGCAACGGATAACGGTTCTTGATAGTAAGCTTGTTAAGTTCGCGGTAATCAATGCACATCCTTAACGTACCATCCTTCTTTTTAACAAATAGAATAGGAGCTCCCCATGGAACGAGCTTGGACGAATAAAACCTTTATCTAATTGTTCTTGGAGCTGGTTGGAAAGTTCCTTCATTTCGGAAGGTGCTAAACGGTATGGTGCTTTAGCAATAGGAGCAGCACCGGGAGCTAAATCAATTTGAAATTCAACTTGTCGAGGAGGTGGAAGACCAGGAAGGTCTTCGGGAAACACATCGGGAAAGTCTTTAACCACTGGTACATCTTCAATACACTTCTCTTTCGATGCGATCATCTTAACGTGGGCTAGAATAGCTGGATAACCTTTCATAAGGTGTTTGCGGGTTTTAATATAGGAGATAATATTGAGATTGGAACCACTCTTTTCACCTTGGATGATAAGAGTCTCTCCATTTCCCAATGGAACATGAATGGTTTTATCGTAACACATGATGGCAGCTCTCAATGGACATAACCAGTCCATTCCAACTACGACGTCAAAACTTCCGAGCTCGACCGGCAAAAGGTCTATCTTAAATTCTTTATCGGCTAAGATTAGGTTGCAGTTTTTATAGATTTTATCGACTTGCATGACCTTTCCATTGGCTACTTCTACTAATCTTTTAGTTTCTAAGGGTTGAGGCTTTTCAGCAAATAGGGTACAAAAATCACTAGACACGTAACTTCTGTCGGCGCCAGTATCGAATAAAATAGTTGCATAAAAATTATTGACAAGATACGTACCCGTGATAACTTCATCTTCATCTCGGGCTTCAGCAGCAGTAATAACAAACGCACGACCCTTCGCAGCAGTAGCATTAGCTCCAGTAGCGGGATTATTTTTCTTCTTAGGACAATTCGGACTAATGTGTCCCTTCTCTCCACAAGTATAGCATGTAGGAGGAGCTTTGGCCGGAACAATAGCCTTATCCTTCAGAGGAGTCTTACACGTCTTAGCAACGTGTTCTACTTTCTTACACAACGCACAAACTGCAGTACACTTCCCCGGGTGATGCCTCTCACAACGAATACAGAAAGGATAAGTACCCTTATAATTCGATCTTGTACCATCTGCAGGCTTCTTATTATCATTCTGAGCCGAACCTTGAGATGGCTCAAACTTCCTCTTACATCATTACCCTTGGTTTCAACTTGCTTATTGGTCGACGCCCTTCTTCTCTTGGCCAACATGAGATTTTGTGCCATGAGAATCACAGCATCCAAAGTAACCTTCTCAGCAGCAATAACATTCCCTTGAACATCCTCGGGAAGACTTTCAATATACCGTTCAATTCTTCTAGCTTCAGTAGGAAACATTTCAGGACATAGAGTAGAAAGATCCAGATAACGATTGGTATAGTTCTCAATGTCAGTACCCTTGACCTTGAGTTCCCAGAACTCAGCTTCAAGTTTCTGAACTTGACTTCGAGGACAGAATTTGTTGAACATCATGCTTTTGAGTTCATCCCATGGAATTGCATTAGCATTATCAATTCCTACGGACTTGGTATGAGCAGTCCACCAAGTTAAAGCATTGCCACCTAATGAGCTAGTGGCATACTTTACTCGATCGTTATCACCACAGTTGCAAATACGGAAAATAGATTCCATCTTCTCGAACCAACGGACTAGTTCGACAGCTTCTTCAGTCCCCTTAAATGCAGGAGGATGACAGTTTGAAAAATCCTTGTAGGAACAAGGTTTTGGTTGAGTATTAGCATGATTAGCTTGGGCGTTGCCTTGGGCGGCAGCGAGTAACTGTTGGAATTGCTCAGTAGTTAACACAATGTTGTTAACGGTAGGTGCAGCTGAACGAACCATGATGTCACTACATAAAAGTGAATATATGTTTGATAAGTTTAACAAGTTATAAGTTTGAGCAATCACAAGTATGAATAAAATAAAGTATTGATATCGCATGATATTAATAAAACACTTTATATTATTGGAATGAGGCATTAAATAAGCCTTTATTACACGATTCGGAAATAGAAATAGTTTAAGGCATAGCCTTTACATAGACAAGGAATTGGAAAAATAATCTAGGAAATATTAAGATTGAAGTAATCTTCATATTTCTTCTTCTCATCCTCCACCTTCTTCATAAACTCATCAACTTTCTCGTTCCTCGCCTTTTGTTTCTCATGCAGGAACTCGAGATTATCATAAAGGTTAGAAACTTCATTGTTGATTACATGGTACTTGTGGTCCCTTATAGAAAGTTGATTATTCACGCGGTTTTCCTCCATCTTCAATCTAATGTCAACATCTTCTCTTAGGTAGGAGAGAGATTGCTTCCCCCATCGGGTATTTCTATCACCTTCATACTTCACCAACTTTATCTCTTTCTTTAGTTCAGCATTTTCCTCCATGAGCTTCTTGATCGCTAGGTCTTTTTCCTTCATTTGAAAATCGATCCTTGCAATATGGCGAATTAGGTCATCGGTAGTTTTTCGCAGATTCATGAGCTCGTACTTGGCATCAACTTCATCGTAGAAAGGAGATCGGGATCTTTTCTTTGACGGCCCAGTTTCTTCAAGACATTTCCTCTTGTCTTTATTCCTCGGGGTTGGATAGTATTCAGGAGACCCATGTAACTTTAGAGTAGTATTTGGGCTATAATTTGGTGAGGGAGGACCACTAAAGCCATAAGGTGGACTTTGGACTGGTCTTTCTGTGGAAGACCTTTCAGTATCTTTTTCGGTTGGCTTGAAAAGATTCATTTTGGTCGTTTGATGATAATTAGACATCCTAACATTAGGAAGGAGATTTTGATCAGTTTTAGGATAGGATTGTAAGGCATATGTTTTAAGATTACAAGGCAATCCTAAGTGCTTTAAAGTCTAAGGCAGGAAAGGTTATAGTTTCCTAGATTGCTAAGGCACCCTAGCTAACAAGTAAGGCACACATAAAAATGCAATTCTGGTTCTCTATAACAGCCTGGTTATGCTCTGATACCAATCTGTAACGTCCTCCCAATAGGGTCTGGAAGGAACGTCACTAATATCAAAACATACTAACATATTATAATAAATGAGAACAATACTAAATGATGAATTTAACTTTATTGAGTACACAGCGGAAAATGAAATGTCGTTACAATGACAGGAATAACAATAACGTAAATGTTCACATGCAGAAGTAATAAATGCGATATCTCTTGATCCTATGTCCAAGTAGCATCACATAAGCAGTAAGTATAAGAGCTTGAATCAAACAGCACCTGAGACAAAACATGCTAAAGTGTCAACCAAAAAGGTTGAGTGAAGTTCATAGGTTTAACAAAAGTTTGACCGTTGTTTTAGACCACAAGATTTAGTTTGTAAGGTTGATCTCCCGCAGGATCAAAAAGTTATGCCAATGCGTGATATTTAGACTAAACGTTCAAGTTTGCCCCATGACAAGTTGTGTCTGTCCTTGTCGGTTTAATTTCATTATTAAGTAATACAAAGACTTAGTCAAATGTATCGGGGACGTTACTCCCGATAGGCCTACCCCCAATAATTAAGCATGCCGCAGCAATTAAAAATATCACTGTAGGGACTTAGTCGGACATAGCCAGGTATAGCATAGTTTAACAGTTTGGTACTTGTGTCTAAAGTGTAAAAAGTAAAAACAGCATGTGTCTCACTCCAAGTAAAAGTAAGTAAGTTTTCTAGCAATAAAGAGGGACTATGAATTTACCTTAGTAAGTAGAGAGAGAGTTATTCCTCGGAATAAAGAGTTGAACGAGTGAGCAGGAAAGTCAACCTATTGACATTTAAGAGTAGTTAAATGTTTTGCCCATGTTTAAGTTTAAGTATGTGTTTAAGTATAGTTTATTTTACTAAGTTTCTATTCCTAGTAAGTTACTATTTTTATAAAGTTTCCATTTTTAGAAAGTTTCTTATTTTACTAAGTTTCTATGACTAGAGAGTTTCTACTTTTATCAGTGTTTTCCATTTTATGATACTTGCCGTATTAGATAAGCTTTCAATCATCCCTTTCCCTTCGAATGGCTAATTTAGATCTAGGGGCTTGAGCCATAGGACCCTTTAAATCGGAAATCCAAACCCTCTGCCTAGAATCTCATAGAAACCATTCGTCAAGAAAGTTCGAAGATCTATACATCTCTAATACATATCCCAAAATGTTTTTATGTTACAACATAAGCAGTACATTATAGGTGCTAGTAATAGTAATAGTAATAGTGTATACATGTTATTTATTTTATTTATAATTGCATATAATTTATAACATTATTTACATGTTTCGGTAAAAATAATAACCGAAGTAAAAAGTAAAACGTAAAAAGTAAAAAAGTAAAAAGTAAAAAGTAAAAAAAAATAAAAAGTAAGAAAAGAATACTTACTAGTAGTAATTCTTCAAAGAGAGAATGAGAGAAATTTTGGTGTGAGTTTGAATGAGAAATGAGGGGTATTTATACTTGAAAAAATTAGGAAAAAAGAATAAAATAATTAAAAGAAAAAGAAATATTTTAATTCTTAATGGGATTTTAAAATTAAAAAGTATTAAATGTTAGGTCATGGGATAATGCACAAAATAAAATAATAAAAGTAGTTTTTCCATTACAATTTTTAATTAAAAAGTAATTTATTTATTTATTTATTTATTTTTTTTCATTTATTTTAAGGATTTTTTTTATATAAATAAACAAATTGATTTAATGTTTTTCCAAGAATATTTGTCAATAATATTTTATTTTATTTTTTTTATTTAATTAATAAATATAAATTTTGCATGAAAATAATAAATAATTCGATATTTTGTATTTTTAATAATAATTATGATTTTAATTATTAAACTATAGTTTTAGTAAGTTTGTAAATATTATTACATTTATTTATAATTGGATTTATTATATAGTTAAATATATAATACATTAACTAAATAATAAAAGTGATACAAAGTTTATATACTTAGTTAAATTATGTCAAATTATGTAAATTAATAATATATTATTTATTTAAGCGTACATTGTTGACTAAAAATTACTATTCGGTCAATATTTAATTGTATATAACAACTCTTAATACATATAGTCAGACATATAACCCTAGGGTTAATTCAGTAATTTAGAAGTCGAAAAGTGAGGGTTGTTACAATATACCTCATGTGTTTAGACTTTTATAAAGCATCTCATAAAGGAGTTTTAACACATTTATATTGTCACTTTAAACTGGGTTCATATAATACTCAATTGATCGACATCTTTTAGTTTTCGTTGAATTACAAGCACTTACAGTAGCAGTCATAATTGAATTAGTAGAAGGTTTCGAATGGTGATTGATGGTGATTTAAAGCGACAACAGTAGCAGTACGTGAAGTGGTGATGATGTCGATAGTGATGGTTGCAAATAACAAGTATTGGTGGTGTGTGGTTGAATTTCGGTGGAAGTTGTCGACGGTGGTACATGAAGGTGTAGTGGTGATTTATGGAGATTTTACATGGTTGTGACTAGAGTGGCGGTGAGGAGGATGATGGTAGTTTTATCGAAACAAAATAATGAACAGAAGTAGTTGTTTACGGTGTGGAGTTCACAATGGTTTACAGTTATGGCAGCAACAATTTCGAATGGTGTAGGTTGGTTTCTAAAGTTGTAATCATAGATGGCCGGTAAGGATTATGTTCAACAAGAAAGAAGCAAGAAAGAGAAGGAATAAAATGGTGAAGGGATCGTAATGGATGTGCTATATTGGAAAGCAAAAATGAAAGATGGTTGAGCCGAAGGTGATGGAAGATAGTGAAGTGATGCGAGGGTGATGGTGGCCTGTGGATTATGGTGATCTCGTGGCTATTATAGGGTGGTGAGATTGAAGTGGTGTAAGTTTGAAGATGGAAGGCGAATACGGTTCATCATTCCATTTCCAGAGGTTGTATATATGTAATACATATGTATTGACTTATTAAGTCAATAATTAACTACAGTAATCTTAGCTCACAAGTTTAACTTTCATCTATGTCTGACATGTTTTAATCAAGAAATCAAGGCAATCAAGAACAGAAGAAATAAAAAGTTGAAATTGATGTCTAACAAACTTTGTCATCTTATGTCAATGATCAATTGCTTTGTATTCACTCAAACACCTATAACAAACAAAATGATAATTGGATAACGATGTACACTAATTCCATAAATCATCTGACTTTATCATTTTCATATTTAATTAACATTAATATTAATATTAATAAATATATTAAAAATAATAATATTTATAATGTTATTAATAATAAACTACTAATAATAATAGTACACATAATACTATTAATAATAATATCAGTAATAAAAATGATAAAAATGATAATTGTTAGTAACCTTGTTACTAATGATAATACTATATATTCTGATAAAGATAATAATACTAATAACTATAAAATGATAGATAAAAATGATAAATGATAATATTAATAATAAATGGTATTATTTTTATAATGATACAGATGATGATAACTATAATGATAACAATAATAATAACTAACAATATTACAACTAGATTATAATTTTAATCATTCTTATAATAGTATTTATTACTATATATTCATATATATATTTACAATTAATAGTTCATGAATCGTCGAGAATGGTCAAAAGGGCAAATGCATTCATATAACTGTTCCAAAGTTTTCGAGACTCAACGTTACAGAATTTGCTTATCATGTCGTAAACATATAAAGATTAAGTTTAAATTTGGTCGGAAATTCCCGGGTCGTCACAGTACCTACCCGTTAAAGAAATTTCGTCCCGAAATTTGAGTGAGGTGGTCATGGCTAACAATAAAAATGTTTTCATGATGAATATGAGTTGATAAATAGAGTTTTATCATTTTTGATTAATATAGATTAAACGATTCGATGATGTGAAGCGTACGAGTGAAGCTGCCACAAAAGATTGAGATAAAGATTTACCTTTTGACGTAGTCACGGTGAATTTTCGGAATTTAAGGAATTTAAAAGAAAATCTTGGAAATCTATAAGATCTGATTCTTTGAGATTTAAGGAAATTAGGATCTCTTTAATTAAATGCGATGATCTGTCCCAATTACTACGCCTGATGTTTCCATTATAAATTTACCTTTTCCGTTTCATTAGTTTTCACTACTTCTATACCTTCACTCCCAGTTCATATACCAAAAGATTATAATAATGCTTAATCCGGTTCTAATCCTTGTTCTCATTTTGACTATCGCAATGATCGTCCTTCTTTTCCAACTCCCACCGGAAGAATCTGTTTATTTCTACTATGCTCTAGTGATTATTGTATTTATAATCCTCCCGTGTCTTTATATTGCTATACGCACTGATATCCACGGTTTGTAATTTCGGTGTTGTTGTTGGGCTTGGTATTTTCCCTTGTATATCAGAGTTTCATGCTCTTGCCTTCTTTTCCCGACTTTAAGTCAAGCGAATAGTGGTCCATAATTTGTAGATATAGAGTTTCGAATGATTATAATGTTCTAAGCAGGAAGGAACGTAATAGCACGATTTGATTTGATAAATTACCAGAATCACAGAGGATAGAACTATCAAGAATATATTTTCTTGATATGTTCGGAGATTGAACAGATTGAACGAGTCGTGTAACATGGCACATGATGACGTTATGATCTGTGAATCATCATGTTTCATTAGAAACTCAGCATGACTTACTGTAATATAATTACGTTGGCTGGACGTCATTATATTATACTAACTCATGCTTCAATTTCCTACACTTCTCCAAAAACCATTCATAATTTAAATTTAGATTTTACAGAAGTTTCCAATATAATGGAATACAGAAAATACGAAGAGGTAGATAATTTCGAACAAGAATATTTATGAAAATATTCTCAGAAATATCGAAGATATTTATGATGATATTTTGGGATTTCCAAGTTCGGAAGTTGATGAAGAAAAATTTTCCGCAAGATTTTAACATGATTTCGGAGCAAGATATTCTCTAAAGATTTCATCGGATTCAGAATTACCTGGATTCTTTGAATATAGAGTTTGGTCCTTGTATTTGTCCTTGATCTCCTTCATGGTTAGCTCAATCCGTTTTCCAGTTCCAACTTTTCTGAGCTTTTCCAACATACTATTCTTTATCATCAAACTTCCGACGATTAATGTCGTTTACGATTACCTACAGTTTCTGCTGCTTCATTCAGCTTTTTCAAAGTTCAATGTATTGATTCGTAGGCTGGGTGTTTTTCAAAATTTCTGAATTGAAGATCGTAATTCCAGGAGATAAATGTTATATGTATACATATAACTGTTGATATCGTACCGTTGCGAGATTTCAAAATACTGATTGCTAATTGTCGGTAATTGATATAGCAATTCTCGTTATAAGGTGCGGATGAGTATATGATAGGGTTTCATTGAATATAATGATTTATCGGAGAGATTTAAACCAAGAAGCAACGAGGTTGCTGGTACGTCTGCTGGTAATATGGTAAAATATGAAAGGTTCCCCAGTAACAATAAAAGAGCACGCATATATATCAAGGTTATAATAAGGTTGTTTCGAACGAAAAGTCGAAGTTGTCTTGCTGGAGCTGTGACAAGATTCGCTACTTTGAAAAGGGATTATCAAGTTATTTTGGGTAATAATAACACTAAGGAATTAGCACAACTACGTGTTAAACGTTACTCAGGTTCCGAGTGTTTTCAGGTGCATAACCATATGTATCAATCGTTTCTTCCGTAGATGAAGTGCGGTTGGTTCATCCTCTCAATTGAGGTGTTTTCAAGAATCACGAAAGGTTTGAACGCAGATTGTAATCGTCGAGATACAATGAGGTTTAAGATGAAATCAAGTGGAAAACTTGAAGAATTGTTTAGTTTCATATGTTATAATCAATATTTTAATTCATTTTAATTGTCCAATGTTGATAGTCCTCAGTTGATAGTCCACAGTTAGCAATTCAATAATTCATATATAATTATATATATAATATTCAGATTAATACGTATCGTGACCCGTGTACATGTCTCAGACTCGATCACAACTCAAAGTATATATATTATTGTAGAATCAACCTCAACCCTGTATAGAGAACTCGATCATTACTGCATATAGAGTGTCTATGGTTATTCCAAATAATATATATATATATATATATATATATATATATATATATATATATATATATATATATATATATGCGTCGATATGATATGTCAAAACCTTGTATACGTGTCCCGATATTTAAAGTGCGTAAAATAAATACAGAAAATAAATGACAATAAATAAAATTGTGAGAATGTAAATTGCGATAATTAAATTACAATAAATAAAGTTTAATCAGTTAGCTGGGAACAATTAGCTAGGAACAGTTAGCGTGGATTCTTAACAAAATTTCTCATAGTTAATTTGTTTGTTTCTAACAAATTTTATTTTGTCAATTGTTTCCTTCATTATGCCACTTGATTTTTGATAAATCAAAATCCAAATATGAAATTGGATGAATATGGTTATTCTGTGGTGAACAGATTTGTATATCGGTGGACGTAAATAGGATAGTAAATGACTGTTAAATCAGATTCAAAGAATGTACAGTGTAACTTATTAATGTGAAATCTAAATATTCTCAGGTATTTCCTACCCGTTAAAATATTTTCACCATTAACAGTTTGTACAAAAGAATTTTTAATTATAATCTTTATGAAAAAATATATATACTTATATATTTTCTTCAGATGTAATCATTGATTTAATGAGTCAATATGATATTAAACTCATTTGATTTACCGTTAGAACAAGAATATATATAATCTCTAAAATATTAGAGATTACATAATTGCCATGTCGAACGAAGATAAATGATGTAGATCGTCATGTAGAACGATGATTATACTCGAAGCACAGAATGAGATGTTGAGACATGTGATGTTGAGAGTTGGGTTGTTGATGGTACTATTGGTACCGATGATGTTGCAAAAGCTGGTAAGTTTTACACCATGTTTTCTAAATTGATTACTTGAGCGCGATGCTCGTTGACTTCTTTTATTATTCCGGGATGATTGTCGGTCGGAACGAATGGATGAATAAGGATTAGAATTTTTAGATAAAATGTAATCGTGGAGAGATAATCTAGAAATGAGTGTAAAAATGGTGTTTCGAATGGGTTCGCCGGTAAGTGCTTCAGGTTCTTTATCACGAGTGCAGGTTGGTGGGTGAAAAGGATCGCCTTCTTCTCGTCTCCATCAGTTAAGTAGGCTACGAACCCATCAAATGAATTGGGTGATTCATTCTGGTGACACTGCTTTCGGAGCTTAGGTGAAACTCCATATCGGAATAGCTGTCAGAATCCGAGGAATTCGAACTGGTTGCAGGATTCATCTCGTATGGTTAGATGAAGGATTTTCGATAAGAAATAGATTATAAGATGTAGATTAGTACCCTGCAATATATAATTTACATATGCATATATAATACTAAACTCCCATAAGTTACGGAAGAATCTACGGAAGCTGTCAGGCAAATGTAACAATAACAGATACGCTAAGATACGAATTTTGTCTATACACTATTCATGCAATCAATGCAGTAAGATGTGTCTAGACTAAGAATAATAAGCAGGTAATTTCCTAAGGATGATAAGCAGATGATTTCTGACTAGAAATGATAAGCAAAACTTTTAACATGCAGACACGGTCGAAGTCCAGACTCACCAATGCATCCTAACGACTACTAGTTAGACACACTAATGCAAGACCTGGTTCGCTAAGACCACCGCTCTGATACCAACTGAAAGGACCCGTCCTAATCCATCTGGACGAAGTCTTCAACAGTTGGTCCCATTGCGAGGTTCTGACCTCTATATGCCCTGAATGACTCCATGTAATATGAGCATATGCACAGCGGAAGGTTTTTTTCATACCTGAGAATAAACATGCTTTCAAGTGTCAATCAAAAGGTTGGTGAGTTCATAAGTTTATCGTAAACAATAAAATTCATCATTTTGATAGACCACAAGATTTAAATCCTGCATGGTACAAATGGGCCTGAATCCTATACTCACCTGTAATGTACATGCGATATCCTTTAAATACGGTACACCTATCTTGTGTACGAAATCATCTTTCATAAAACGTAGTAACCGTACACATATCTCGTGCACAAAAATAACATACACATAACCTGTATATAAAATCATTCTCTCGATACATAACATTCATATCAATTGGTGGCAATTATCATGTCCACATAATTCAACGGTGGCAATTATCATGTCCACATAATTCAATGGTGGCAATTATCATGTCCACATAATTCAATGATGGCAATTATCATGTCCACATAATTCAACAATAATCCGCAGAACTTCTGTCTGCATAATAATTCATTTGAGGAATGTTTTGATTGTGTCTATCTCGTCAAACATTTATAAAAGCATTTCATGTATTCACAGTTCAAAAATATATTTCAAAATCATTTAATAAAGCAGTTGTAAAAACAGCACATGTATTCTCAGTCCCAAAAATGTAAAGAGTAAAAGGGAGCAAATGAAACTCACCATACTATATTTTGTAGTAAAAATACATATGACGAAATTGAACAATGCAGGGTTGGTCTCAGATTCACGAACCTATATTATTCATATATTTATTAAAATATATACTTGTAATCGAACAAGTTTGGATATTATTATTATTAATTGTTATTTCAGTAACTTGTATATTTCATTGGTAATTATTTTAACTATATTTATTTTATATGCCTTAGATAAGTAATTGGTATTTATTATGAAAATATTAATGTTGTTATGCGATATGTTTTAAAATATATTCTTATATAGCTATTTATTTGTTGAAATAATATCAATAATAATAAATAAAAATTTGTATTCTTTTATGATAATAATAATAATACTAAAAGTAATTAGATTTAGTAACGGTACTTCTATTAATAGTGTTGATAATACTAAAAATAAAATAATGTTAGTAATAATAATAATTTCAATGAAAAGATAATAACGATAAGAAAAAAAAAATTGTTGGTTTTCATAAAAATAATATATTAAATAATAGTGGTACTTTTAATAAAATGATGATTCTAATAGAAATTTTAATAGTCATATTAATAATAATACTATATACTATAATAATAATAATAATAATAATAATAATAATAATAATAATAATAATAATAATAATAATAATAATAATAATAATAATAATAATAATAATAATATTACTTATACTAATAATCTTATTTCTAATATTAGTAATAATAATAATTACTTGATAACAATCAATAATAAATAATAATAATAATAACAATAATAATAATAATAATAATAATAATAATAATAATAATAATAATAATAATAATAATAATAATAATAATAATAAAAATATACCTTTAAAACAGCATAAAAGAAATAAATGTCATAGCCCGGGATCGAACCCGCAACCTCTCGATTAAACCCAACACCCACAGAAACCATTGAGCCATTTCTGTTTTCATAATCTAATCTCAGAACCAATAATACTTAACTGGTATGTTTCTGTTCCCATCTTTAGCCCAACAACGAAGTGGGTCTCGACCCAACAGAAAACTAAACAATTTCGGCCCAACATTTCCTCACACTCTTAGTACATCTTTTATTGAATTTTTTTTTTGGAGACTCCTAGTTTCGAACCCATGACCACTTGAAACTAATCAACACTCTATACCATCTGATCTATCTTGCTTTTTCTTGAAATTATCACCTCCTAAATATATTTAAACCGTTTATTCATTCATCTTCTTTTTCTTTCAATTTCAAAACCTCTTCTCATCATCATTCCCTAATCATCATCATCATCGATTATTATATCACGATCACCATCATCTCGTATCACTACTTCATCGTAACACAATCATCATCATGATTATATTAATCATCTATCATCGTTATCACCATCATAACGTTGAACCCATCATAAAATTATGATTATCACTTTCTCTTTTTATGTATTATTCATCGTCACCATTAACATTCCTCACCAATATCGTTTATCATCCTTGTGATCTCATCATCATCCTATATTTTTATAAACCCGTTAACATCATCATGCTTTATCATCTAACATCATGGAACGAGTTCATCTTTATCCTAATTATCAATTCGTCCAGAAATTCGATGGAAGCTTTTCTTGTTGTTATGATTACATGATATGGTCCAAACAATAAAATGCGTATGAGGCCCACTCTACACTCCAATGTTTCCCATCAGATTTCTTGGATTAGGTATATGCAATTATTAGTGAAAAGAAAAGGGGAAAAAAATAAACAAAAGAGAAAAAGTGTACGTGATAATAGGTGTCGGTTTAAATTAAAATCTGCAAGTGGTGTTTGGGTGATGTCGACAGACAGAAAAGAAAACAGCAAAATGGTTCGGTTATTAGCTGGAGTTTGTCCCACATATACCTCATGTGTTTAGACTTTTATAAAGCATCTCATAAAGGAGTTTTAACGCATTTATATTGTCACTTTAAACTGGGTTCATATAATACTCATTTGATCGACATCTTTTAGTGTTCGTTGAATTACAAGCACTTACAGTAGCAATCATAATTGAATCAGTAGAAGGTTTCGAATGGTGATTGATGGTGATTTAAAGCAACAACAGTAGCAGTACGTGAAGTGGTGATGATGTCGATAGTGATGGTTGCAAACAACAAGTAATGGTGGTGTGTGGTTGAATTTCGGTGGAAGTTGTCGACGGTGGTACATGAAGGTGTAGTGGTGATTTATGGAGATTATACATGGTTGTGACTAGAGTGGCGGTGAGGAGGATGATGGTAGTTTTATCGAAACAAAATAATGAACAGAAGTAGTTGTTTACGGTGTGGAGTTCACAATGGTTTACAGTTATGGCAGCAACAATTTTGAATGGTGTAGGTTGGTTTCTAAAGTTGTAATCATAGGTGGCCGGTGAGGATTATGTTCAACAAGAAAGAAGCAAGAAAGAGAAGGAATAAAATGGTGAAGGGATCGTAATGGATGTGCTATATTGGAAAGCAAAAATGAAAGATGGTTGAGCCGAAGGTGATGAAAGATAGTGAAGTGATGCGAGGGTGATGGTGGCCTGTGGATTATGGTGATCTCGTGGCTGTTATAGGGTGGTGAGATTGAAGTGGCATAAGTTTGAAGATGGAAGGCGAATACGGTTCATCATTCCATTTCCAGCGGTTGTATATATGTAATACATATGTATTGACTTATTAAGTCAATAATTAACTACAGTAATCTTAGCTCACAAGTTTAACTTTCATCTATGTCTGACATGTTTTAATCAAGAAATCAAGGCAATCAAGAACAGAAGAAATAAAAAGTTGAAATTGATGTCTAACAAACTTTGTCATCTTATGTCAATGATCAATTGCTTTGTATTCACTCAAACACCTATAACAAACAAAATGATAATTGGATAACGATGTACACTAATTCCATAAATCATCTGACTTTATCATTTTCATATTTAATTAACATTAATATTAATATTAATAAATATATTAAAAATAATAATATTGATAATGTTATTAATAATAAACTACTAATAATAATAGTACACATAATACTATTAATAATAATATCAGTAATAAAAATGATAAAAATGATAATTGTTAGTAATCTTGTTACTAATGATAATACTATATATTTTGATAAAGATAATAATACTAATAACTATAAAATGATAGATAAAAATGATAAATGATAATATTAATAATAAATGGTATTATTTTTATAATGATACAGATGATGATAACTATAATGATAACAATAATAATAACTAATAATATTACAACTAGATTATAATTTTAATCATTCTTATAATAGTATTTATTACTATATATTTATATATATATTTACAATTAATAGTTCATGAATCGTCGAGAATGGTCAAAAGGGCAAATGCATTCATATAACTGTTCCAAAGTTTTCGAGACTCAACGTTACAGAATTTGCTTATCATATCGTAAACATATAAAGATTAAGTTTAAATTTGGTCGGAAATTCCTGGGTCGTCACAAGACGTATGCTATTTGAGTTTAGTACACGTTGGATTACGTGTATTGTACATGTTGGTTGCATGTATGTTAAAACAGGGGTACTTATTATAACGATAAAGCTTAGTTACCAGGGTGCTCAATTTCGTAGAATATTTTGATAAACGTTTCTGGATGAAATAACTGAAATCTTGTGATCCACCTTTATATACAGATTATGCGCAACAATAAAACTATGAACTCACCAACCTTTGTGTTGACGCTTTAAAGCATGTTTATTCTCAGGTTTCTAGAAGTCTTCCGCTGTTTGCTTATATGTGATACAAGCTATGTGCACGGAGTCATACATGCTTTATTCGAGAAAACGTTGCATTCACAAAATCATCACAATGTATCTTATTTCGACTGCATTACTAACGGATGTAGTATTGTAAACTATTAATTACGGAGATTGTCTATATGTGGAAATCATCAAAGGTCAAAAACCTTGGAATTTAATATTCAATTATGGTGTGTCTTTTCAAAAGAATGCAATGTTACAAAACGTATCATATAGAGGTCAAAACCTCACTATGAAATCAATGAATGATGTATTCGTCCAAGTGGTTTTGGATGGGATCATCACATTAACAAATTGAATTGGGGGAGTAGCTGGTCAAGTTGCTGGGTAGTTGAAATGTCCCGTTCATATTGATTATAAACGTTCCATATTAATTGATTTCGTTGCGAGGTTTTGACCTCTATATGAGACGTTTTTCAAAGACTGCATTCATTTTTAAAACAACCATAACCTTTATTTTATCAATAAAGGTTTCAAAAGCATTACGTAGATTATCAAATAATGATAATCTAAAATATACTGTTTACACACGACCATTACATAATGGTTTACAATAGAAATATATTACATCGACATATGTTTCTTGAATGCAGTTTTTACATAATATCATACAAACATGGACTCCAAATCTTGTTCTTATTTTAGTATGCAACAGCGGAAGC
Organism: Rutidosis leptorrhynchoides; assembly: GCF_046630445.1. Classification (NCBI taxonomy): domain Eukaryota; kingdom Viridiplantae; phylum Streptophyta; class Magnoliopsida; order Asterales; family Asteraceae; genus Rutidosis; species Rutidosis leptorrhynchoides. Next base: position 129,526,558 of record NC_092336.1, read on the forward strand.
TCTTAATATTCACCTGAGAATAAACATGCTTTAAACGTCAACAAAAATGTTGGTGAGTTATAGGTTTAACCTATATATTTCAAATCATAACAATAGACCACAAGATTTTTCATATTTCAATATACATCCCATACATAGAGATAAAAATCATTCATATGGTGAATACCTGGTAACCGACATTAACAAGGTGCATATATTAGAATATCCCCATCATTCCGGGACACCCTTCGGATATGATATAAATTTCGAAGTACTAAAGCATCCAGTACTTTGGATGGGGTTTGTTAGGCCCAATAGATCTATCTTTAGGATTCGCGTCAATTAGGGTGTCTGTTCCCTAATTCTTAGATTACCAGACTTAATAAAAAGGGGCATATTCGATTTTGATAATTCAACCATAGAATGTAGTTTCACGTACTTGTGTCTATTTTGTAAATCATTTATAAAACCTGCATGTATTCTCATCCCAAAAATATTAGATTTTAAAAGTGGGACTATAACTCACTTTCACAGATTTTTACTTCGTCAGGAAGTAAGACTTGGCCACTGGTCGATTCACGAACCTATAACAAATATGTACATATATATCAAAATATATTCAAAATATATTTACAACACTTTTAATACATTTTGATGTTTTAAGTTTATTAAGTCAGCTGTCCTCGTTAGTAACCTACAACTAGTTGTCCAACGTTAGATGTACAGAAAAAATTGATATATATTATCTTGTATCAATCCACGACCCAGTGTATACACGTCTCAGGCTAGATCACAACTCAAAGTATATATATTTTTGGAATCAACCTCAACCCTGTATAGCTAACTCCCACATTACTGCATATAGAGTGTCTATGGTTGTTCCAAATAATATATACACATGGGTCGATATGATATGTCAAAACATTTTCATACGTGTCTATGGTATCCCAAGATTACATAATATATTAGAATACATGTATAATACAATATAAGTTAGCTAGGATATGATTAATATAGATTTGTTACCAATTTTCACGTTGCTACAACAAGAAAAATTATCCAATCTTGTTTTACCCATAACTTCTTCATTTTAAATCCGTTTTAAGTGAATCAAATTGCTATGGTTTCATATTGAACTCTATTTTATGAATCTAAACAGAAAAAGTATAGGTTTATAGTCGGAAATATAAGTTACAAGTCGTTTTTGTAAAGGTAGTCATTTCAGTCGAAAGAACGGCGTCTAGATGACCATTTTAGAAAACATACTTCCACTTTGAGTTTAACCATGATTTTTGGATATAGTTTCATGTTCATAAGAAAAATAATTTTCCCAGAAGAACAACTTTTAAATCAAAGTTTATCATAGTTTTTAATTAACTAACCCAAAACAGCCCGCGGTGTTACTACGACGGCGTAAATCTGGTTTTACGGTGTTTTTCGTGTTTCCAGGTTTTAAATCATTAAGTTAGCATATCATATAGATATAGAACATGTGATTAGTTAATTTTAAAAGTCAAGTTAGAAGGATTAACTTTTGTTTACGAACAAGTTTAGAATTAACTAAACTATGTTCTAGTGATTACAAATTTAAACCTTCGAATAAGATAGCTTTATATGTATGAATCGAATGATGATATGAACATCATTACTACCTCAAGTTTTCTGGATAAAGCTACTAGAAATGAGAAAAATGGATCTAGCTTCAAAGGATCCTTGGATGGCTTGAAAGTTCTTGAAGCAGAATCATGACACGAAAACAGTTCAAGTAAGATTTTCACTCGAAATAAGATTGTTATAGTTATAGAAATTGAATCAAAGTTTGAATATGAGTATTACCTTGTATTAGAAAGATATCTTACTGTAAATAAGAAAGATTTCTTGAGATTGGATGATCACTCTACAAGATTGGAAGTAAGCTAGCAAACTTGGAAGTATTCTTGATTTTATGAAACTAGAACTTGTAGAATTTATGAAGAACACTTAGAACTTGAAGATAGAACTTGAGAGAGATCAATTAGATGAAGAAAATTGAAGAATGAAAGTGTTTGTAGGTGTTTTTGGTCATTGGTGTATGGATTAGATATAAAGGATATGTAATTTTGTTTTCATGTAAATAAGTCATGAATGATTACTCATATTTTTGTAATTTTATGAGATATTTCATGCTAGTTGCCAAATGATGGTTCCTACATGTGTTAGGTGACTCACATGGGCTGCTAAGAGCTGATCATTGGAGTGTATATACCAATAGTACATACATCTAAAAGCTGTGTATTGTACGAGTACGAATACGGGTGCATACGAGTAGAATTGTTGATGAAACTGAACGAGGATGTAATTGTAAGCATTTTTGTTAAGTAGAAGTATTTTGATAAGTGTCTTGAAGTCTTTCAAAAGTGTATGAATACATATTAAAACACTACATGTATATACATTTTAACTGAGTCGTTAAGTCATCGTTAGTCGTTACATGTAAGTGTTGTTTTGAAACCTTTAGGCTAACGATCTTGTTAAATGTTGTTAACCCAATGTTTATAATATCAAATGAGATTTTAAATTATTATATTATCATGATATTATGATGTACGAATATCTCTTAATATGATATATATACATTAAATGTCGTTACAACGATAATCGTTACATATATGTCTCGTTTCAAAATCATTAAGTTAGTAGTATTGTTTTTACACATGTAGTTCATTATTAATATAATTAATGATATGTTTACTTATCATAATATCATGTTAACTATATATATAACTATATATATGTCATCATATAGTTTTTACAAGTTTTAACGTTCGTGAATAACCCGTCAACTTGGGTGGTCAATTGTCTATATGAAACCTATTTCAATTAATCAAGTCTTAACAAGTTTGATTGCTTAATATATTGGAAACACTTAATCATGTAAATAACAATTTCATTTAATATATATATATAAACATGAAAAAGTTCGGGTCACTACAGTACCTACCAGTTAAATAAATTTCGTCCCAAAATTTTAAGTAGTTGGAGGTGTTGAAGTATCTTCTGGAAATAAATGCGGGTATTTCTTCTTCATCTGATCTTCTCATTCCCAGGTGAACTCGGGTCCTCTACGAGCATTTCATCGAACCTTAACAATTGGTATCTTGTTTTGCTTAAGTCTTTTAACCTCACGATCCATTATTTCGACGGGTTCTTCGATGAATTGAAGTTTTTCGTTGATTTGGATTTCATCTAATGAAATAGTGAGATCTTCTTTAGCAAAACATTTCTTCAAATTCGAGACGTGGAAAGTGTTATGTAAAGCTACGAGTTGTTGGGGTAACTCAAGTCGATAAGCTACTGGTCCGACACGATCAATAATCTTGAATGGTCCAATATACCTTGGATTTAATTTCCCTCGTTTACCAAATCGAACAACGCCTTTCCAAGGTGCAACTTTAAGCATGACCATCTCTCCAATTTCAAATTCTATATCTTTTCTTTTAATGTCAGCGTAGCACTTTTGTCGACTTTGGGCGGTTTTCAACCGTTGTTGAATTTGGATGATCTTCTCCGTAGTTTCTTGTATTATCTCCGGACCCGTAATCTGTCTATCCCCCACTTCACTCCAACAAATCGGAGACCTGCACTTTCTACCATAAAGTGCTTCAAACGGCGCCATCTCAATGCTTGAATGGTAGCTATTGTTGTAGGAAAATTCTGCTAACGGTAGATGTCGATCCCAACTGTTTCCGAAATCAATAACACATGCTCATAGTATGTCTTCAAGCGTTTGTATCGTCCTTTGGCTCTGCCCATCAGTTTGTGGATGATAGGCAGTACTCATGTCTAGACGAGTTCCTAATGCTTGCTGTAATGTCTGCCAGAATCTTGAAATAAATCTGCCATCCCTATCAGAGATAATAGAGATTGGTATTCCATGTCTGGAGACGACTTCCTTCAAATACAGTCGTGCTAACTTCTCCATCTTGTCATCTTCTCTTATTGGCAGGAAGTGTGCTGATTTGGTGAGACGATCAACTATTACCCAAATAGTATCAAAACCACTTGCAGTCCTTGGCAATTTAGTGATGAAATCCTTGGTAATGTTTTCCCATTTCCATTCCGGGATTTCGGGTTGTTGAAGTAGACCTGATGGTTTCTGATGCTCAGCTTTGACCTTAGAACACGTCAAACATTCTCCTACGTATTTAGCAACATCGGCTTTCATACCCGGCCACCAAAAATGTTTCTTGAGATCCTTGTACATCTTCCTCGTTCCAGGATGTATTGAGTATCTGGTTTTATGAGCTTCTCTAAGTACCATTTCTCTCATATCTCCAAATTTTGGTACCCAAATCCTTTCAGCCCTATACCGGGTTCCGTCTTCCCGAATATTAAGATGCTTCTCCGATCCTTTGGGTATTTCATCCTTTAAATTTCCCTCTTTTAAAACTCCTTGTTGCGCCTCCTTTATTTGAGTAGTAAGGTTATTGTGAATCATTATATTCATAGATTTTACTCGAATGGGTTCTCTGTCCTTCCTGCTCAAGGCGTCGGCTACCACATTTGCCTTCCCCGGGTGGTAACGAATCTCAAAGTCGTAATCATTCAACAATTCAATCCACCTACGCTGCCTCATATTCAGTTATTTCTGATTAAATATGTGTTGAAGACTTTTGTGGTCGGTATATATAATACTTTTGACCCCATATAAGTAGTGCCTCCAAGTCTTTAATGCAAAAACAACCGCGCCTAATTCTAAATCATGCGTCGTATAATTTTGTTCGTGAATCTTTAATTGTCTAGACGCATAAGCAATCACCTTCGTTCATTGCATTAATACACAACCGAGACCTTGCTTTGATGCGTCACAATAAATCACAAAATCATCATTCCCTTCAGGCAATGACAATATAGGTGCCGTAGTTAGCTTTTTCTTCAATAACTGAAACGCTTTCTCTTGTTCATCCTTCCATTCAAATTTCTTCCCTTTATGCGTTAATGCAGTTAAGGGTTTTGCTATTCTGGAAAAGTCTTGGATGAACCTTCTGTAGTAACCAGCTAGTCCTAAAAACTGGCGTATGTGTTTCGGAGTTTTCGGGGTTTTCCACTTTTCAACAGTTTCTATCTTTGTCGGATCCACCTTAATACCTTCTTTGTTCACTATGTGACCGAGGAATTGAACTTGTTCCAACCAAAATGCACACTTTGAAAACTTAGCGTACAATTCTTCCTTCCTCAATACTTCTAACACCTTTCTCAAATGTTCACCGTGTTCTTGGTCATTCTTTGAGTAAATAAGTAAGTCATCAATGAAAACAATGACAAACTTGTCAAGGTATGATCCACACACTCGGTTCATAAGGTCCATGAACACAGTTGGTGCATTAGTTAAACCAAACGGCATGACCATAAACTCGTAATGACCGTAACGTGTTCTGAAAGCAGTCTTTGGAATATCATCTTCTTTCACCCGCATTTGATGATACCCGGAACGTAAGTCAATCTTTGAATAAACAGACGAGCCTTGTAGTTGATCAAATAAGTCATCGATTCTCGGTAGTGGGTAGCGGTTCTTGATGGTAAGTTTGTTCAACTCTCGGTAGTCGATACACAACCTGAATGTACCATCTTTCTTCTTGACAAACAAAATAGGAGCTCCCCACGGTGATGTGCTTGGTCGAATGAAACCACGCTCTAAAAGTTCTTGTAATTGGCTTTGCAGTTCTTTCATCTCGCTGGGTGCGAGTCTGTAAGGAGCATGAGCTATTGGTGCAGCTCCTGGTACAAGATCTATTTGAAATTCAACGGATCGATGTGGGGGTAATCCCGGTAATTCTTTCGGAAATACATCGGGAAATTCTTTTGCGACGGGAACATCATTGATGCTCTTTTCTTCAGTTTGTACTTTCTCAACGTGTGCTAGAACAGCATAGCAACCTTTTCTTATTAGTTTTTGTGCCTTCAAATTACTAATAAGATGTAGCTTCGTGTTGCCCTTTTCTCCGTACACCATTAAGGATTTTCCTTTTTCTCGTATAATGCAAATTGCATTTTTGTAACAAACGATATCTGCTTTCACTTCTTTCAACCAGTCCATACCAATTATCACATCAAAACTCCCTAACTCTACTGGTATCAAGTCAATCTTAAATGTTTCGCTAACCAGTTTAATTTCTCGATTCCGACATATATTATCTGCTGAAATTAATTTACCATTTGCTAATTCGAGTAAAAATTTACTATCCAAAGGCGTCAATGGATAACTTAATTTAGCACAAAAATCTCTACTAATATAGCTTCTATCCGCACCCGAATCAAATAAAACGTAAGCAGATTTATTGTCAATAAGAAACGTACCTGTAACAAGCTCCGGGTCTTCCTGTGCCTCTGTTGCATTAATATTGAAAACTATTCCGCGGCCTTGTCCATTCGTGTTCTCCTGGTTCGGGCAATTTCTAATAATGTGGCCCGGTTTTCCACATTTATAACAAACTACATTAGCATAACTTGCTCCGACACTACTTGCTCTGCCATTACTCGTTCTGACACCATTTGTTCCTTTCGTTCTGTTAACCCCTGGTCCGTAGACCTCACACTTCGCCGCGCTATGACCATTTCTTTTACACTTGTTGCAAAATTTGGTGCAGAACCCCGAGTGATACTTTTCACACCTTTGGCATAGCTGCTTCTGATTGTTGTTGTTGTTGCGGTTATTATTGTTGTTGGGATGATTGTTATAGTAGTAGTAGATGTTGTTGTTGTTGTTGGGCCATTTGTTGTAGTTGCGATTGATGTTGCGATTGTTGCGATTATTGTTGTAATTGCTGTTGTTGTTGTATTGGTGATTTTTATCACCGTTTTCCTCCCAGTTTCTTTTGACTTGCTTCACATTGGCCTCTTCAGCAGTCTGTTCTTTAATTCTTTCTTCAATCTGGTTCACTAGTTTGTGAGCCATTCTACATGCCTGTTGTATGGAGGCGGGCTCGTGTGAACTTATATCTTCTTGGATTCTTTCCGGTAATCCTTTCACAAACGCGTCGATCTTCTCTTCCTCATCTTCGAACGCTCCCGGACACAATAGGCATAATTCTGTGAATCGTCTTTCGTACGTGGTACTATCAAATCCTTGGGTTCGTAACCCTCTAAGTTCTGTCTTGAGCTTATTGACCTCAGTTCTGGGACGGTACTTCTCGTTCATCAAGTGCTTGAATGCTGACCACGGTAGTGCGTAAGCATCATCTTGTCCCACTTGCTCTAGATAGGTATTCCACCATGTTAACGCAGAACCTGTGAAGGTATGCGTAGCGTACTTCACTTTTTCCTCTTCAGTACACTTTCTTATGGCAAACATCGATTCGACCTTCTCGGTCCACCGTTTCAATCCGATCGGTCCTTCGGTTCCATCAAATTCCAAAAGTTTGCAGGCAGTGAATTCTTTGTAGGTGCATCCTACACGATTTCCTGTACTGCTAGATCTAAGGTTATTGTTGGTATGTAGTGTAGCCTGTACTGCGGCTATGTTTGAAGCAAGAAAGGCACGAAATTTCTCTTCGCTCATATTCAAGGTGTGTCGAGTAGTCGGTGCCATTTCCTTCAAAATAGTAAAATGAAACGAGTTAATCATATAGAATATCAAGAGTAGTCAATAGTATTTCGGAGCGTAATATGAACTTATTTATAAAAGCTCTTTCTTCATATTAGCATTTTATACTCTTTAATTAGGGTAGTACCTACCCGTTAAGTTCATACTTAGTAGCTAACATACAATTTCAACTACTACAATTCTATATGAAAAACTAATCACAAAAAAAATCATATTCAAACCTTTATACAATAACTTGCAAACTTACAATACCGCTTTTTTTACATATAGCATGAAATATAGCACATAAAACTTTGATACAAAGTAGTTGCGAAGATAATTCTAGTTAATAAATAAGGCGTTCAGCAAAGGCAATAAAGACACGTAATTCATACGTCCAGAAACAAGTCATGCATTCTAGTTTTACTAATACCACTTCCCATCTTTGGCTTTGTGGAACATAATTTTTGTGACCGATAGTAAGACAATGTGTTGTAACGTCGTCAAAAGGATGAAGGTTACGTAATGACCAACAGTCTCGTAATAACCTAAAAACCTCATTTCTTACCCCAATTACCGACTCCGTCACTTGTGGAAACGTTTTGTTTAATAGTTGTAGCCCGATGTTCTTGTTCTCACTTTGGTGAGAAACGAACATTACTAACCCGTAAGCATAACATGCTTCTTTATGTTGCATGTTAGCCACTTTTTCTAAATCACGAAGTCCTATATTCGGATATATTGAGTCAAAATAATTTCTTAACCCGTTGCGTAAAATAGCATTTGGGTTCCCCGCAATCAGTGTTGTAAATCTCCCGAGATCTCCCCGAGATCTCCCCCGAGATCTCGTTTTTAGAAGGCAACCGAGATGAGATGTTCATCTCCTGAGATTTCTTGGTCAACGGGGTCAAACTTAGTCAAAGTCAAGATTTCTCCGATTTTCTTGCTAATTTTTAAGATTTTCTTGTAAAATTCGTAATTTTTAAGATTTTCTCGCTCATTTCTCAAATATTTTTGTAAAATCTCGTAAAAGCGTATATAAATATACATATATTTATGTTTTTATGTATATTTTTATTAAAAAAAACTATAAAGTCAACGTAAGTCAACGTCCGAGATCTCCCCGAGATTATTCCGAGATGCCGAGATCTCCCTAAAAATGTCCAAACGAGATCTCCCCGAGATCCGAATTCTCCAACCTTGCCCGCAATATATGCGTCAAAGTAAACACATCGTAACTTATGGATTTCCCAATGTGATATCCCCCATCTTTCGAACGAAAGCCTTTTATAAATCAAGGCATTCTTGGAAAGTTCTTCGAATGTCTTACAAACTGATCTCGCCTTAAATAGTTGTGCTGAGGAATTCTGACCGACTCTAGACAAGATTTCATCAATCATGTCTCCGGGTAGGTCTCTTAAAATATTGGGTTGTCTATCCATTTTGTGTTTTTATACTGTAAAATAGACAAGAGTTAGATTCATAAAAAAAATACTTATTAATACAAGCAATTTTTACATATATCATAAAGCATAAGCACAATATATTACATATATTACACCACACGAATACAACTATCTTATTCCGACTCGCTCGTTTCTTCTTCTTCTTCGGTTTTGGTTCGTTTTGTCAAGTTTCTAGGGATATATGATGTTCCCCTAATACGAGCCGTCGTTTTCCACACTGGTTTAGAAAAACCTGGTGGTTTAGAGGTTCCCGGGTTATTATCACAACTTAAGAAATACGGGTGTTGATGATACATATAAAGTTCATCGGGTTTGGAATCAAATTTCTCTATTTTTATACCCTTTCCCTTATTGTTCTCTTTTGCCTTATTAAATTGTGTTGGGGTAATTTCTATAACATCATCGGAATCCTTGTCGGGATCCGATTCATCGGAGAATTGGTAATCCTCCCAATACTTTGCTTCCTTGGCGGAAACACCATTGACCATAATTAACTTTGGTCGGTTGGTTGAGGATTTTCTTCTACTTAACCATTTTATTATTTCCCCCACTGATTCTATTTCTTCTTCCGGTTCCGATTCTTCTTCCGGTTCCTACTCTTCTTCCGGTTCCTCTTCGGGAACTTGTGAATCAGTCCACGAATCATTCCAATTTGCATTTGACTCTTCATTATTATTAGGTGAGTCAATGGGACTTGTTCTAGAGGTAGACATCTATCACATAATATCAAACGCGTTAAGAGATTAATATATCACATAATATTCACATGTTAAAAATATATAGTTTCCAACAAAATTTGTTAAGCAATCATTTTTCAAGTAAACACGGTCGAAGTCCAGACTCACTAATGCATCCTAACAAACTCGATAAGACACACTAATGCAAAATTCAGGTTCTCTAAGACCAACGCTCGGATACCAACTGAAATGTCCCGTTCATATTGATTATAAACGTTCCATATTAATTGATTTCGTTGCGAGGTTTTGACCTCTATATGAGACGGTTTTCAAAGACTGCATTCATTTTTAAAACAACCATAACCTTTATTTTATCAATAAAGGTTTCAAAAGCATTACGTAGATTATCAAATAATGATAATCTAAAATATACTGTTTACACACGACCATTACATAATGGTTTACAATAGAAATATATTACATCGACATATGTTTCTTGAATGCAGTTTTTACATAATATCATACAAACATGGACTCCAAATCTTGTCCTTATTTTAGTATGCAACAGCGGAATCTCTTAATATTCACCTGAGAATAAACATGCTTTAAACGTCAACAAAAATGTTGGTGAGTTATAGGTTTAACCTATATATTTCAAATCATAACAATAGACCACAAGATTTCATATTTCAATATACATCCCATACATAGAGATAAAAATCATTCATATGGTGAATACCTGGTAACCGACATTAACTAGATGCATATATTAGAATATCCCCATCATTCCGGGACACCCTTCGGATATGATATAAATTTCGAAGTACTAAAGCATCCGGTACTTTGGATGGGGTTTGTTAGGCCCAATAGATCTATCTTTAGGATTCGCGTCAATTAGGGTGTCTGTTCCCTAATTCTTAGATTACCAGACTTAATAAAAAGGGGCATATTCGATTTCGATAATTCAACCATAGAATGTAGTTTCACGTACTTGTGTCTATTTTGTAAATCATTTATAAAACCTGCATGTATTCTCATCCCAAAAATATTAGATTTTAAAAGTGGGACTATAACTCACTTTCACAGATTTTTTACTTCGTCGGGAAGTAAGACTTGGCCACTGGTCGATTCACGAACCTATAACAAATATGTACATATATATCAAAGTATATTCAAAATATATTTACAACACTTTTAATACATTTTGATGTTTTAAGTTTATTAAGTCAGCTGTCCTCGTTAGTAACCTACAACTAGTTGTCCAACGTTAGATGTACAGAAAAAATTGATATATATTATCTTGTATCAATCCACGACCCAGTGTATACACGTCTCAGGCTAGATCACAACTCAAAGTATATATATTTTTGGAATCAACCTCAACCCTGTATAGCTAACTCCCACATTACTGCATATAGAGTGTCTATGGTTGTTCCAAATAATATATACACATGGGTCGATATGATATGTCAAAACATTTTCATACGTGTCTATGGTATCCCAAGATTACATAATATATTAGAATACGTGTATAATACAATATAAGTTAGCTAGGATATGATTAATATAGATTTGTTACCAATTTTCACGTTGCTACAACAAGAAAAATTATCCAATCTTGTTTTACCCATAACTTCTTCATTTTAAATCCGTTTTGAGTGAATCAAATTGCTATGGTTTCATATTGAACTCTATTTTATGAATCTAAACAGAAAAAGTATAGGTTTATAGTCGAAAATATAAGTTACAAGTCGTTTTTGTAAAGGTAGTCATTTCAGTCGAAAGAACGACGTCTAGATGACCATTTTAGAAAACATACTTCCACTTTGAGTTTAACCATGATTTTTGGATATAGTTTCATGTTCATAAGAAAAATCATTTTCCCAGAAGAACAACTTTTAAATCAAAGTTTATCATAGTTTTTAATTAACTAACCCAAAACAGCCCGCGGTGTTACTACGACGGCGTAAATCTGGTTTTACGGTGTTTTTCGTGTTTCCAGGTTTTAAATCATTAAGTTAGCATATCATATAGATATAGAACATGTGATTAGTTGATTTTAAAAGTCAAGTTAGAAGGATTAACTTTTGTTTGTGAACAAGTTTAGAATTAACTAAACTATGTTCTAGTGATTACAAGTTTAAACCTTCGAATAAGATAGCTTTATATGTATGAATCGAATGATGATATGAACATCATTACTACCTCAAGTTTTCTGGATAAAGCTACTGGAAATGAGAAAAATGGATCTAGCTTCAAAGGATCCTTGGATGGCTTGAAAGTTCTTGAAGCAGAATCATGACACGAAAACAGTTCAAGTAAGATTTTCACTCGAAATAAGATTGTTATAGTTATAGAAATTGAATAAAAGTTTGAATATGAGTATTACCTTGTATTAGAAAGATATCTTACTGTAAATAAGAAAGATTTCTTGAGATTGAATGATCACTCTACAAGATTGGAAGTAAGCTAGCAAACTTGGAAGTATTCTTGATTTTATGAAACTAGAACTTGTAGAATTTATGAAGAACACTTAGAACTTGAAGATAGAACTTGAGAGAGATCAATTAGATGAAGAAAATTGAAGAATGAAAGTGTTTGTAGGTGTTTTTGGTTGTTGGTGTATGGATTAGATATAAAGGATATGTAATTTTATTTTCATGTAAATAAGTCATGAATGATTACTCATATTTTTGTAATTTTATGAGATATTTCATGCTAGTTGCCAAATGATGGTTCCTACATGTGTTAGGTGACTCACATGGGCTGCTAAGAGCTGATCATTGGAGTGTATATACCAATAGTACATACATCTAAAAGCTGTGTATTGTACGAGTACGAATACGGGTGCATACGAGTAGAATTGTTGATGAAACTGAACGAGGATGTAATTGTAAGCATTTTTGTTAAGTAGAAGTATTTTAATAAGTGTCTTGAAGTCTTTCAAAAGTGTATGAATACATATTAAAACACTACATGTATATACATTTTAACTGAGTCGTTAAGTCATCGTTAGTCGTTACATGTAAGTGTTGTTTTGAAACCTTTAGGCTAACGATCTTGTTAAATGTTGTTAACCCAATGTTTATAATATCAAATGAGATTTTAAATTATTATATTATCATGATATTATGATGTACGAATATCTCTTAATATGATATATATACATTAACTGTCGTTACAACGATAAACGTTACATATATGTCTCGTTTCAAAATCATTAAGTTAGTAGTATTGTTTTTACATATGTAGTTCATTATTAATATAATTAATGATATGTTTACTTATCATAATATCATGTTAACTATATATATAACTATATATATGTCATCATATAGTTTTTACAAGTTTTAACGTTCGTGAATAACCCGTCAACTTGGGTGGTCAATTGTCTATATGAAACCTATTTCAATTAATCAAGTCTTAACAAGTTTGATTGCTTAATATATTGGAAACACTTAATTATGTAAATAAAAATTTCATTTAATATATATATAAACATGAAAAAGTTCGGGTCACTACAGTACCTACTAGTTAAATAAATTTCGTCTCAAAATTTTAAGCAGTTGGAGGTGTTGAAGTATCTTCTGGAAATAAATGCGGGTATTTCTTCTTCATCTGATCTTCTCATTCCCAGGTGAACTCGGGTCCTCTACGAGCATTTCATCGAACCTTAACAATTGGTATCTTGTTTTGCTTAAGTCTTTTAACCTCACGATCCATTATTTCGACGGGTTCTTCGATGAATTGAAGTTTTTCGTTGATTTGGATTTCATCTAATGAAATAGTGAGATCTTCTTTAGCAAAACATTTCTTCAAATTCGAGACGTGGAAAGTGTTATGTAAAGCTGCGAGTTGTTGGGGTAACTCAAGTCGATAAGCTACTGGTCCGACACGATCAATAATCTTGAATGGTCCAATATACCTTGGATTTAATTTCTCTCGTTTACCAAATCGAACAACGCCTTTCCAAGGTGCAACTTTAAGCATGACCATCTCTCCAATTTCAAATTCTATATCTTTTCTTTTAATGTCAGTAGCTCTTTTGTCGACTTTGGGCGGTTTTCAACCGTTGTTGAATTTGGATGATCTTCTCGGTAGTTTCTTGTATTATCTTCGGACCCGTAATCTGTCTATCCCCCACTTCACTCCAACAAATCGGAGACCTGCACTTTCTACCATAAAGTGCTTCAAACGGCGCCATCTCAATGCTTGAATGGTAGCTGTTGTTGTAGGAAAATTCTGCTAACGGTAGATGTCGATCCCAACTATTTCCGAAATCAATAACACATGCTCATAGCATGTCTTCAAGCTTTTGTATCGTCCTTTGGCTCTGCCCATCAGTTTGTGGATGATAGGCAGTACTCATGTCTAGACGAGTTCCTAATGCTTGCTGTAATGTCTGCCAGAATCTTGAAATAAATCTGCCATCCCTATCAGAGATAATAGAGATTGGTATTCCATGTCTGGAGACGACTTCCTTCAAATACAGTCGTGCTAACTTCTCCATCTTGTCATCTTCTCTTATTGGCAGGAAGTGTGCTGATTTGGTGAGACGATCAACTATTACCCAAATAGTATCAAAACCACTTGCAGTCCTTGGCAATTTAGTGATGAAATCCTTGGTAATGTTTTCCCATTTCCATTCCGGGATTTCGGGTTGTTGAAGTAGACCTGATGGTTTCTGATGCTCAGCTTTGACCTTAGAACGCGTCAAACATTCTCCTACGTATTTAGCAACATCGGCTTTCATACCCGGCCACCAAAAATGTTTCTTGAGATCCTTGTACATCTTCCTCGTTCCAGGATGTATTGAGTATCTGGTTTTATGAGCTTCTCTAAGTACCATTTCTCTCATATCTCCAAATTTTGGTACCCAAATCCTTTCAGCCCTATACCGGGTTCCGTCTTCCTGAATATTAAGATGCTTCTCCGATCCTTTGGGTATTTCATCCTTTAAATTTCTCTCTTTTAAAACTCCTTGTTGCGCCTCCTTTATTTGAGTAGTAAGGTTATTGTGAATCATTATATTCATAGATTTTACTCGAATGGGTTCTCTGTCCTTCCTGCTCAAGGCGTCGGCTACCACATTTGCCTTCCCCGGGTGGTAACGAATCTCAAAGTCGTAATCATTCAACAATTCAATCCACCTACGCTGCCTCATATTCAGTTATTTCTGATTAAATATGTGTTGAAGACTTTTGTGGTCGGTATATATAATACTTTTGACCCCATATAAGTAGTGCCTCCAAGTCTTTAATGCAAAAACAACCGCGCCTAATTCCAAATCATGCGTCGTATAATTTTGTTCGTGAATCTTTAATTGTCTAGACGCATAAGAAATCACCTTCGTTCGTTGCATTAATACACAACCGAGACCTTGCTTTGATGCGTCACAATAAATCACAAAATCATCATTCCCTTCAGGCAATGACAATATAGGTGCCGTAGTTAGCTTTTTCTTCAATAACTGAAACGCTTTCTCTTGTTCATCCTTCCATTCAAATTTCTTCCCTTTATGCGTTAATGCAGTCAAGGGTTTTGCTATTCTGGAAAAGTCTTGGATGAACCTTCTGTAGTAACCAGCTAGTCCTAAAAACTGGCGTATGTGTTTCGGAGTTTTCGGGGTTTTCCACTTTTCAACAGTTTCTATCTTTGTCGGATCCACCTTAATACCTTCTTTGTTCACTATGTGACCGAGGAATTGAACTTCTTCCAACCAAAATGCACACTTTGAAAACTTAGCGTACAATTCTTCCTTCCTCAATACTTCTAACACCTTTCTCAAATGTTCACCGTGTTCTTGGTCATTCTTTGAGTAAATAAGTATGTCATCAATGAAAACAATGACAAACTTGTCAAGGTATGGTCCACACACTCGGTTCATAAGGTCCATGAACACAGTTGGTGCATTAGTTAAACCAAACGGCATGACCATAAACTCGTAATGACCGTAACGTGTTCTGAAAGCAGTCTTTGGAATATCATCTTCTTTCACCCGCATTTGATGATACCCGGAACGTAAGTCAATCTTTGAATAAACAGACGAGCCTTGTAGTTGATCAAATAAGTCATCGATTCTCGGTAGTGGGTAGCGGTTCTTGATGGTAAGTTTGTTCAACTCTCGGTAGTCGATACACAACCTGAATGTACCATCTTTCTTCTTGACAAACAAAATAGGAGCTCCCCACGGTGATGTACTTGGTCGAATGAAACCACGCTCTAAAAGTTCTTGTAATTGGCTTTGCAGTTCTTTCATCTCGCTGGGTGCGAGTCTGTAAGGAGCACGAGCTATTGGTGCAGCTCCTGATACAAGATCTATTTGAAATTCAACGGATCGATGTGGGGGTAATCCCGGTAATTCTTTCGGAAATACATCGGGAAATTCTTTTGCGACGGGAACATCATTGATGCTCTTTTCTTCAGTTTGTACTTTCTCGACGTGTGCTAGAACAGCATAGCAACCTTTTCTTATTAGTTTTTGTGCCTTCAAATTACTAATAAGATGTAGCTTCGTGTTGCCCTTTTCTCCGTACACCATTAAGGGTTTTTCTTTTTCTCGTATAATGCAAATTGCATTTTTGTAACAAACGATCTCTGCTTTCACTTCTTTCAACCAGTCCATACCAATTATCACATCAAAACTCCCTAACTCTACTGGTATCAAGTCAATCTTAAATGTTTCGCTAACCAGTTTAATTTCTCGATTCCGACATATATTATCTGCTGAAATTAATTTACCATTTGCTAATTCGAGTAAAAATTTACTATCCAAAGGCGTCAATGGATAACTTAATTTAGCACAAAAATCTCTACTCATATAGCTTCTATCCGCACCCGAATCAAATAAAACGTAAGCAGATTTATTGTCAATAAGAAACGTACCCGTAACAAGCTCCGGGTCTTCCTGTGCCTCTGTTGCATTAATATTGAAAACTCTTCCGCGGCCTTGTCCATTCGTGTTCTCCTGGTTCGGGCAATTTCTAATAATGTGGCCCGGTTTTCCACATTTATAACAAACTACATTAGCATAACTTGCTCCGACACTACTTGCTCCGCCATTACTCGTTCTGACACCATTTGTTCCTTTCGTTCTGTTAACCCCTGGTCCGTAGACCTCACACTTCGCCGCGCTATGACCATTTCTTTTACACTTGTTGCAAAATTTGGTGCAGAACCCCGAGTGATACTTTTCACACCTTTGGCATAGCTGCTTCTGATTGTTGTTGTTGTTGCGGTTATTATTGTTGTTGGGATGATTGTTGTAGTAGTTGTTGTTGTTGTTGTTGTTGTTGTTGTTGGGCCATTTGTTGTAGTTGTGATTGATGTTGCGATTGTTGCGATTATTGTTGTAATTGCTGTTGTTGTTGTTGTATTGGTGATTTTTATCACCGTTTTCCTCCCACTTTCTTTTGACTTGCTTCACATTGGCCTCTTCAGCAGTCTGTTCTTTAATTCTTTCTTCAATCTGGTTCACTAGTTTGTGAGCCATTCTACATGCCTGTTGTATGGAGGCGGGCTCGTGTGAACTTATATCTTCTTGGATTCTTTCCGGTAATCCTTTCACAAACGCGTCGATCTTCTCTTCCTCATCTTCGAACGCTCCCGGACACAATAGGCATAATTCTGTGAATCGTCTTTCGTACGTGGTAATATCAAATCCTTGGGTTCGTAACCCTCTAAGTTCTGTCTTGAGCTTATTGACCTCAGTTCTGGGACGGTACTTCTCGTTCATCAAGTGCTTGAATGCTGACCACGGTAGTGCGTAAGCATCATCTTGTCTCACTTGCTCTAGATAGGTATTCCACCATGTTAACGCAGAACCTGTGAAGGTATGCGTAGCGTACTTCACTTTGTCCTCTTCAGTACACTTTCTTATGGCAAACATCGATTCGACCTTCTCGGTCCACCGTTTCAATCCTATCGGTCCTTCGGTTCCATCAAATTCCAAAGGTTTGCAGGCAGTGAATTCTTTGTAGGTGCATCCTACACGATTTCCTGTACTGCTAGATCCAAGGTTATTGTTGGTATGTAGTGCAGCCTGTACTGCGGCTATGTTTGAAGCAAGAAAGGAACGAAATTTCTCTTCGCTCATATTCAAGGTGTGTCGAGTAGTCGGTGCCATTTCCTTCAAAATAGTCAAATGAAACGAGTTAATCATATAGAATATCAAGAGTAGTCAATAGTATTTCGTAGCGTAATATGAACTTATTTATAAAAGCTCTTTCTTCATATTAGCATTTTATACTCTTTAATTAGGGTAGTACCTACCCGTTAAGTTCATACTTAGTAGCTAACATACAATTTCAACTACTACAATTCTATATGAAAAACTAATCACAAAAAAAATCATATTCAAACCTTTATACAATAACTTGCAAACTTACAATACTGCTTTTTTTTACATATAGCATGAAATATAGCACATAAAACTTTGATACAAAGTAGTTGCGAAGATAATTCTAGTTAATAAATAAGGCGTTCAGCAAAGGCAATAAAGACACGTAATTCATACGTCCAGAAACAAGTCATGCATTCTGGTTTTACTAATACCACTTCCCATCTTTGGTTTTGTGGAACATAATTTTTGTGACCGATAGTAAGACAATGTGTTGTAACGTCGTCAAAAGGATGAAGGTTACGTAATGACCAACAGTCTCGTAATAACCTAAAAACCTCATTTCTTACCCCAATTACCGACTCCGTCACTTGTGGAAACATTTTGTTTAATAGTTGTAGCCCGATGTTCTTGTTCTCACTTTGGTGAGAAACGAACATTACTAACCCGTAAGCATAACATGCTTCTTTATGTTGCATGTTAGCCGCTTTTTCTAAATCACGAAGTCCTATATTCGGATATATTGAGTCAAAATAATTTCTTAACCCGTTGCGTAAAATAGCATTTGGGTTCCCCGCAATATATGCGTCAAAGTAAACACATCGTAACTTATGGATTTCCCAATGTGATATCCCCCATCTTTCGAACGAAAGCCTTTTATAAATCAAGGCATTCTTGGAAAGTTCTTCGAATGTCTTACAAACTGATCTCGCCTTAAATAGTTGTGCTGAGGAATTCTGACCGACTCTAGACAAGATTTCATCAATCATGTCTCCGGGTAGGTCTCTTAAAATATTGGGTTGTCTATCCATTTTGTGTTTTTATACTGTAAAATAGACAAGAGTTAGATTCATAAAAAAAATACTTATTAATACAAGCAATTTTTACATATATCATAAAGCATAAGCACAATATATTACATATATTACACCACACGAATACAACTATCTTATTCCGACTCGCTCGTTTCTTCTTCTTCTTCGGTTTTGGTTCGTTTTGTCAAGTTTCTAGGGATATATGATGTTCCCCTAATACGAGCCGTCGTTTTCCACACTGGTTTAGAAAAACCTGGTGGTTTAGAGGTTCCCGGGTTATTATCACAACTTAAGAAATACGGGTGTTGATGATACATATAAAGTTCATCGGGTTTGGAATCAAATTTCTCTATTTTTATACCCTTTCCCTTATTGTTCTCTTTTGCCTTATTAAATTGTGTTGGGGTAATTTCTATAACATCATCGGAATCCTTGTCGGGATCCGATTCATCGGAGAATTGGTAATCCTCCCAATACTTTGCTTCCTTGGCGGAAACACCATTGACCATAATTAACTTTGGTCGGTTGGTTGAGGATTTTCTTCTACTTAACCGTTTTATTATTTCCCCCACTGATTCTATTTCTTCTTCCGGTTCCGATTCTTCTTCCGGTTCCTACTCTTCTTCCGGTTCCTCTTCGGGAACTTGTGAATCAGTCCACGAATCATTCCAATTTGCATTTGACTCTTCATTATTATTAGGTGAGTCAATGGGACTTGTTCTAGAGGTAGACATCTATCACATAATATCAAACGCGTTAAGAGATTAATATATCACATAATATTCACATGTTAAAAATATATAGTTTCCAACAAAATTTGTTAAGCAATCATTTTTCAAGTAAACATGGTCGAAGTCCAGACTCACTAATGCATCCTAAAAAACTCGATAAGACACACTAATGCAAAATTCAGGTTCTCTAAGACCAACGCTCGGATACCAACTGAAATGTCCCGTTCATATTGATTATAAACGTTCCATATTAATTGATTTCGTTGCGAGGTTTTGACCTCTATATGAGACGGTTTTCAAAGACTGCATTCATTTTTAAAACAACCATAACCTTTATTTTATCAATAAAGGTTTCAAAAGCATTACGTAGATTATCAAATAATGATAATCTAAAATATACTGTTTACACACGACCATTACATAATGGTTTACAATAGAAATATATTACATCGACATATGTTTCTTGAATGCAGTTTTTACATAATATCATACAAACATGGACTCCAAATCTTGTCCTTATTTTAGTATGCAACAGCGGAATCTCTTAATATTCACCTGAGAATAAACATGCTTTAAACGTCAACAAAAATGTTGGTGAGTTATAGGTTTAACCTATATATTTCAAATCATAACAATAGACCACAAGATTTCATATTTCAATATACATCCCATACATAGAGATAAAAATCATTCATATGGTGAATACCTGGTAACCGACATTAACTAGATGCATATATTAGAATATCCCCATCATTCCGGGACACCCTTCGGATATGATATAAATTTCGAAGTACTAAAGCATCCGGTACTTTGGATGGGGTTTGTTAGGCCCAATAGATCTATCTTTAGGATTCGCGTCAATTAAGGTGTCTGTTCCCTAATTCTTAGATTACCAGACTTAATAAAAAGGGGCATATTCGATTTCGATAATTCAACCATAGAATGTAGTTTCACGTACTTGTGTCTATTTTGTAAATCATTTATAAAACCTGCATGTATTCTCATCCCAAAAATATTAGATTTTAAAAGTGGGACTATAACTCACTTTCACAGATTTTTTACTTCGTCGGGAAGTAAGACTTGGCCACTGGTCGATTCACGAACCTATAACAAATATGTACATATATATCAAAGTATATTCAAAATATATTTACAACACTTTTAATACATTTTGATGTTTTAAGTTTATTAAGTCAGCTGTCCTCGTTAGTAACCTACAACTAGTTGTCCAACGTTAGATGTACAGAAAAAATTGATATATATTATCTTGTATCAATCCACGACCCAGTGTATACACGTCTCAGGCTAGATCACAACTCAAAGTATATATATTTTTGGAATCAACCTCAACCCTGTATAGCTAACTCCCACATTACTGCATATAGAGTGTCTATGGTTGTTCCAAATAATATATACACATGGGTCGATATGATATGTCAAAACATTTTCATACGTGTCTATGGTATCCCAAGATTACATAATATATTAGAATACATGTATAATACAATATAAGTTAGCTAGGATATGATTAATATAGATTTGTTACCAATTTTCACGTTGCTACAACAAGAAAAATTATCCAATCTTGTTTTACCCATAACTTCTTCATTTTAAATCCGTTTTGAGTGAATCAAATTGCTATGGTTTCATATTGAACTCTATTTTATGAATCTAAACATAAAAAGTATAGGTTTATAGTCGAAAATATAAGTTACAAGTCGTTTTTGTAAAGGTAGTCATTTCAGTCGAAAGAACGACGTCTAGATGACCATTTTAGAAAACATACTTCCACTTTGAGTTTAACCATGATTTTTGGATATAGTTTCATGTTCATAAGAAAAATCATTTTCCCAGAAGAACAACTTTTAAATCAAAGTTTATCATAGTTTTTAATTAACTAACCCAAAACAGCCCGCGGTGTTACTACGACGGCGTAAATCTGGTTTTACGGTGTTTTTCGTGTTTCCAGGTTTTAAATCATTAAGTTAGCATATCATATAGATATAGAACATGTGATTAGTTGATTTTAAAAGTCAAGTTAGAAGGATTAACTTTTGTTTGTGAACAAGTTTAGAATTAACTAAACTATGTTCTAGTGATTACAAGTTTAAACCTTCGAATAAGATAGCTTTATATGTATGAATCGAATGATGATATGAACATCATTACTACCTCAAGTTTTCTGGATAAAGCTACTGGAAATGAGAAAAATGGATCTAGCTTCAAAGGATCCTTGGATGGCTTGAAAGTTCTTGAAGCAGAATCATGACACGAAAACAGTTCAAGTAAGATTTTCACTCGAAATAAGATTGTTATAGTTATAGAAATTGAATCAAAGTTTGAATATGAGTATTACCTTGTATTAGAAAGATATATTACTGTAAATAAGAAAGATTTCTTGAGATTGGATGATCACTCTACAAGATTGGAAGTAAGCTAGCAAACTTGGAAGTATTCTTGATTTTATGAAACTAGAACTTGTAGAATTTATGAAGAACACTTAGAACTTGAAGATAGAACTTGAGAGAGATCAATTAGATGAAGAAAATTGAAGAATGAAAGTGTTTGTAGGTGTTTTTGGTTGTTGGTGTATGGATTAGATATAAAGGATATGTAATTTTGTTTTCATGTAAATAAGTCATGAATGATTACTCATATTTTTGTAATTTTATGAGATATTTCATGCTAGTTGCCAAATGATGGTTCCTACATGTGTTAGGTGACTCACATGGGCTTCTAAGAGCTGATCATTGGAGTGTATATACCAATAGTACATACATCTAAAAGCTGTGTATTGTACGAGTACGAATACGGGTGCATACGAGTAGAATTATTGATGAAACTGAACGAGGATGTAATTGTAAGCATTTTTGTTAAGTAGAAATATTTTAATAAGTGTCTTGAAGTCTTTCAAAAGTGTATGAATACATATTAAAACACTACATGTATATACATTTTAACTGAGTCGTTAAGTCATCGTTAGTCGTTACATGTAAGTGTTGTTTTGAAACCTTTAGGCTAACGATCTTGTTAAATGTTGTTAACCCAATGTTTATAATATCAAATGAGATTTTAAATTATTATATTATCATGATATTATGATGTACGAATATCTCTTAATATGATATATATACATTAAATGTCGTTACAACGATAATCGTTACATATATGTCTCGTTTCAAAATCATTAAGTTAGTAGTATTGTTTTTACATATGTAGTTCATTATTAATATAATTAATGATATGTTTACTTATCATAATATCATGTTAACTATATATATAACTATATATATATGTCATCATATAGTTTTTACAAGTTTTAACGTTCGTGAATAACCCGTCAACTTGGGTGGTCAATTGTCTATATGAAACCTATTTCAATTAATCAAGTCTTAACAAGTTTGATTGCTTAATATATTGGAAACACTTAATCATGTAAATAACAATTTCATTTAATATATATATAAACATGAAAAAGTTCGGGTCACTACAGTAGTAGCTTAAGGGCGCAAGTTCGAACCTTGCAGCTGTCTTTTTTTAGGGGGGGGGGGTGGACTAGCACTTTTGGGTCACTTTAGCGATTTTGGGCCCAGCGAAGCGGGCTGACCCGAACACTTGTTCAATTTCAATTAGAAACCTCAACTGTTTTTACCGTTATATATCAAATGTGTAAATTAAATAACAAACAAAAGAATGGAGTAGTGGTTAAGCGCCCACATATTTAAACGAAGGGTCACAAGTTCGAATCTTGGCCCCTTCTTTTTCTTTATAAACCCATTAATCTCTCCTTTTTTAAAATTTTAATAATGTCCCCTCAATGTTTATTATTTTAAATTTACTCCTCTCACTCCAATTCTTTTATTTTCTAATTTTTTTATTTATTCTAACCTTTAATATTTATATAACCTCTTTTATTTATTTTTAGCATTATTTTAGTTTTGTTAATATTTTATTTAAAATATTTTATTATAATTCCTTTTTCCTCCTTTCCTTTATAAATTTTTTTTACTCTCACACTTTACTATTAAACAACAAAAATATTCAAATTATGTTGATTTTAACTAATTTAATTATTGATTTAAAACATATTTTCTCTTTGATTTTGTTAGGGTTATTAATGAATAAGTATTTGATTTAAAACATAAGTTATGTATAACGAAAAACTGGCTAAGTATGTTATAAAAAATAAGAGGTTCGCCGCTGGCCCCAAAACTTGTTAATATCATTTTAGAACCTTCTATAAGGTACAGTTCCATTATCCCCTTTGCATATTCTTGAGGATCGGTCCATATATCACCCTCATTCCAGTCAATCTCGAACCGGGTTTACATGTACATCGGTGGTAAGATTGATCATCCATAAACCTACTCGATTTTATTTAGATGGTTTCATCGGCGATATAATCCACAAAACAATTTTGTTGTTAATCCTAGTTTCGTTCACAGAAGTAAATTTTTTTTTGTTCTTTTCACATAATACACAAATTTTTCACTCGCACAATGGTTAGACTACTTGTACAACACCACCATAAATGCCCGTTGTTTCATCTCACACCACTGTCGTCGTTGCTCCTCCAGCCACACGAACCAGAGTTCCGCCACCAATGTTGCACAAGCACAATACACATGCGCTGGTTAATACTAACAAACGGTTCATATATTGTTTAATGCAAAAAGTGACCATACACAATTTAGTGATAGACAATGCTCCAGTTGGCGCTATGCTTCCCAACATACCACCATCTGGACTTACACTATTCATAATTCGTTTAATGGGATAGACGATCACATCTCTAGACTTAAAAACGAAATTTTAAACACTCTTTAGTGGGAGGCACGATTAACTTTTACTTTTAGTTAAGTTTACTTTTAGTTAAGTAAATTAATGGTGTGTTTAGGTGAACTAGCTGAAGCTGAAGCTTGTAGTTGAAGTTGGATTTTATGAACTAGAGCTGGAGCTGAAGCTTATTTTTGAAGCTGATAGCTGGAGCTTATTATATTTTATAAGTGTTTGGTAAACCACCCGGAACTTATTTTTCAATTCATAAACTCTATTTTTTGTCATAAGCTACTACAAGTAGTTTATTTTTAAGAGTTTATGTTTTTCATAAGCTCCCACAAGCTCGCGTGCCAAACATACCTTAAGTAATGAACGATCAGTATAAAGATAAAAACGGTTGATGTAAAAGTCAAAAGGAGGATTATCATTTACAAATAGGTCAGGAACAATTTAATGTAATTTTATAGAAATGCTTAACATAATTTTATGAAAATCAAATAAACAGTTATTTTTTTTAGAAAAAACGGCGCTATATAATACTACGTACTTGTACAAAGTAACTTTCATCAAAAGATGAAAAGAACTTAAACAAAAATTATAGACCGACCAGTCTTCCAGCTAAAAAGCGCACCACATCAAACCTAACAACTATCTAATTATGAGCCTAGCCTAAACCAACACACTTACGCACAAGGAACAAACCAACAAACCGAACCATCGAAATCAAAACCCAAGAGTCACGAAAAACCAACTACACGAAACCAAACATAAAACACATACAAACAACCCGAGAACAACCAAATATAGGCTAGCAAACAACACCACGCTTGTCGCCTGTGATTGAAACCCTTTTACCTTTTGAACGAGAGAGACTGTAAGTTTTCGTTTCACATGTTCAAATGTTAGACAAACATCTTAGGTGTAATCCACTACCGGTAAATCATAATTAAGCCGGACCAATCACCAACCGGGTCCATCAGAACCCGGCTTAACACCTATATAATCATCAACCTCTCTTGAACCCACTTTTTTCAACTGTCAGATTTGCACAATAACAACCACTCAATCTCTGATTTCACTCACACTCACAATCAGAAGATACCAAGCCCTACTATTTTGTCACTTTCAGTTACTAATTCCATTGGTTTTTGTTTGTTTCATACCACCTTGTTTTGAATTTTGTTAGGGTTTATCGTGAATAATAATTATTATTATATAAAAAGCCTTGATTTTTATCAGTTTTTTAGTAAATTGTAATCTCCGATTCGTATTCTAAACTACCGGGTTCCAATCTTTTTAGGCATTTTATCGTGAAATTCGGCTTTGATAGAAACCCCTAATTTATATCAAGAGTAGCATTTTAGTCAATTTTGCATCAGTTTTCGCTTTTTAGTATTGTAATTACAGCAATATTTGAAATTCTTGAAGGATTAAAAACCGTTTAAGTTGTATTTAGTATAAAAAATGCTGATAATATTGCTACATTATTCATCTCTGAATATGGTTTGCAGCGTATAAGAACTTTTTATTCTTATGTTCAATGGCCAAACTTAAATATCTTGAAATGTTCACTGCAGGGAGAATCTTTATCACTGAAAAAGATGCCACACAAAACACGTCCAATGGCTGCGCTTTTACTATTCACAGGACTCAATGTCGTTTTAGTGTCGACTATCACTCCAGTCTATGATTTTGTGTGCTTTAACCCGTGTTGGGAGCGAAGGGTATACCTACTGGCCTGCTAATTATCTACTTATTTTTGTATTTTCATAGGCTGTTATGTCTCATTATATATGCGGGTGGATACATGTTTAACACTGATATTTTATCATTACAGAGAGAACGTCGCAGAATGGAGCGTGAAGCTAATCTAAAAAGGAGTTCAGCTTCAGGATGAACTGAGAAGTAGGTCAGGTTATATGGTTGTTATTCTTGTAAAGCTATTGGCCTGTTGAATTTTGTTAACTTATATAGAAGATGAAATCATACAGAGTATTTGAAAATAAAGAATGTAGGTGGATTAAAGCTAAGATACGTACTTAATGGCCCAATTTGCGTTATGTAATTTGTAAGTGTTTAGATTGCATCACATTCTGATGTTATAATAAAAGCATATCACTATGTATCAGTGTGTATCAGATTGTTGTGTTTCAAGATTCTGCTAGATTAATTTTATTTAAGGCCATAATATGGTTCAACTTGCTACAGGTATATCAGACCTTTTAACCTGCACTTGTAGTCTTGTGGATAAAAAAGGTGAATTTGAACTTTTGAGGTAACAAAAGAGAATGGAAAGGATTGTAAAGAATTGTTTTATTTATTTTCTAGTCTGGTAATTTGTATTTCTAAAGTCGAAAAAAGACAATATTTACATAATTTAATTTATATAGTACAAGTGTTTATGGAAATTGGGATGTAGATCTGAATTACTTACCAAGTACATGAAGCAGCAGTGATATAAAAATTTATAACTGTATGTTTGAATTCATACATTAAATAGTTTGTGATGTCATTGTCCTAAATAAAAGTTGTATTATCAATTTGTAAACTTTGCAGCCCCTTTCCATGTATTTTCTTGGTTTTGTTAGTAGACTGCAATTGATATGAAGTACCATTTCTTAATTCTTACTCTGTAATTCTTATGATATTGTTTTTATCCATTTGAAAATGCTTTGATTGTGTTCTAATCCATTTGAATATGCTTTGGATGTGTTCTAACTTGTTTGACCCATTTGATCTGCGTGTATAGGTAAATGAGTCAAAATCGTCACTTCTACTCTAATGAATATATGCTTATGTTAAACGGAGTATACTCTAATATGGAATATGATGTCCTTGTTATCATAAACCCAGAAAACCATAAATTGAGTGAGCTTATACCATATCTATGTCAATACCTAAACGATAATCCATTAGACAACAGGTACTTCGATAAAATCTGATGGTTGTGATTAAAGCTTATACCCTTGTATGTTGAACATGCAAGTCTTACAGAGTATCTGTTTACTTGTTTATTGTAAGTTGATTCAATGTGGTTGTCGCTAAGAATGTTTTCTCTTTGTAAAAAAAGGAAGGAAGATATACAAACATGTAAATCAGTCTGAAGATATGACTCAGTTAAATAATGTAATGAATAGTGATAGCATGTATTCAATTCATATAGAATAATAATGTAACTAATTTTTTATATTCTAATTTTCTTTTTTGGCGATATATATATATATATATATATATATATATATATATATATATATATATATATATATATATATATATATATATATATATATAGGGGCAGGATCAATGGGTAAGTAACTAATTGGGGGGAAGCAAATTTTTTTTTTTTTTCGTTTGTTTTGAATTTTTTTTTTCCGACATCAAGATCACACGAAAATATGAACATTTAGAAGAGACACTTCGTGATGAATGTTATTATTTAGGCGGGAAAACGATCGACAAAAATAACATTCAAGATAATATTGTTCGTGAAGAATATGAACGTTTTTTTTCCCATGTTTTGTGAAGTAAAATTTAGCCCGATTTAGAGTTTAGAGTTTAGGGTTTAGGGTTTGGTGTTTTGGGTTTATTCCATAAACCCAAAACACCAAACCCTAAACCCTAAACTCTAAACCGTCCGTGTTAAAAACTCAATCTAAATCCTAAATCTAAACCCTAAATCTAAACCCTAAACCCTAAATTTCTAAACCCTAATATCTAAACCATATATACCCTAATATCTAAACCCTAATATCTAAACCCCAATAGCTGAAACCTCAAAATACGCTCGAAAAACACGATAATTGTTATATATTACTTCTTCGAGCGTTTTTCCTCCAAAATAAAAACATTTATCACAAAGTGTCTCTACTAAATGTTCATATTTTCATCTCATCTATAATATTCGTGAACAAAGTTTTTTCAAAAAACGAAGAAAAAAAAAGTTTTTGCTTCCCCCTGCTTCCCCCCGAATGGTTACTTCCCTCTTGATCCTACCAATATATATATATATATATATATATATATATATATATATATATTCTCTTCTCTACATCTTACAAAGCGTAAAAATTAAATTCGACGTGTCAGGCCGTTAATCACCCCACAAATGACGGTCCACGTGTTAATCACTCTTTTAATCTAAATTAACTCTGTTAATTACATAAAAATAACACGTGGCATCATAAAAACTCTATCCCAATCCCTTTTTCTCTTTCTCTCTCCGTCGCTCTTCCAACTCCAAAAAAAAAAAAAAACCAGACAATCCACAGCGCCACTTTTCTTCATCTTCAAATCTTCAATTAAAAGCGAAACCATCATAGTATTACTGTAAAGATTTTTACGAATCGTCTGATATCCCTTTTGTATCATCGTGTTAAATTCGACTTCAACCGATTACCCTCCCGCCGATGCTGAAACGTTATCATACATAGTCGATGATACACAATAACCCTAATTTATTCATACATTTGCACCAACTTTTGATCTAATAGGGTATTTTCAGAAGTGGAAGCCGTATAATCTTTCTCCCAGAATTGATTCGCAAAAGATGCCCTAATTGCAATCTCAGGTATACAGTTGAATTGGTGTAGTGTTTTCTTTGGTGGTTGTAAAATATAATTAGGTACAATAGGTAATCAATCTGAGCATCGAGAATTGATTCATTGTTATGCGCTATGAGTTTCTTATTTACTATGTTGTTACTGATTACAGAGTAATTTATTTTTTTTTTTTTTTGGGGGGGGTTTGTGCTCTTTCGGATATCTCTTTCCTTTTTTTTTTGTTATTCATCATCAGATAGTTGGTTAGTGAAAATGACGCTTGCTGCATATTGTTATTTTAAGTTTGGTTGTTGCTTGATGTGATTGTTGATGACCATACGCTGCTATTTTTATATGGATTTTTATTCTGGACTGTTGTGGTCTATGCTTATTAATTACTCGTATTTTGTATTTGGGATACAAGGTGTGGAATTCTATCGAAAAGCACAAGCCTTGGTATGTACATGTTCATTGTTGTAATGAATGATATAAAGTGGCGATTCACAGCAGATATCTATCAAGGGTAAGGTTCAACTACTTACCACTGTGTGACCCGTTTGACCCAACTTTTGTATTTACCACTTCGTAATTGTGTAATTCTAGGGTTTGATTAAATTCTTGATCGAAAAGGATTACAATCGACAAATACTGTATTGATATACTGATATAGGTATGGAAAATACCTTTAGTCTCTAATGAATAAATATCTTAAAGGATTAGATCATGTAATGCAATTATATAAATAAATATCTTAAAGGATTAGATCATGTTGTTAACTATGATTGTGGCAGATCTATGTGTAATTTCACACATTTACATATCATTCGACCCATTCTTACTGAAAGGATATTATCTCTTGACGTGTATGTTATTTTATGTTATACTTTGGTAATGTGACTATGTTATTTGATTATTAGGCACGTTGGATTATTGTCAACTGGAATAACATTTACTTTAGTCTCAGGAGCCTCAATGAGTGGAGGTGGCTTTCAAATAAAAATTTTCGATACGGTGGATTTAGTGGTTCAAGAGACGCTTATACGTTCGTTGATAGTTTTAAGGGTATAAATCAGTTATAGTGAAGATAGGTTTGAACCCGGTTAAGGTAAACCACACTGAGATGTTATTAGCACTACCCAAGGGAGTTCATCGAAGAAATGGTTGAGTCGTTAAGTAAAGTATGCTTTTTTTACTTGCAAATATGTGTTTATAATTATTTAATTTGCATAGTTTCATCAGCTACGATATCTGAACGTTTATAAAGTCAGATGGTTGCAAAAGGTTGTCAAATTAGAGATGAACTAATTGCCGTGACGTATTAATTTGTTAAATTATACCTTGACTAATACTATTTTGTTAATATAAAACTTGATGAGTGATCCTAACACCTTTCAAGATTCTTCTGTTGGTGGTGCATTAAAACCATCTACAGAAGAATTCAACTGATAAGTATTCATCTTGCTTGTCCAAAAGCTTGAGTGCGCCTTCAAATAATTATGATGACAATTTCGGCCCTCACTTAACATCAAATATAAGTAAGCCTTCCAGGCTTCCACAATGATGTTTTGAAAAGAGTTCAGTTCATCAAATACAAAGGTTGTTGCTTTAGTTTATTTTTATAATTTTTTTGTGCATTGCAGAGGCGTCTATAGTTTTTTGCTTTAGGTCATCAAATACCTATTCAGGATTTTTTATTTAGTTAGACCCTTTTCTAGATTTCTGACTTATGGACCTTCGTTTATATGACTTGCAGATGAACTTTTATGACAATAAAAGTGCAGCAGGCCCGTAGCTAACCCAATTTTGACCCATATGTTTCAGGTAGTGATTATGGATTCCCAGGTAATTTTGTTGATGATCCCTTGTCTATATTTAGATATTTCTTTCACATGTTTATTTCATGTTCTTATTGGTGCAGTTATATGGGTCATTTTACTTGGTTTTATAAGGAGTAAATGACTTAGTTTTAATGTTTTGATTGTAGGGTTAAGCTTGGATTAGCAGGGTGCATCCAGTTCAAATCAACACCTTCTATGTATATTTTTTCATAGAATGAATAGATTGATATGCGTTTTGGTGATTGATGTTATACTGAATATCATATATTGTTAATATTTTTGATAGGTTACAATGCTATCGACTCAGATTCGGATGATGTGAAGATTAAAGCAAAAAAGTTAATTCTCACCAAAACTTATGGTAAAAAAGTGAGTTTCATTGTTCAACTTCATTATTATTGATTTTCTATGCTATTGAGTTTGAACAATATGATTGCACCATCATCGTGTATTAGTTTACGAAAAGAAATATTGAGTGCAAATTAATAGTGTTTTGTTTATTAGTAATTGTATATGCGTTTTGTTACCGCAATAGATTGATGATTGTATGGCTTCTCAAGGTATCTTTTTTATTGTTTATTAGTATATTAATTTTAGTCATCCGGTTATAATTTTCAGTTCTACAACATTTTTGACGTCGTATTGATCGACAATCATATCCTTCATCTAAATGTCTTACAAGGTAATTTTTGTTTATGTTTTATTTAATAAAAGGTTCAGTTATAACATCTAATTTTTTAGTAATGTAAGATTTTTTGTTTTGATAGATCTTTTGTGGAAATGGATGAGAGAGGAACTCTTTTGGTTTATTAGGGTTATTTTTTGTATGTAGTAATTGTTTATTTGGTTACATAGTGAGGTCTCATACGGAGTATACAAAATCACTTTATTGCATTTGAATCTGTAGTTATCTTTGCCAAGAAAAGGTGTCAGGTTAAGGTGGATAAGAATATTCTTCACTTCACGTTGTATCAGGTAAAGCAAGCTACTTTTAAGGGTGATGTGGGTTAAAAGAATTGAATGGGTCAAAGTTTGCCTAAAATAAAAAACAAATGTACCAATCACTTCTACTTGAATGGTTTAGTGATTTCATATAGCTTGGTTTATTGGTTTTTCATGTAGTTAATGTTGTAGAAAAACACTTTTTATGAAGAAACTTATTCTGAGCCATGGTTCTAGATAATGATTACGATCTTATTTTGACCCATTATCAAACCCACTATTTTGTCACCTATGAGTAGAAAAACTTCACTAATAATCATAAGCCATAAGGAGTTTGGTAGTTCAACATGGATAAAGGCCGGTTATTCATTCATTATCAATAATATATTAATATATTATTGATTCTTAACTAACACTAATTGATTCTTAACGAACACTATTTGGTAGAGGAAGATAGAATTATTTTCTAACTATTTTGTCACAACCGTGCAACATTCATAACCATTGGATACTTACCATAAACATTGTTTTAAGATAAAGATGATAAAGTCTGTTTTTCTATCTCATTAAAATATAATTTTTTTTTATCTAAAATATATTCATTTTTTAGTGTCATTGAGCAAGCACAGGAAACTTGGTGACAATGACTATACACAATTGATTGTTGCATTGTAATTGTTTTTGTTAATAGCGTTTACGTCATTAATCAATATCAATACTAATATTCGCACATTATTTTTTAGAGTTGTTGTGCAACGCACGGGCTTTTAACAATGGCTAACGAGCCATCAAATATTATGAAACTTGGAACTGATGTTGCCTCTCGGATTGTTATTTCATTTGAAGGGTTTTTTTTTTAATAGAAGATGGCGTGGTTAAAACTCAATGTTCTTACCTTTTATATTACATTTATTTTTAAGCATGCTTTTGTTAAGTGAATATAATAGTTTGCATTGAAAGTTGTATACAAAAAACAAATGTTACTAATTACGTTGCTCCATGACCGCGTAACAGCGGGCACCATATCATTGAAATCTTGCTATTATACTTAACATTATGAACAAAATTTGCAGAATGTTGTTGGTATTCATTGTGGTGATATATCGATGAAGGATTTAGGTGTCATGATGTACAATATACTAGGTCAAGATGAGGTAAGTGTTTGGTCGTAAACATGCTATCAACATCGACCAATGCTTTACACATTTTAACAAACACACAAACTATTTTTTAAAGCTACCGTGCAACGCACGGGTTCTTAAAATCTAGTATATATATATATATATAGAAAAGTCCAAATGAGAACTAAGAAAAAAGGAAGAACTGGAAGAACCAAAATACATGAGGGTAAAAATGTAAATTACATATGATATACCGATTTCCGTTTTTTATTTAAAGTAAAATTCAAATTCAAATTTTAAATAAAACCATCGGTTACCAAACTAAATTGTAGGATTGCAGTTATTGATCATGAATATCGACACAATCATCACCCATATCCTAATCACAATTCGCCAATTTTATTCACGAACATCTTCACAACCAACAATTAAATTCTTAATTGATAATTATTATTATTGTTGTGTATTACGGAGTAATACCAAATGTCTGACGTGGTTAAATTGCAAAATGAAGTCGCGAAATTATTCTTGGAGAAGCACACGAAGCAGCGGTTTTCGACTCCAATGATTTGGAAGCATCTAATGTTATTCATGAATTTTTTAGCCCTAATCGAATTGAAGGTAATCTGTTTTGAATGATTTGAAATTGTAACAAAATGGTCAATTATTTTGTGTTTGTTATTGTTGGTCATTATATCAAACCGTTATATAATTAGGATCTTGTTTCTCAAATTGATAAGAACATTATGTCATCCATTTCAAATTATAAATCAGTAATCCATTTGTTTCATATTGAATTGTTAAAAATATACCAATTATGTTTTCACTCTTATGTCAAGAGGTGCATCTAGTTCAATTGTTCCATTCTATACGCCAAATGGTAGCATATACTTCATACACGAAGTTCAAACGATTCACAAACCGGTTGTAGGAACAACGTTTAATTCACTCGAGGAAGCATTAGTTATGTATCACAGTTATGAGGAAAAAGCTGGTTTGTCTGTAAGAAAATACACTGCTAAACATAAAGCAAATGGAGATTTATCTCATAGGTTGTTTTTTTGCAACAGAGCAGATAAACCGAAGAGGAAAACATATGTGGATTCAATACACCGGGGCGTAGAGGTGCAGAACATACATTATTATTGTATAGATGCAAGAGAAGAAGGTTAAAGAGTAGAAGTTGAAAGAGAAGAAGCGAAAAGAACGGAAGTTGAAAGAAAGGAAGCCCAAAAGCAAGCAGAGTACGTGACATCGCAATTTACATGATAGCTTTTAATAGTGCGTATTTGATCTTGTGATCACATTTAATTTTTTTTTCTCAGTAATAGAATGACAGTGTTTTTAGCTAACCAGCTACTTCGACTCAGTATCAGTGACATCTTAGTGCTACATGATAGGCCTTACTAGTGTTTATATTATCTTGTGAACACATCGGTATTTGTTTTTCACTAACTAAATGACGATGTTTGTATGTAACCATCATCTTTGATTCAGTTTGACCGTATATTTTTTATTTATCTCAATGATATGATATTTGTTTCAGTGCATGATTAGATTGTTGTTTAAATTACTATGTTATTTATAAATGTATATATAGTGTAAACTTGTATTACTTTTATTACTTTTCACAGCTACCCTTTTGCTATGATGTAATGGGGCACCTAAATAGATTTGAAACTGATATGGGTCAGAGTATATAATGCATTTGATTTTAGTGTCAAATTTGGCACTACAATTGAAGTTATGGGTCATTATATTTTCTGTCCTGAAATTGTTAACTTACACAACCGCATGGCTCAGTATGTTTTTTTTTTTTTTTTTTTTTTTTTACGGCCATGGCTCAGTATGTTTTACATTAGTATCGCATATTTAGTGTGATTTGTCGATTTTGCTGATGTTGTGAACATCTGAAATTAGTCTTTGATTAAGTTTACCAGTGGGTCAAATTATCCACTTTTTATCGTGTTTGGCTTTTAGTTGTTATTGTGGCTGAAAATAAATAATTTGTCCTCATTTTATCTACAATTGTTATTGTCACCCAACTGACCCATTTGTATGGGTCAATTTCTCAACCTTTTTTAAATGTGTATGATTTTTGTTATCATGGTCACAAACCATAATCAAAAACATCATCACAATATTCGGGTCCTAAACCAATTAAAAATCATCATCAGAATACATACAGAACATCTGATTCGACCAACAATTCTATACTTAATTTCTAGCAATGGGTCAAATTGTCCACATTTATATTGTTTGGGTTTGAATTGTTAATGTGTCTGAAATCCAACAATTTGTTTGGATCAAATTGTCCTCATTTTACCTAGCTTTCCGTTTGTATTGATATGGATGCGACAAGTGTATTAGTAACTTTTAGGAATAGGTCTTATTGTCCACTTTTTTTTTTTTTTTTTTTTTTTTTTTTTTTTTTTTTTTTTTTTTTTTTTTTTTTTTTTTTTCTTATTGTCCACTTTTGTTTGGTTCATATTGTCTACTTTGTTAGACTCCTTACGATTACTGAATAATTACACTATGTTGTTATGCAATGATCATTTATATCTGATCTAACTGATTATATTGGCCATTTTCATTGACGACTACTATGGTATCCTTCAATAAATTTTTTATTATGTTCATTCGTTAATCGTTTACTCAGTTAAGTTGTTATTAAGTTTAAGAATGAATCAACTTGTGCACTTTATATCTAGTTTGGGCTGAAATTGTTATTGTGGCTGTAATGGCCAATTAGTTTGGGTCATAATGTCTACTTTTCTTTTGGGTAAAGGGTGTACACCCGGAAAATATTATTATAAATGCACAATTACAAAAATGTCAACGAGCAAATAAACTCGAAAACAGGGAAAATGCCAAAGGCTACATAAAAAGCAACCGACACAAACCAAAGAACTACCACAAACAACACGAGCACATTATATTTTCCAAGCCATCTTCAACCTGTGCACGTGAGGAGTCTCTTTAAACTTCACCGACATCAGCTTTAATCTCACAGTTCCAAAGATGATGTTGAAAACCTGGGTTGGATTTCGTGATTTCCCTCGAAACAACCTTGCATTACGTTCTTGCCATACGAAATATACCGTTGATGCGAACACAATTTTAGCAACTATGACTCGAGCCACTTTCCTTTTAGCAACCGGCACAAACTGTTGAACAATCTCTTTCCATTTGTTCCCAATACCCGGAATATCAATGAGCCGCTTCACCCTTTCCCAGACCTCCAATGAAAATTTGCATTCAAAAAATAGATGGTTATGAGAA
Source organism: Rutidosis leptorrhynchoides (assembly GCF_046630445.1). NCBI lineage: Eukaryota > Viridiplantae > Streptophyta > Magnoliopsida > Asterales > Asteraceae > Rutidosis > Rutidosis leptorrhynchoides. The sequence goes on from NC_092336.1 coordinate 129,562,625, forward strand.
TCGTGTTGTAACTTACATAACGAGCAAAGCAACGAATTCGCATCTACTACATCCCAATCCTTCATCTTGTCTTGAGTCTTTAGCTTCTCTTTAACAAGTAACCAAGTAATAAAGGAATGACGCGGGATTGCATTAGCAAACCAAACAAATTCACTTGTCTACTTTGTTACTATGTTTATGAATATTGTAAATATTATCTACTTTGTTACTATGCTTACGAATATTGTATACTTTCACTTTGTTGTTACGCATAATAAAGTTTGTATATGATGCAAGTAAATTTAGTTTGCATTTTCATTATCGACTAATAAGTTGCCCTTCACTAAAATTTTGATTAGGTTCATTTTTCAATTAATTAACTCAGTTTGACAAGTACCAATTTTTCATTATCCTCATTTTGATCATGTTCGATAAGCAAGTACCAGCCTTTCAATATCGTCATTTTGATCATGTTGATATGCAAGTAGCAGCCATTCATTTTGTAAAGGAATAAGAAGCCTAATCAAATTAGATCTCGCAAGTACGATAAGCAAGCACCAGCCTGTCATTTTGTAAACTAAAGAAAAACCCAAATATACAATCACCTAATTAACATTAACATATTATATATACACTACAACTAAAGCATGTACCAAAGCATAAAATTCATAAAATCCTTAATTCAAAAACCAGGTTCGACCATCATAAACAACAAAGTCCGACTTTAAAAAAGAAAACTAGTAATAATCGATGCAAAGCAAAATCACATTCTTTAATCCTTACTATCCCCTCCCATGCGCCTTGAGGCTCTTTGCATAACATCCTGAATATAAGCAGGACCTTACCCTTTGTGTTGGTTTTCATCGGACAAAAGTAACTTTATAGCGTATTTCTTCCTCATCTTGTTTAATGCCAACTTATGTGATCGGGATTCCTAATCAAGTCCACAATCCCATCTACTCACAAGATTACCAAGGGCAACTAGACTATCTTATACAATTTACCTGCTCTCAAGATTACCATTAATATCTTTCTTTTTACTTCTACACTTGCCTTCACTTAGCTTCAACGTTACTAAACGAGTAACATCTTCTTCTTCGAGAGTTGTAGTGTGTTTTTTGATGCTTTTTTCATTTTAATTTTCATGTACGTACCTACAATTTAGTCATCGTCATAAGTTAATAAACATCCCACCAAATTGGAAAGCATCAAAATGTAAATATGTAATCAAATAAGTTAATGTTAACACATATCTTAACAACCTACACACTTTACTATAACTGTTTCAATTGGATAGCACCTAAAAATTGTTCAAAATGCACTGTTTCAGTTATAACCAAAACAATGTTCATAACATGTAAGTTTACTTATCAACAACAACTACAATATAGTTTACTTCTACCTTCATGTTACCAAATTATCAAATAACACCAGAACTTTTTTTACTTGTGTAATTCATTTAACAACCAATGCCATTCAAACTAAAATGTTAACAAGTGAACTGATTTTTTCAACCAACACAAAGTTGAAACATTGACTCAATTAAAATACAAATTCCCTATGATGCATCATAACACAACTACACATTTTTTAAATGACCTAGTTAACAGAAATCAACTACAAATCATTAAATGTTCAAACTTTCACAAATTAGCATTTTCTAACATTGTTAACAACTGTCCTTCACATGTTAACATCGAAGAACATATTCACATAAAACGTTCATCCTTCAACACCTTAATTACATAACATAACAACCGCATAATTCACAAATTAACAAATCCATACAATGAACCCACCTAAATGTCTAAATTGGTTCTTACAGTTCTTGTTTTTTCCTTGGTTCTCAATTGAACCCACCTTTCTCTCTCTCTCTCTCTCTCTCTCTATATATATATATATATATATATATATATATATATATATATATATATATATATATATATATATATATATATAATATATATATATATTAGAGGGATCAAATGAGAATTTTTTTGTGTGAAAACTCTGTGAACTCAAAAATACACTGAAATTCGAGCAAAAAAGGGTAATTCGAGCAAAAATGGGACACGGGCGAACAAAAAACGAGCAATTCGAGCAAATATGGGACACGGGCGAACAAAAAACGAGCAATTCGAACAAAAAACGAGCAATTCGAACAAAAAACGGCGGGCGAACAAATTTGTGTTCTACATTTTCGATAGTCGAACAAAAAAAATGTAGAACAAGCTGATAGTCGAACAAAAAACACAATATTCGAACAAAAATGTGTTTTACATTTTGGTATTCGAATAAAAAAAAAATTCGTTCGTCCGTGTTTTGATTTTTGTTCGACGACCTCCATTTTTGTTCGTCCGTGTGTTATTTTTGGCTCGACTCCCCTTGTTTTTGCTCGCCCGCCACCTTTTTTGCTCGAATTTCAGTGTATTTGGAGTGTATTTTGAGTTTCTAGAGTTTTCACACTAAAAAAGTTCTCACTGGATCCTCTCTCTCTCTCTCTCTCTCTCTCTCTCTCTATATATATATATATATATATATATATATATATATATATATATATATATATATATATATATATATATATATATATATAGTCGAAAGTTTAAACCGAAATAAAAAAAATGACAAGAACTGCGATAATCATTATTTACAAAGATTTTTACATGTAAGTAGATTGAATCACATATAAATGTTGATGGAGAGTATGATTAAATAAAAAATAGTTTCAAAAAAAAAAAACTATAATTTAACTATATAATCAAATAATCAAATATATAATTTATGTGTTTGTGAAGAAATGAACATTTCATATAATTCATAATTGAATATGTAATTTGTGGTTGTGAACATTTGTTTGCTAATAATATGAACATTAGATATAATTATAAGTAATTTAAATGTATATAAACCATGTAATTTGTCTGATGATCAGTTGAGTTACAGAGTATACAAACCGTGCGGTTCAAACTGTTTGAAACTACATTGCGGCCTACTACTAACGGCTTCAATTGACAATTTATCAAGTAATGAAAATTAAAAAAAAAAAAAAAATTTGATTCTTGTGAACCAATAATGATGATGTATCAATTTTGATTCATCAAGAGAGAAAATTAACGTAGTGACTTGTCAACACAATAACTTATGATTTGTTTTAATTCGACTCACATAAAATTATCAAATTAAACTAAACTACTTATATCATTAAACATATTTACATATATATACATTTATTTATACGTATTATATAATTATTATACATAAATACATATATAGTGTACATAAAATAATAATTAGTGTTAATTGTATAGACTTCAAGCAATGAGTGGTTTTCGATTCAATTTGTAAATTTTCATTTAACTGTGTGAGAAATAGAGGTAGATTGAATTTAGCATAGTACGATTGGCTAAAAATGTCATTTGTAAACGTTTGGTATTTGTTTGTTGGGCTTCTCTAGTGCCTTACTAGGGAGTCCTTAATTTCAATAAATTTGTCGTTTTAAAAAAATTAATTGCATTTTTACATATGTAAGATAGTCTGTGTATAACATTATATATATATATATATATATATATATATATATATATATATATATATATATATATATATATATATATATATATATATATGGGCAGAATCAATGGGGAAGTAATCAATCGGGGGAACAAAATTTTATTTTTTTTCGTTTTTTTGAAAATTTTTTTTCCGGCATCAAGATCACACGAAAATATGAACATTTAGAAGAGACACTTCGTGATGAATGTTATTATTTAGGCGGGAAAACGATCGACAAAAATAACATTCAAGATAATATTGTTCGTGAAAAATATGAACGTTTTTTTTTCTTCATGTTTTGTGAAGTAAAATTTAGCCCGATTTAGAGTTTAGGGTTTAGGGTTTAGGGTTTGGTGTTTTGGGTTTATTCCATAAACCCTAAACGCTAAACCGTTCGTGTTAAAAACTCAATCTAAATCCTAAATCTAAACCCTAAATCTAAACCTTAAACCCTAAATTTCTAAACCCTAATATCTAAACCCTATAAACCCTAATATCTAAACCCTAATATCTAAACCCCAATAGCTAAGACTTCAACATACACTCGAAAAACACGATAATTGTTATATATTACTTCTTCGAGCGTTTTTCCGCCAAAATAAAAACATTTATCACAAAGTGTCTCTACTAAATGTTCATATTTTCATCTCATCTATAATGTTCGTGAACAAAGTTTTTTCAAAAAACGAAAAAAAAAAGTTTTTGCTTCCCCCCGCTTTCCCCCGATTGGTTACTTCCCTCTTGATCCTACCACTATATATATATATACATATATTGTTCTATCATACTGATATATATATATATATATATATATATATATATATATATATATATATATATATATATATATATATATATATATATATATATATCTCAGTATGATATATCAAATTATATCATACATTCCAAAAATCAGGTTATGCATTTAGACTATATCACACTTTCAGATATTTGAAAGGACCCGTCCTAATCCATCTGGACGAATACATTAGATTTGGTAACATCGCGAGGTATTTGACCTCTATATGATACATTTTTCAAACATTGCATTCGTTTTTAAAAGACAAACTTTCTTTACATTTAAAGTTGACGGCATGCATACCATTTCATAATACATCCAACTATATTTGACTTAATAATAATCTTGATGAACTCAACGACTCGAATGCAACGTCTTTCGAAATATGCCATGAATGACTCCAAGTAATATCCTTAAAATGAGCTAATGAACAACGGAAGATTTCTTTAATACCTGAGTATAAACATGCTTTCAAGTGTCAACCAAAAGGTTGGTGAGTTCATTAGTTTATCATCATCATTCATTTTCATCATTTTAATAGACCACAAGATTTTCATTTCTCATAAATACACATCTCGTATCAGGCATTTTGCAAACTGCATAGAGATAAAAATCATTCATATGGATTGAACACCTGGTAACCGACCTTAACAAGATGCATATAGAATATCCCTCAGTATACAGCGCGCGGCTAATATACTAAATAATACCTCGAAGTACTAAAGCATCCATACCCTGGATGGGGCTCGTTGGGCCCGATAGATCTACCTTTAAGATTCGCGTCAATTAGGGACATTTCCCTAATTCTTAGGTTACCAGACTTGAAGGGGCGATATTCGGTTTAATAATCCAACCATATAATGTAGTTTTCGATTACTTGTGTCTATTTCGTAAAATATTTATAAAAGCAGCGCATGTATTCTCAGTCCCAAAAATATATATTGCAAAAGCATTTAAAAAGGGAGCAAATGAAACTCACAAAACTGTATTTTGTAGTAAAAATACATATGACGTCATTGAACAAGTGTAAGGTTGGCCTCGGATTCACGAACCTATATCATTTATATATATATATATATTAACACATATAATTGTAATCGAACAATTTATGTATTATTCTTAGTGATATAATTATTATATTTAATAATTTATAGGTTTCATTAATAATTTAGTTAGATATAATTACTTTATTTACTTTAGATAAATAATTAATATTTATTATAAAAATACTAATATAGTTATGTTATATGTATTAAATATATTTTTATATAATTAATATTTATTTGTTATAATATTAATAATAGGAATAATATTAATAATAATAATGATACTTATAATAATGATAATAATGAACTACTAATAATAATGTTAATATTGATAATAAAAATGATAATGATAATAAAATATATAAAATTTTTAATAAAATAAAAAGGTTGTATTATTTTTACAATAAAATCACTAATTTTCTTTGATAAAAAAATTCTTGATATTAATAATAATACTTGTTAATAAATATATTAATGTTAATAATAGTAATAATAATAATAATGAAAATAATAATATTAATAATAATAATAATAATACTCATAATAATAATAATAATATTTTATTTAGATCATGAGTTATTTATAGTTTTACTTATTTTCATATCTATATATTGTAAGAAATTTCCAACCAAATTTAAACTTTAATTTTTATATGTTTTCGACACGATAAGCAATATTTGTTAAGTTAAATTGCAAGAATTTTAAAATATGTTCATACATTCATTCAACCTCGACCAAGTTCCAACGATTCACGAACCATTAAACGAATATGATTATATATGTATATGTGTATATATATTATAACTTGAAACGTAAACAAAATATTAGATTAAATACTTTATATGATTGTATCTGTTTCAAAATGTTTATCAATGGAATTAGAAGATAAGATCAAATGATTGAATTATCAGATATATTGAATTATGATTACAAGTCTCTGTTGAAAGGCCCACGTTGATTTGAGAAATCTTTCCATTTTAACAATATTCGGAAAATGGTAAAGTGATTTATAAATAGGAACAAATTGTCAATCATTGAGAACTAGACAAAGGATAGTGGAAGATTGAATCTCATAAAGACTCGATTGATCTATTTAGTTTCAAACGTACAAAAACGTTTTCAGTTTAAAAAGAACTTTATTATTAAAACGTATATAACTTTTATAAATATCTAGAACCACTTTTGACAACTCATTACTTAACTAGTATGATAAAGATAACGATATTTATATTTTATTTTATTAAATATATATAACGATTTAAATTAATATTATATATATTTATACGCGTATTATACGTACATAGTTTTATAATTTTACTATACTTAAACTTTACCTTTACTTTATTTTTACTTTACTTTAACTTTAATAATTCACTTTAATAATTCACTTTAATAATTCATACTTTAATAATTCATACTTTAATAATTCACTTTAATAATTCATACTTTAATAATTCACTTTAATAATTCATACTTTAATAATTCACTTTAATAATTCATACTTTAATAATTCACTTTAATAATTCAAAAATCTATTATAAATAGAATTCAATAGGTTTCATTATTTCATAGAAACTTGAAAATATTTTTCTCTAAACTATCTCAATCGATTTACATATATATTTACTCCGCATTATTTCAAGATATTATTAGTATACATAAAATATTACTACGGAGTGCTGTCCGAGTGATTTCGAAATTGTTTTTCGAGTAGGATAGGATTAAGGAAATTATGAGTTATAGCTATGAAGGTGATTGAGTATGGTTCATGGGTATGCTCGTGAGGTCAATATAGTGTTTATCATTGCCGTTGCGTCTACGTACCTTTCCTGCAATATTGAATCTCAATATTGATATGTGAGTACTCATAATTTAACTTTTACATATTAATAGTGTATCCCTGACTAGTGCTCGAGTATTTAGGATTATGCATGCTTGTACTTTTGATATTGCCCTTAGACAGGTTAGGTTGAATATTGAATTAGTTACACTTACGGTTGAGATAAGGTATAAGATATGCATGTCCTTGGAAAGCTAGCGAAAAATTAAGAACTTTTCCTTTAGATATCGAATGGTTTCGATGAACGGATTAGAAGTTATAATCAATTGAATTTTCGATATTTTTATTAAAAATGATTATTATTATCGTCGTTTTTTATCGTCGTTCTAGTTTTATCTTATTATTATCGTTATTATTATCTTTATCAATAAAAAGGATTTATCATTAAAAATTGTTATTTTTTTATTATTACTATCGTTATTATCGTTAAAGTTATAATTAGTATTATTATTATTATCCAATTATTATTATTATTATTATTATTATTATTGTTATTATCATTATTAATATATATATCATTATTTAAAAATAGTTATTGTTATTGTTATTATTATTATTACTATATTATCATTAAGATAATTATTAGTATTATCGTTAATAATGTTATAGTAACTATCATTATTAATATAAGTGTAATTAAAACAAATATTTGTAACACCTAATTATTTTGATTACTATTATTATCATTATTATGAACACGATATAAAAGACGATTAAAAGCTATTAAACGAAACGATTAGGAAATAATGAGTAAGAGTATCATGATGAAATTAAAATATTATAAGATATTGATTTAGATAAAATTATCGTTCTTATTATTTTTATCATTACTATTATTATTAAAAGTATCGTTAGTATTAAAACTATCATTTTAACAAAAATTATCATTTTAATAGAAATGTCATTGTTACTATAAAATATCATTATTATTATTATTTTAAATAGAATTATTATTTTAAAGATAATATTAAAAATTATCGTAAATATTAAAGTTATCATAATTAGAATTATCGTTTTATCATAATGTCATCTTAGTAATTATAAATATTGATATTTTTATAATAATAATAATTATTACAAAATAATACAACTTTTACTTACTATCATTATAGATATTATTTTATCAAATAAATATGTGATACAAACATATTTTACTACGTGTAATAACTTAATTTAATAATACCTATCATATTATCTTTATGATATTAAATGAACCCTATAAATTTTATTACTTAATATATATATAAAAGTATATTTTATTACATAAATTTAATATAAAATTTTATTTATTAATAAATAAATTATATTATTACTCTAATAAATCTTTTAAAAATATTTAAAAATATTTAAAAATATAAAACGATGATATTTAAACTATATATTAATCATGTATAGATTTTTGGAAATTATTTTGAGTCAAATTTACTTTTGTTGACTTTTGCATATTAGTCTCGAGCATTAGGATTGTGGTACACTATGACTTGACCTAATTTGTTAGACAAATATTGACCAACACATAATTATATATAATTAATTTAGGTTCGTGAATCCGAGGCCAACCTTGCACTTGTTCAATGACGTTATATGTATTTTTACTACGAAATACAGTATGGTGAGTTTCATTTGCCTTTTTACCCTTTATATTTTTGGGACTGAGAATACATGCGCTTTTATAAATGTTTGATGAAATAGACACAAGTAATTGAAACTACATTCTATGGTTGAATTATCGAAATCGAATATGCCCCTTTTTATTAAAGTCTGGTAATCTAAGAATTAGGGAACAGACACCCTAATTGACGCGAATCCTAAAGATAGATCTATTGGGCCTAACAAACCCCATCCAAAGTACCGGATGCTTTAGTACTTCGAAATTTATATCATGTCCGAAGGAGGATCCCGGAATGATAGGGGATATTCTTATATGTATCTAGTTAATGTCGGTTACCAGGTGTTCACCATATGAATGATTATTTTTGTCTCTATGCATGGGACGTATATTTATGAGAACTGTAAATGAAATTCTTGTGGTCTATTAAAATGATGGAAATAAATGATTATGATAAACTAATGAACTCACCAACCTTTTGGTTGACACTTTAAAGCATGTTTATTCTCAGGTGTTAAAGAAATATTCCACTGTGCATTTGCTCATTTTAAAGATATTACTTGGAGTCTTTCATAGCATATTTCGAAGAACGTTGCATTCGAGTCATTGAGTTTATCAAAGATTATTATTAAATCAATTTATAGTTGGATAGTGGATATTATGAAATGGTATGCATGCCTGTCAATTTTCAATGTAAAGAAAGTTTGTCTTTTAAAAACGAATGCAATGTTTGTAAAATATATCATATAGAGGTCAAATACCTCGCAATGTAATCAACGATTGTGAATAATTTATAATGTATATGAACGGCTCCTTTCATTTGGTATCAGAGCGGTGGTCTTAGCGAACCATGTCTGCATTAGTGTGTCTAACTAATAAGTCGTTAGGATGCATTAGTGAGTCTGGACTTCGAGCGTGTCTGCATGTCAAAAGTTTTGCTTATCATTTTTAGTCGAAAATCATGTGCTTATCATTCTTAGAAAATTACCTGCTTATCATTACTAGTCTAGACACGTCTTGCTACATTAATTGCATGAGTAGTGTATAGACAAAATTCATATCTTAGCGTATCTGCTAAATCATATCTTATCGTATCTGTTACTTTAAACTTTACCTGACATATCCCGCAAATTCCTCCGTAATCTACGAAATCTTTTGTTCTATATCTATGGATATTCTATGTAATTAGAATACCATCAGATAACCGAAAATCATTTCATATCGAAAAAAATCCTTATTCAATCGTACGAAATGGAATTCATCATTAATTCAAGTTCCTCGAATTCTGAAATGGAATCCCACTCCAGCTCTGAAAGCAGTGTGACCGGAATGGATCAACCAATCAGCCATCATCTATTCTGGATGAATTGGGGATGGGTTCGTAGCCTCCTCAATCATTGGAGATAAGAAAAAGGTGATCCCTTCCATCCACCCCATTTCCCTCTTAACGAAGAACCTGAAGCACTTACCGGCGAACCAATTCGAAACACCATTTTCTCTCTCATTTCCAGAGTATCTCGTCACGATTATATACTACATCAAATTCTAGATTATATTTATACGCTCGTCATAACCGACAATCACCCCGGTATAATAGAAGAAGTCAACGAGCTTCGCGCTCGGGTAGTGGCTTTGGAGAATATGGTGCAAAGATTACAAACACCAGCAGCAGCACCAGTAGCATAACCAGTACCACCATCATCAACGCCAACAGTACCATTACCACCTCCAACCACAACTGCGTCGTAAACCTCAACTTCACAATCTGTCCCACGAGCATCAACGTCATACGCACCGTAGATACCAAGGAGTACCAACAACAATAACTGACGAAGTATTAATTCATAACTTCATTGGAGAAACATTCCGCGGCGATTATGTAATCTCTAAAGTCTTAGAGATTATCTAATCTAGCCCTAACCATAAATCAGTTAAACGAACCAAAATGATAGAAGGAAGAGTAGAAACCCTGACAAAAATGGTGTGTGATTAACAAGCTAAACTTGCTTTACCAACAACATCAACAGTACCGTCAGCGTTACCAGCATCGTCAGTACAGTCAACATCCGAATCAACAACACCGATAACATCACAAACTCCGTCAGTTTAAGAATCACTGTGGACATCATTACGTATCAATAACGTGTATATTGTATCAACGAGTTATCAAGAATTAACTCATTCCCTCTGAAGAAATTATATGTATATTATATATATATATATTTTTTGAAATAAATCTTTCCGTGCTAAGCTATTGTGTGTGAATCTTAACTACTCGGTTAATTCATATTACAAATATGCAATAATGTACGTCCTTCGGCCGCAACTTAACCAGCGTTAACTACAATCTCTGTCACAATTCAACAAATTCCAATTCATAATAAATCAAGTATATATTTGATTTTACACTTTCATTATCGATGTACCCGAAAATTTTCAGATAACATCATTCGTACTTTGCGAAATTCACAAGAATTCCACGAACCGAACATCATACATCAACAAATAACGAAGTATTGATTCATAATTTCAATGTCATTAAAGAAATACTGCGTAAAAGTTATGTACTTTTTAAAGCCTTTAGGGATTATTCAATTCTAGTTTCAACCGTAAATCAAATGAGTTTAATTTAACATTAACTCATTAAATCTATGTTACATTTGAAGAAAATATACATATATATATTTTCATAAAGACTGTAATAAAATTCTTTTGTACAAAATATTAATTGTGAATTTTTTTAACGGGTAGGTAATACCCGAGAGAGATATAAATTCAAATTAATATGTTACATTCTTCGAATCTGATTCAGCAAATCATCCATTATACTCCCTACTTTTACAACAATATACATTCTTTTATAGAAATCAAAACAACCATACTCATTCAAAATTTAATTACATATTCTGATTTTGAAATCTCAAAATTCAACTTGAGATATGACCAAAATCATCACTCTTAGATCCTTACATCTTTCACAAGCTATATTTTGACTTCAAAACTGTGTTAGAACATCAAATGTATGTTAACGATTACAATCTGTGTTCAAACCCTTCAAAAATTTCTGAAGACACTTCGAATGATGAGCAATCGAGATGATGATCCAACCACATGTTACCCACAGTTATGTACCCGAAAAACTCTTGAAACCAAAGTAAAAGTTTAAACAACGTATCCGCGTCAGATTCTTTGGCATTTATTACCAAAAATAACTTTGCGACTCCTATTCAAAGTAGCCAGTTTTGTCACAGCTCCAGCAAGTCAACTTCGACTTTTCAGTCAGACTAACCTTATTATAACCTTGAGATATACACCATCGTTACCAGGGAACCTTTTACATTTCACCACATTATTAGCAGATGTACCAACAACTTCATTACCCTTTGACTTTAGCCTCTCCAAAAAGTCATTATAATTATTCATTGAAACCCCATCATTTACTCATTCGCATCTTGTAATGAGAATTGCCATACGAATCATTGGGAATTAGCAATCAGTATTTTGAAATCTCGCAGGATGTCTACGCCAACAGTTATATGTGTATATATAACGTCTATCTTCTGGACTTAATTTGAATGTGAAGTTTCTGAAAAACACTCCGAACTACGAATTGGTTCTCCGAAAATGGAAAAAAAAAATGCTGATGAAGCAGCGAAAACTATAAACGACTTTAAACGGTAAAAGCTGGATTATAATGATGAAGTGTGCTGGAAAAGCGCAGAAAAAGAGAAGTTTTGGAACTGGAAAACGGATTGAGCAAAGTAGGAAGGAGGCTGTGGACAAATTACAAAGACTGAACCTGACTTCAAAGGATCCAAATGATTCAGTACCTGCTGAAGTCATTAACGAATACCTTGCTCCTGACTCTAAACCCCTGCGGACAATATTCTTCATCATCCTCTGATATTAGAAATTCTAAAATATCATCATATCTTTCATTATAAATATCCTCCATATTTCTGAAGATATTTTCTTAATTTTTCTTATTTGAAATCATTTACCTCTTCGCGCTATCTGTATTACATCATAAAAGAAACTATTTTAGTTTCTAAATTCTGAAACATTCAAGTTTAAAATAGGAATATTTTGAAGTAATGTTGGGAACTGAAGCATGAATTAGTATAATATAATGACACTTGATCAATGTGATTATATTACAGTAAGTCATGCTGAGTTTCTAAATGGAACGTGATGATTCACAGATCATAACATCATCATGTGCCATGTTATACGACTCTTGTATTCTATTTAACCTCTAAAATATCAAGAAAATATTTCTTGATGATTCGGCCTTTTCCAAGGTATTCTAGTAATTTGACAAGTCAAGATCGTGCCATCACAATTTCCTTCCTAGAACATTAACAATGTTCATTCCGAAATTCATATCTGTGAATTCTGGACCATTACAAGCGGTGCTTAATCGCAAGAAGAAGAAACGAAAGGACAAAACTCCGAAATAGAAATTGGGGTATAAATTACAAATAAAAGAGAGCATTAACTGTGAATGATAATGATTATAGAAGACAGAAGTAGAGACTTTGAAATATAAGGGAACATATAAATCCCAACGACAAACCAGAAATTATAAACCATATATATCGATGCATATAGCAATATAAAGACACGGGAGAACTAGAAACACTATAAACCCAAGAGTATAGTAGAAGTAAATAGATTCTTCCGGCGGTAGATGAAAAATAAGAATGACCGATATGAAAGTTAGAAGTATATCGAGAATCAGAACTGGATGGAGCATATTGATGAATACTTTAAAATATGAGTTGAGGGGGAAAGAATAGAAGGTGATGAAACATGACTAGGAACTTAGAAATCAACAGATTTAACTCACACAATGGCGGAATAAGTGAATCAAACCCTCTAGTGAATAGGTTAAGTTTTTTTTTTTGATTAATTTAGTCAAATCACAACTAAATCAAGTGTGATTAGATCAACACCTAGAGCTATTATTCACCACCTGGGTGATTTGGACTGAGAGAGAATCAGAGGAGCTCACTAGATCTGAGTGTGTGTAACAAATGAGAGGCTTAACTTAAAATGAAGAACATAAGACTTTATATACCCCTGCTGTTGACTCACCCATACGATTCATTCATCACACGTACGAGTTGGCTTCATCAGCCGTACGGGTGATCACTCACTCGTATCTGCTCATTTAGGTTGTAATTGTGACTTAGCTCAGCATCAACCGTGCGTATGAGCCTGTCAGCCGTACTAGTGAGGCTTCACTCGTACGTCTGACTAAGTCTAACATAGTCAAACATCTAAATCTCGTTCCTGCAGTTCCTGTAACCACATACAAACACGGATAGGATAATAACGAGCAATCATGGTGGCCTGTAAACTGTTGTACCTGCAATGGACGTGGGTAGATGTCTAGGGAGTTGCATAAAATGCATCAACAGAAGGTGTGAGTTGTAAGGAAACGAAGGAGGTGAATTTATAAGAAAATCTCTGACAGAACAATTAAAATGGACGATCGTATTTAAAGCGAATCCTAATTCCCTTGATTACCGGAGAGTCAAATCTTATTAAGAAGATTTTCTTCAAATCCCTTGAAATCTGGAAATCAATCATATCTACGTCAAATGATAATATGAATCTACACTTACTCATTTCACTCTTCTATGTTAGCTTCATTCGCACTCTTCATATAAATGAATTGTTTATCCAAATTATTCGCTGATGATAAAACTCTAATTTTCAGCCCGTATGCATCATGAAAACATACTTATTATCATTCACGACCTTTCCACTCAAATTTCGGGACGAAATTTCTTTAACGGGTTGGTACTGTGACAACCCGGAAATTTCCAACCAAATTTAAACTTTAATCTTTATATGTTTCCGACACGATAAGCAATATTTGTTAAGTTAAATTGCAAGAATTTTAAAATATGTTCATACATTCATTCAACCTCGACCAAGTTCCAATGATTCACGAACCATTAAACGAATATGATTATATATGTATATGTGTATATATATTATAACTTGAAACGTAAACAAAATATTAGATTAAATACTTTATATGATTGTATCTATTTCAAAATGTTTATCAATGGAATTAGAAGATAAGATCAAATGATTGAATTATCAGATATATTGAATTATGATTACAAGTCTCTGTTGAAAGGCCCACGTTGATTTGAGAAATCTTTCCATTTTAACAATATTCGGAAAATGGTAAAGTGATTTATAAATAGGAACAAATTGTCAATCATTGAGAACTAGACAAAGGATAGTGGAAGATTGAATCTCATAAAAACTCGATTGATCTATTTAGTTTCAAACGTACAAAAACGTTTTCAGTTTAAAAAGAACTTTATTATTAAAACGTATATAACTTTTATAAATATCTAGAACCACTTTTGACAACTCATTACTTAACTAGTATGATAAAGATAACGATATTTATATTTTATTTTATTAAATATATATAACGATTTAAATTAATATTATATATATTTATACGCGTATTATACGTACATAGTTTTATAATTTTACTATACTTAAACTTTACCTTTACTTTATTTTTACTTTACTTTAACTTTAATAATTCACTTTAATAATTCACTTTAATAATTCATACTTTAATAATTCATACTTTAATAATTCACTTTAATAATTCATACTTTAATAATTCACTTTAATAATTCATACTTTAATAATTCACTTTAATAATTCATACTTTAATAATTCACTTTAATAATTTATACTTTAATAATTCACTTTAATAATTCAAAAATCTATTATAAATAAAATTCAATAGGTTTCATTATTTCATAGAAACTTGAAAATATTTTTCTCTAAACTCTCTCAATCGATTTACATATATATTTACTCCGCATTATTTCAAGATATTATTAGTATACATAAAATATTACGACGGAGTGTTGTCCGAGTGATTTCGAAATTGTTTTTCGAGTAGGATAGGATTAAGGAAATTATGAGTTATAGCTATGGAGGTGATTGAGTATGGTTCATGGGTATGCTCGTGAGGTCAATATAGTGTTTATCATTGCCGTTGCGTCTACGTACCTTTCCTGCAATATTGAATCTCAATATTGATACGTGAGTACTCATAATTTAACTTTTACATATTAATAGTGTATCCCTGACTAGTGCTCGAGTATTTAGGATTATGTATGCTTGTACTTTTGATATTGCCCTTAGACAGGTTAGGTTGAATATTGAATTAGTTACACTTGCGGTTGAGATAAGGTATAAGATATGCATGTCCTTGGAAAGCTAGCGAAAAATTAAGAACTTTTCCTTTAGATATCGAATGATTTCGATGAACGGATTAGAAGTTATAATCAATTGAATTTTCGATATTTTTATTAAAAATGATTATTATTATCGTCGTTTTTTATCGTCGTTCTAGTTTTATCTTATTATTATCATTATTATTATCTTTATCAATAAAAAGGATTTATCATTAAAAATTGTTATTTTTTTTATTATTACTATCGTTATTATCGTTAAAGTTATAATTAGTATTATTATTATTATCCAATTATTATTATTATTATTATTATTATTATTATTATTATTATTATTATTATTATTATTATTATTATTATTATTATTATTATTATTATTATCATTATTAATATATATATCATTATTTAAAAATGGTTATTGTTATTGTTATTATTATTATTACTATATTATCATTAAGATAATTATAATTATTAGTATTATCGTTAATAATGTTATAGTGACTATCATTATTAATATAAGTGTAATTAAAACAAATATTTGTAACACCTAATTATTTTGATTACTATTATTATCATTATTATGAACACGATATAAAAGACGATTAAAAGCTATTAAACGAAACGATTAGGAAATAATGAGTAAGAGTATCATGATGAAATTAAAATATTATAAGATATTGATTTAGATAAAATTATCGTTCTTATTATTTTTATCATTACTATTATTATTAAAAGTATCGTTAGTATTAAAACTATCATTTTAACAAAAATTATCATTTTAATAGAAATGTCATTGTTACTATAAATTATCATTATTATTATTATTATTATTATTATTATTTTAAATAGAATTATTATTTTAAAGATAATATTAAAAATTATCGTAAATATTAAAGTTATCATAATTAGAATTATCGTTTTATCATAATGTCATCTTAGTAATTATAAATATTGATATTTTTATAATAATAATTATTATTACAAAATAATACAACTTTTACTTACTATCATTATAGATATTATTTTATCAAATAAATATGTGATACAAACATATTTTACTACGTGTAATAACTTACTTTAATAATACCTATCATATTATCTTTATGATATTAAATGAACCCTATAAATTTTATTACTTAATATATATAAAAGTATATTTTATTACATAAATTTAATATAAAATTTTATTTATTAATAAATAAATTATATTATTACTCTAATAAATCTTTTAAAAATATTTAAAAATATAAAACGACGATATTTAAACTATATATTAATCATGTATAGATTTTTGGAAATTATTTTGAGTCAAATTTACTTTTGTTGACTTTTGCATATTAGTCTCGAGCATTAGGATTGTGGTACACTATGACTTGACCTAATTTGTTAGACAAATATTGACCAACACATAATTATATATAATTAATTTAGGTTCGTGAATCCGAGGCCAACCTTGCACTTGTTCAATGACGTTATATGTATTTTTACTACGAAATACAGTATGGTGAGTTTCATTTGCCTTTTTACCCTTTATATTTTTGGGACTGAGAATACATGCGCTTTTATAAATGTTTGACGAAATAGACACAAGTAATTGAAACTACATTCTATAGTTGAATTATCGAAATCGAATATGCCCCTTTTTATTAAAGTCTGGTAATCTAAGAATTAGGGAACAGACACCCTAATTGACGCGAATCCTAAAGATAGATCTATTGGGCCTAACAAACCCCATCCAAAGTACCGGATGCTTTAGTACTTCGAAATTTATATCATGTCCGAAGGAGGATCCCGGAATGATAGGGGATATTCTTATATGTATCTAGTTAATGTCGGTTACCAGGTGTTCACCATATGAATGATTATTTTTGTCTCTATGCATGGGACGTATATTTATGAGAACTGGAAATGAAATTCTTGTGGTCTATTAAAATGATGAAAATAAATGATTATGATAAACTAATGAACTCACCAACCTTTTGGTTGACACTTTAAAGCATGTTTATTCTCAGGTGTTAAAGAAATCTTCCGCTGTGCATTTGCTCATTTTAAAGATATTACTTGGAGTCTTTCATAGCATATTTCGAAGAACGTTGCATTCGAGTCATTGAGTTTATCAAAGATTATTATTAAATCAATTTATAGTTGGATAGTGGATATTATGAAATGGTATGCATGCCTGTCAATTTTTAATGTAAAGAAAGTTTGTCTTTTAAAAACGAATGCAATGTTTGTAAAATGTATCAGATAGAGGTCAAATACCTCGCAATGTAATCAACTATTGTGAATCGTTTATAATGTATATGAACGGGTCCTTTCATATATAATTATAATATTTACTATATTTTTATACTAATAATAATACTTAATAATTATATTAATAATAACATAATAATAAGGTAATAATAATAGTTATTAATAATAATAATTTAATAATAATATAATAATACTAATAATAATAATAACAAAAAAATAAAAATAAAAATAATAATAATAATAATAATAATAATAATAATAATAATAATAATAATAATAATAATAATAATAATAATAATAATAATAATAATAATAATAATAGAATACAACCTTTGGAGATAAGCTTTAACAAAAATGCCTTAGCCCGGGTTCGAACCCAAGACCTCTTGCTTAAGCATAAACTTCCCTAACTATCCAAGCTATTATGTTTTTCTGATTTTAACTCCACAGTTAACTTATTTAACCCGTATTAACAGTTTTCTTCTTCACTTTCTTAAATCAAAACCCATTTTTAACAACTTCTTCAAAAATTCATCATCGTTATTTATTATTATCATTAATGGTTACAATTATGATCATAATCATAATCATATTCATAATCATCATCCTTTCTATCATGTTATTATTTAACAACACGATTACCATTACATTTATCATGACCTTTAATCGTCATCACTATCGTGTATCATCTAGCCATCATCTCATACTCACTTCATTAATCGTTTCTCATAATCTTTATCATACCATAGACTATATCATCAACTTTAGGGTTTTTGAATCATATTAACCTTCACGGCTCACCATCAAATTTATTATCATTATCTAATTAAATTTAAGTTTCCGGCCCAAATTGGAAAACTATGTGAGGTAGCTCAACAAAATAACTGGACACAGCAACCCAACAAAACAGTTGTCCACGGCAGCCCAACAAAACAAATACGCTGGCCCAGTAACTTGCATAAACGGATTACGACCCAAACTTGTCAAGTGGTAGGGTTATCGATAACAGGTACTTGTATCAGGAAATTTAGCACGCAAAAACAAAACAAGTGGGGTTTAATCATAAACATAAGTTTTACCTAATCACTAAAAAGAAAAAGACACGTCCCATTATTTTCCTCTTTTGTTTTTGGTCGGCCATCAAGACCATTCAATCATCATCTTCATTCACGTCGAACATAGAAAGGAAAATAATGCAGCAACAGCAGTTCAGAAGAAATAATTATGTATTGCAGTAGAATAGTTTCGTAGTGTTTGCAGGTAGGTTTTATAAGGATGTGAATGGTGATAGATGATGATCGATGTGTATCGGGTTAATGATAGTGTTTTGGTTGTGAGTTGTGGTGTTGGTAATCGACACAGAAAAACAGAAATCATAAAATTGGTGATGGTGCTCGATGATGATTTGTAGAAGACAACGAATAGTGAGTTCCTTCCAACAAACAATTAGGTTCATGATTTATGGTGACACTGGTGATCTTGAAGTGGGTCTTGATAATGATTTATGTAATGGTTTTAAGGGTAATGATGGTGATAGTTTGAGTTCTTTCAACAGAAAACAGGAACAGTAGGAGTAATATTTGAATCTTTATGACGATAAAGATGATGATAAAAGCGATAAAGATGGTGATAAGTGGTGGTTGTGTTGTGTTTTAGTCTTGAGCTTTAATCAGAAATATGTAGTAGTAGGAAAAAGTAATAACCAGGTAGACAGGAGCAGTTAGCATCGAAGAAAAGAAACTTGGTGACAGCAGAAGAAATAGTAGAAGGAGTTTACAATTCACGATGGATTTAAGGGTTTTGGTTTAGATCAAACTGAAACAGAAGGACAGACCTAGTTCGATTGTTTACAAGAATCAAAAGGGCAGAGCTGGTTTCCTGCAAAAGAAAGGAAGAAAGGAAGGAGGAGAGAAAAAGTGAAGGTATGAGTGATTCCAATCAGAATATGAATATGTATATTGTATATAATATGAGAATAGATAGATATGATACATATAATCGAGATTAGATAGGTGGACGGTGACTTAAAACAGAAAAAGAAGATAAGAGACAAAGAAATGATAGTGTGGGTTTTGTTTTTAAATGGTGATGATTGGTGTTAAATATTATTGTGTACGTATGTCTATAGATAAATAAAATGGGTGGGTCTGATCGAATATTAAACAGAAAGAAGAGACAATATTACATAAATGAGTGTGGGGTATTAGGGTATTAATCAACAAAGAAAATAAAATGCATTCGTCCAATTCAAAAAGTGAGTTTGAGAGTGGTGCATGTATCTATATATCATTAAGTCTATATAGAGAATAATGAGATAGTTAGATAGTGATATATAAAGAAAGATGAGATGGTTAGGTAGTGGTGATTTTCTATTTCTGAGTACATCTATATGTATATGTAATATATAAACTTCTCGGTAATCTTATAAGTGTGAGAAGACAAACATTAATTAGTAACATCTAATAATAATAATGATCATAATAATAACTAAAATTTTAACTTTACTAATAATAATTGATATTAATAATAATAAAAAATAATAACATCATAATAATATAACAAATTAAATGTATCAAATATTATATTTATATATTATATTAAGATAATGATATTCATAATACTAATATTAATATAATATTAATATGATAATAATAATAACAATATTAATAACTTTATTTTAACTTGTAATTACATTTAATATATTTACAATTTATTATTTATGTAATGTAATGTTTACTAATTTTATAATATGTACTAGAATATTTATACACTATATATATATATATATATATATATATATATATATATATATATATATATATATATATATATATATATATATATATATATATATATATATATTACAATATACATATAATAATAATTATACATAGAAATCACGTATATAGATTCATTGTAAATTATAACTTAATTATTTTGTATCTTATTTTATATATATAATTCAAATGTTTAATTTATATTTTATTATTTCCAATTATCATATATATACTATTTATTTATATTTACATATATATTTATATACATACATATTCATTACAAACACCTGTTCGTGAATCGTCAGAAATAGTCGATGGTCAAATGGATATATGAAACAGTTCCAAAATTTTCGAGACTCAACATTATAGACTTTGCTTATCGTGTCGGAATTATATAAGAATAAAGTTTAAATTTGGTCAGAAATTTCTGGGTTGTCACAATATATACATACATACTATATCACACTTTCAAATTACATGCATACAACAATCAGTTTATTGCATTCAATTTATATATCAATTATAAAATATACGGTTTATATGCAAACATACTATCAATTTTGGTTTATATGCATTCATATTATAACATTTCCGTTTATATGCAATTAGACTATGACAATCAGTTTATTAAATCATATCAAAATCAACAATCAGTTTATATCTGCAGATTATATCATAATTGAAGCATAAAAATACTTAATATTCTGATAATCTTCGCGTTCATCTTTAACATAAAAGAAATCACTTTCAACTTCTTGTGATATCTTCATCGTAAAACCTAGTATACAAGTGTTGGAGGTTTTGTTTTTGCGTATAATTTGCAACGTGTTTACAGGTAAAAATCTCATGTATTTTTCAAGGTTGAAATTGAATCCTTTAAAAATGGAGTGGATATACATTATAGACGAATTGACTTATTTACCCGTCATGTGCATAGCACATGCTTTCATTTAACGGAGGGAGATAACATATGTTGAGAAATGGACTACCGCCAAACATATTTAAAATCACAAGGGCTATCTCTATAACTTTTAAGAATTAGGGACTGACGACATAATTTAACGTAAACTACAGGGACTACTCGTATAATTTACTCTTCATTATTATTACTATATTATTTTTAATGCTATTTTGAATTTTTATTTTAAACATATTAATTCTTTTAAATTTTTTAAGTTTTGTTGTATTTTGTAAACCGAGAATATATATATATATATATATATATATATATATATATATATATATATATATATATATATATATATATATATATATATATATATATATATATATATATATATATATATAGGTATTCTTCTATCTAGGCATAAAATTGTAAGTTTTATTATATAATTGAATACAATAATTTGTAAGTTTTATTAAAAAGATACATTTAGATTATGTCAATTCTATTTGTATGCAATCAGACTATAACAATCAGTTTATTCAAACATATCAAAATCAATAATCAATTAATATTTACAAATTATATCATAATTGAAGCATAAAAGTGCTTACTATTCTGATCATCTTGGCGTTCATTTTTACTATAAAAGAAATCACTTTCAACTTCTTGTGATATCTTCATCGTAAAACCTAGTATGCAGATGTTGGAGGTTTTGTTTTTGCATATAATTTTCAAACGTGTTACAGTTTTAAAATCTCGCGTATCTTTTAAGGTTGGAAACTGAATCCTTAAAAAATGGAGTGGATATACATTATAGACGAATTGACTTATTTACCTGTCATGTGTATAACACATGCTTTCATTTAAAGGAGGGGGATAACAGATGTTAAGAAATGGACTATCGCCAAACACATTTAAAACCACATGGGCTATCTCTCTAACTTTTAAAAATTAGGGACTACTGACGTAATTTAACGTAAACACATGGATTATACGTATAATTTACTCTTTATTATTATTAATATATTATTTTAATGCTATTTTGAATTTTCATTTTAAACGTATTAATTCTTTTAAACTTTTTAAGTTTGTTGTATTTTAATAGTTGGGTTGTAAACCAAGAAGGCAAGAATATATATGGTATTCTTCAATTTTTATGCATAACCCTTCTAATATAAGTATTCAAGTTTCTCCACTAATTAGTGTGATTGTTCGTATTTCTTTTTCTTCATTCAAGTCATTCTTTCTTTAGAAAGACACTCATTGAGTTACTTACGGAATTTCAAATCTTTACAACTTTCGCATAACTAACCAAGTTCTCGTGACATTGTCACGTGATTTTAAAATCTCATTACATTCCCCCCACAATATTTTGAGAAATGGTCTTCAAACCGGTGTTGTAAAAAACGGTCGAGACGGCCGTCGCAACACATATACTTGTGTATCGTTGCAACAGATTTAAAAACATGTATAAAAACGGTCAACATTATAACAACGGTCTAAAACGATAGAAAACGGTCAAAAACTTTAAAAACGGTCTAAACAGGTTGTGACGAAGTCAAGACAAATTTTGACTAACGTTAACTTTTTTAATAAATATTTTAAACATAAACGTTATCACAATATCACAATATTATCTACATTAAAAGAGAGTCTCGATTAACTAATAAATATTTTTAAAACTCCCTTAATTACCATTAGATTAGAAAATTACATTATAATACCCCTTAATTCAACGGTCCTTAATCATCCACTAAAAATATTAGCTAATAAATCATCATTAACTAACTTATTTGTCATTAATACCCTCCTAATTAAAATAAACACGGAACGCGAGATAAATAAAAGGTTGGGATTGTCATCGTCGGAATATTTATCACCTCCTGCTTTCAATTGTTCACCACCGATGTTGTGGATGTTTCTCACGATGTCTTCCACCTTCTTCATCTCTGCTCTAGAGTTTCTTATTTGATGCTTCATCGTTTCCTTCTTTAGTAGTTTTTTTAGGGATTCCCTTTGATGTTATTTCTCCGGTATTTATGAAAATCCAATGAAGATTTTCCGGACTCAAACGTCACCGTCGTTGCCATAGTTTTTATTTTCGTCGTTGCCGCTATCTCCGCATTTACAATCGGTCAATGGTATTCCTCTTTGGGAAGCTAACCCGTTGATCTAAAACCAAAGAACGGGTTATAAACCTACTCATGATTTTTTATCTTTTTCTTTGTCAAAATGAGTAATCTAAGTTTAATAGTGGCTGCATATTGAGATTGGATATGAACGGGTTTAATAGCTTATTTATTTAATACTGTTATAATTCAGTAGGCTTATAACTACCTTTATGACTGATCTTAGCAACAAGCCTTCTTATATGAGCATAGATAAAAGAGAGAAGAATAAAATTTTCTATATATGTATAATTGGTATCAACACTGATTACAATCGATCGCATATTTATAGTATAATAATTCACTGTGCAGTTAGGTGCACAGTAATATCCGTGAATTTGTACTCGAATAAATTCACTTTATCAAAAGTGTTATTAAAGTTGTCGGCCATAAGTTTTTGGCCATATATAACACTCCCCCTTGGACGACAATTTTGTTTTATTAAAAATCAACTACATGTTACTGCCTCGTTAAAAACCTTGCTAAAGAAAAACCCAGTGGGATAAAAACTTTAGCCAAGGGAAAAATAGTGCAGCATAGAGTTGACTCCCCCTCAAGTAGACATCGCTGAGTCGTCACATGTTTTGAACATGCCTCATGCCAATATTGTGAACATGCGTTCTGAAAATAGCAGTTGGAAGTGCTTTGGTGAAAAGATCGGCAGAGTTTTTGCTGGATTGAACATGTCTCATTTCAATCTGGTTGTCTTTGATGAGATCTTGAGTGTATGAGAAGAATCTAGGAGGTATGTGTTTCGTTCGGTCACTTTTGATATACCCTTCTTTCATCTGTGCTATGCAAGCTGCATTATCTTCATATATAGTTGTTGGGCTTTTATCGCGTTCTAGTCCACAAGAATCAGTAATGAGTTGTGTCATTGATCTCAACCAAAAACATTCCCGAGTAGCTTCGTGTAATGCAATCACTTCAGCATGATTTGATGATGTTGCAACAAGTGTTTATTTTTGAGAACGCCATGATATTGCGGTACCGCCATTTAGGAATACATATCCAGTTTGAGATTTGGCTTTATGTGGATCAGATAAATAACCTGCATCAGCATAACCAACTAAATCTTGTTTTGAATTGTTAGAATAAAATAATCCTAAATCAGTAGTTCCTCGAAGGTATCGAAATATGTGTTTGATCCCATTCCAGTGTCTTTTGGTAGGAGCTGAGCTGAATCTTGCCAACAAATTAACTGCAAAAGAAATGTCGGGTCTTGTACAATTTGTAAGATACATAAGAGCTCCAATTGCACTAAGATATGGTACTTCTGGTCCCAGGATATCTTCATGATCTTCACAGGCACGAAATGGATCAGTGTCAACATTAAGTGATCTAACAACCATAGGAGTACTTAATGGTTTTGCCTTGTCAATATTGAAACGTTTTAAAATCTTTTCTGTATAAGTTGTTTGATGTACAAGTAAACCATTAGGCATATGCTCAATCTGCAAACCAAGGCAATACTTGGTTTTTCCGAGATCTTTCATTTCAGATTCTTTCTTTAGAAGTTGAATGGCTTCATGGATCTCTTTATTTGTACCTATGATGTTAAGATCATCGACATAAACGGCTATGATCACATATCCGGATGTTGTTTTCTTAATGAATACACATGGGCAAATAAGATTATTGGTATACCCTTTGCTTATTAAGTAATCACTTAATCGTTTATACCACATGCGACCCGATTGTTTCAACCCATATAAAGACCTTTGTAACTTGATTGAGTACATTTCTTTGGATTTTGCATTGGTTGCTTCTGATACCTTAAATCCTTCAGGTATCTTCATATATATATCACTATCAAATGATCCATAAAGATAAGCAGTCACAACATCCATGAGATGCATTTCTAAATTTTTAGAAACTGCCAGACTGATTAAGTATCTAAATGTAATTGCATCCATAACAGGAGAATAAGTTTCCTCATAATCAATTCCTGGTCTTTGAGAAAAACTTTGAGCTACAAGTCTAGCTTTATACCTTGTAACTTCATTTTTCTCATTTCTTTTTCGCACAAAAACCCATCTATATCCCACAGGTTTCACATCTTTAGGTGTGAGAACGATAGATCCGAAAACTTTTCTTTTATTGAGCGATTCAAATTCAGCTCTTATTGCTCCTTTCCAATGATCTCAATCATGTCTATTTTGACATTCCATGACAGATTTTGGTTCTGGATCATCATCATCATTCATGATGTCATATGCAACATTATATGAAAATATATCATCAAGATTCTTCATTTCATTTCGGTTCCATAATATTTTTGAATGTGCATAGTTGATTGAAAATTCCGTATTGACATCATCAATCTCCTCTGCAGAAGGAGTATTGATTTGTGGTTCTTCTTGAACACTTTCTTTTACCTCATTATCAGCTGATTTTCTTTTTCGAGGATTTTTATCTTTGGAACCAATTGGTCTCCCACGTTTCTGGCGTGGCAAAGACTCAAGAATGACATTATTGCCAGTTTTTGGAATTTCAATTTGAGCTGGAGCATTTGCTGCTGGTATATATGATTTAGTCACTCTTTTTGTATCTGTAAATGCATCAGGCAATTTATTCGCAAGTTCTTGCATATGCATTATTTTTTGAACTTCGGTCTCGCATTCTTTTGTGCGAGGATCAAGATACTTTAATTGAGGTTCACACCATGAAATATCATTTTATTTATTTTTTATTTCTCCCCCTAATCTAGGGAATAATGTTTCATTAAAGTGACAATCAGCAAAACGTGCTGTAAAAACATCACCCGTCATGGGTTCAATATATCTTATTATTGAAGATGTTTCATATCCAACATATATTCCCATCCTTCTTTGAAGACCCATTTTAGTGCGTTGTGGTGGTGCGATAGGGACATAAACCGCACAACCAAATGTTCTAAGGTGGGAAATATTTGGTTGATGGCCAAAAGCAAGTTGCAAGGGAGAATATGTATGACTTGCGCTTGGTCTAATGCGAATTAATGATGCAGCATGCAAAATTGCATGGCCCCATACAGATACTGGAAGTTTTGTTCTCATTATCAATGGTCTAGCTATTAGCTGCAATCGTTTAATTAATGATTCAGCTAAACCATTTTGTGTATGCACATGGGCAACAGGATGTTCAACAATAATCCCAATGGATATGCAAAAGTTATTAAATGCTTGAGACGTAAACTCACCGGCATTATCTAGTCTCACCCTTTTAATAGTATAATCAGGGAAATGTGCTCTCAATTTAATAATTTGAGCAAGAAATTTTGCAAATGCCATATTTCGACTTGATAATAGACAAACATGAGACCATCTACTAGATGCGTCTATTAGAACCATAAAATATCTAAATGGTCCACATGGTGGATGAATTAGTCCACATATATCACCTTGAATTCTTTCAAGAAACATTGGTGATTCTTTTTCAACCTTAAGAGGTGATGGTCTTATTATCAACTTTCCAAGTGAGCATGATGTACATGGGATAAGTGCATCATGAGGGATTCTTTGATCCGCCAATGGATGTCCATGTGTATTTTGTATTATTCTTTTCATCATTGTTGATCCTGGGTGGCCTAATCTCTCATGCCACAAACTGATCATTACAGGATCACATGATTTTTCTTTAACTACCACATTTACTTCAGGTACATTTATATGTGAATAATGTAAACCAGAATGAAGTCTTGGTAGTTTTTCAATTACACGATTCTTATCAGTGATACTTAAATATTTTTCATTTTCTGTTGTCATTGACTGATAATCATAGCCGTTTTGGTATATGTCAGAGAAACTTAACAAATTTCTCTTTGACATGGGAGAAAATAAGGCATTATTTATCAGAAAATTCGTACCATTTGGTAACATGAATTTTGCCTTTTCCATTCCTTTTATTAAGTCCACAGGACCTGATATAGTATGTATAGTTCCTTCCGTTGCTTTCAAGTGTGTGAAATATTTTTTAGATTTGAGTATAGTGTGAGTGGCACCACTGTCTGCAATACAAATATCTCCACCATTTGACTGATTTTTTACTCCAGCAGTATACATCATGAACTTCAAAAAAATAATATGAGTAACAAATAATGAGTACATAATTCATCAATATATTACATTCAAAACATGTTACAAACAATAGCACATAATAAGGAAATATGTAGTAAACTAGATATGGTATAGATTGAAAATCTACAACCATTTATTTAACGGGAACATATAATAGGATATCTATATATATACAGATATTAGAAATTTATTCATTAAAGTAGTCACAAGTTGGCTCAGTGATTTTTGTATCAAGGTCATCCACAAGATTTGCTTCTTTTTCTTTTCCCTTTAGGGATTCTTGATACCGATTAACAGAATGCTGATTTGTTCGGCAGTTTTTAGACCAGTGGCCAATTTTACCACATCGGTAACAAGAATCTTCAACATTCTTTGAAGAGCCTTCTTCAACATTGTGATTTGTGGTATTGTATGGTGTTTGGATTTTATAATTTTGTAGATTATTATTTCTTTGTCCACGACCACGACCACCACGACCACGACTACCACCACGACCATTACCATAAGGGTGATTTCGAACATAGTTATGATTTTTATTATTGTTATGGTAATTTTCATGATGATGGTTTTGGCCAATATGGCCACGACCTTGTCCACGCCCTCGTCCATGTGCATTTCTTCTTTTATTATTATTATTGTTAATAGCATTAGCTTCAGGAAATACTAGCGCACCGGTAGGACGAGATTCTTGATTTTTCATCAGTAATTCTTTATTAACTTCTGCAACTAAGAGATAAGTTTAAAGTTTGGAAAAAGTTTTATAATTCTGCAATCTTAAATTTTCTTGCACAGTTATGTTTGCAGAATGCATTGTGGAGAAAGTTTTCTCCATCATATCAGCGTCACTAATTTCTTGACCACAGAATTGAAGTTTTGAACGGATCTTGAACATGGCCGAGCTGTATTCACTTACCTTTTTGAAATCTTGGAACCTTAGATTTCTCCATTCTTCCCTCGCAGCTGGGAGTAATATTTCCTTTTGATTATCGAATCTACTCTTGATACTTTTCCATAAAACATGTGGATCTTTGATAGTGAGAAACATATGTTTTAAGGTGGTATCAATATGTTTGCGAATAAAAGCAATTGATTTTAATTTATCTTGATCGGAACAAGTATTGTTTTCTTTTAAAGTTTCTAGAATACCCAATGATCCAAGATTTATTTCTACGTCCATAACCCATGATGTGTAGTTTGTTTCCGATACGTCTAAGGCATCAAACTCAAGCTTTGATAAGTTTGATCTTTTCTATTTTCAGAAAGATGAACAACATAAATCATAATCATAATCATAATCAATTTTTTCATAGACAAATAACAACATGAAATTAGAATTAGTTTAGATTCATAAGTAGCAAACAAAGGAATAATGGTATGATTACAAATAATAAAACCATAAGGGAAGGATAGAATATAGGTTCATCTAGTGGTGTACAAGCAACAAGGATGATAGCTATTATGACCAATACAGTAGGAAAAATCATCCTTGAGTTAATCATCTTTTAAAAAAAATTTGAGAGTAGTAATTTGAGAAAATGAAGATTGATTTGTGAAAATGTGAAAACGGGGATGTTTAATTTATATTTGAAAAATATAGTCGTTGTAACATCGTCAATCGACGTTAACAACCGTTATGTATATATGACCGTTGTAACGTCGTTAATTAATGTTAACGATCGTTATGTTGCCGTTGTATTAAAATAATTTTAATAAAAGAATTTTATTAGTATAAATATGATTACTATAAAATACATTTAGTATAAATACGTTTAGTATAAATACGAAGATTAAGAGAATAAACATATTATGCATAAATAATAAATTTAAGAATAAACATTAGTATGCATGAAATAAATAATGATTAATTGCATAAGTAATCATAAATGTTAGATAACATAAATATAAATGTTAGTGAAGTTAATAAGAGTTAGATTACAGAAAATATAATTCAGGCGGTATAACCGACCATATATAACTTAAATAACATAAATATAAATGTTAGTGAAGTTAATAAAAGTTAGATTACAAAAATATAATTCAGGCGGTATAACCGACCATATATATAACTTAAATAACATAAATATAAATGTTAGTGAAGTTAATAAAAGTTAGATTACAGAAATATAATTCAGGTGGTATAACCAACCATATATATAACTTAAATAACATAAATATAAATATTAGTGAAGTTAATAAAAGTTAGATTACAGAAATATAATTCAGGCGGTATAACCGACTATATATAATTTAAATAACATAAATATAAATGTTAGTAAAGTTAATGAAACTTAAACAATTTCTTACCTTGATTAGTGACGTGTGCTTGCTTAGATAAACCTTGATTATACGGAGCACTTCGTGCTAATAACGTGTTATAATTCAGTAGGTTTATAACTACCTTTATGGCTGATCTTAGCAACAAGCCTTCTTATATGAGCATAGATAAAAGAGAGAAGAATAAAATTTTCTATATATGTATAATTGGTATCAACACTGATTACAATCGATCGCATATTTATAGTATAATAATTCACTGTGCAGTTAGGTGCACAGTAATATCCGTGAATTTGTAATCGAATAAATTCACTTTATCAAAAGTGTTATTAAAGTTGTCGGCCATAAGTTTTTGGCCATATATAACAAATACCTTATTTTAAATTTAATTAATAGTGAATAATTTAGCCCATTTGGTTTAAGTGAAACAGAAGTTTAATAGTGGCTGCATAATCTAACTTCAACAGTTGCTTCAAACCAAGTAGGATGAGTAACTAAAAGCATGGAAAAAGTAAATGATAAGCCGGGTAATAATATTAACTTAGAATCAGATTACTAAACTCCTGAATTTTTGTGTTGTATGTAGGCCGGCGGTGGTTGTGGCTCGCTTTTCACAAACTTCATTTGTCGTCTTGAGGAACATAAATATTACTACATTATCACCTTTGATGTGCTGCTTTGCGTTTTAATAAATGTTGGGAATTATAGTTTTCTACTGTTTTGTTATGGCAATAATGTACTCTTGCTGCTGTCTTCGCTGCTGTCTTCGGACATGACAGCCACTTCATGGAATATGGTTTTCGTTCTAGGACGTGGTAGCCTATTTGTTGCTAAATGATTGAATGAAAAAGCATATGCTTTGTCATGATTAGTAACACCGTTGTGGACTCGGGATTTGTGTCAGCGACTGTGTTTGACGCCAACTCACAACTCCCAACAAGAATGAGCGAGGTACATTATAAGAAGGTTCAATAAATACATGGGAGTTGCGTCGAGCAATGAGAAGAAATGTTTCTGTATCTTGGTGAGGCAATCTATAGATTGTAGCCATGGCGATTCATATTCTCTTGCTTGATTTAAAACACAAACTCGAGCCTTATTTCTCTCCTTTCTTTATCCTTTTTAAACTTTTGTTGATGTTGTTGTTGTTGTTGTTGTTGTTGTTGTTGTTGTTGTTGTTGTTGTTGTTGTTGTTGTTGTTGTTGTTGCTGTTGTTGTTGCTTTTGTTATTGAATAGACGAAGTGTAGGAAGGATCACGAGTCATTGTAGAATCCAACAAAAAAATTGAGGGAGTACCAAAGAAGTCGTATGCCTTCTATTGTAAGTAGTCTCAATGCAAACTGTTCCTGCTTTTGTTGCATCGTTGGTTGATGTTATATTTTTTAATAGTCTTTAAATAGTTTTGCATAGTTTACTATTTATTCCGCCACTACAACATGTTATCTCTTTAGATGGTTACGTGCTCTGTTTTGTTAGGTTTACGATTAACCCACTAAGGCGAATCAGACAACCCAATGGGGAATTTAGTAGTTCTGCATTTTTGGCGAAGAAAAATAGCCCATGGGAAATGGTACTATGTATACTTGCTTTCGCAACTAACACCGTTGCACTTCAGGTATGATCAATAATCTAGCTACCTAATATGTTTTTGGTTTGAAAAGTATATATTCAACCATTGAAGTTTAGTTTCTGTGAATGTTTACAGTCTCTTAAATTTATTATATTAAATTTTCCCTCCTAAATTGTTGTGTTAAAAGATTCAAGATTTATAAACGGGTCAATATGAGTTACGTTTCATTTTTAAGAGAAAAAAATGAAGTGGGGTTCTAGGTTTAGAAGTTTTATTAGGGATTATTTCATTTCAATCCAAACTCCAAACCCCAACATATCTTACTATTTTTGAATCACATATTAGTAATTTTTGTTGTAATTTGTAGCAAGTAGCAAATATTGCGCATTCATTAATGATTCCATTGCCCTAAAACAACTGATACATTTTAAGTTGTACATTTATAGATACATGTTTCATACAGAAAAAATGTACACATTTATGTTTTGCAGCTAAAAAGATCAAACTGAGAAACCATATGTTTAGCTCTATTTATCTCTTTAATGCTCTTTTGTTACAACTACAGCATATGGATAGAAGGCTACATGGACTTCTCATATTTGTTGCTTCTTGGTAAGTTTTCTTAAAACTTATTAGATAGAAATTATTTGAAACATGTATTTTAAGCTGGAGATAACAATGTTGTTTGGTACATGTTTCAGTTGGGCTATGATGGTAATGATTGTGTTCAAAAAAACCGAGCCTGCTGCCATTTTGGGAAATTATTGTAAAATTGGCTGTATTCGACTTTTTAAATCAACAAAGTAAGAGAATTAAGTCTGCCTGTGATGGTAAACATTTGGTTGTATAGTTTATGTTAATAGCTTTTTGAAGAATACACTATAATGCTCATATGTTGCTATTTAGGTACTAATTAACGATTGTGGTTCTTGGGTTAAAGTTTGCATCAATGTGGGTCAAAAGTCTCAAGTTGGTAGAAAATTATGCGGTTTTAAGGGAAAAGCCAAAAGAGGTTTTGATGTAGGAGTTTGATTAATTGATATCTTTCATAATTTTGGAACGTTATCATGTGTTGAAATTTTGTTGGAGATTTCATTTTATGTTATGCATGTGTGTTGCTTGAATGACTACATATCTAAGCATTAGTTAATTGAACTGTTTTGTAGCACTTCTTAGCTATTGGGCTAAAATGGGTTCGATTGAGTTAGACAGTTATATATGTTTCTTTTATTCATATGTATAGAAATAATTCGCAATAAAACTATTCGCATATCATATATAACATCCTACGCCTACAAAAAATCTCAGGTTAGCCGCAGCAATGCGCGGGTGACCTCTACCTTGTTCAACTTAAATAAGTTGATCATTTTGTCTCAAATGCACTATAGGTGTAATGTATGAGCTTCGTTAATTAATGGTGTTTTGATACATTATTCCAGTTTGAATTTGTTTTGGTATTTTACAATCTTTTTATGCTAAGAGGCTTAAATCTAATTGTAATATCTATTGTGGTTACATGGCGGTATGTGGTTAATAACTAAATAAAATTACCCTCGCAAATCATACGTTACACTTCAAACTATTTAGATACGTTTGATGAAACAAACTCTAAAAAATATCACGCATCACCTCCTACATCTTTTTTCTTTCTCCCTACAACTGAATATATGTCTACAACCTAAATAATCAACTATGGATGAGAAATTGACAGCGATTGCTTGGGCGATTTTTGCTTCGAGTGATTTGTGCTTCCTGCAATTGTTTCGACCCTTTTAATCCGTTAATGGTTCCAACTTTTGCAAAATTGATTGTTTATATGGTGTAAAGGTTAATGTTTGCGGCGTTAAAACACCAACCGGCGCCATAACAGTTGTGGCCTCTATCGGCACAGTTGCTGCCATCTCCGCCGTCACAATCGATTGCTTAGGTGATTTATATAATTGAACTGTGTATTGATTTATTACGTTTTAGAATTGTTTACTTAAATATGTATGCTGTGTATTAATTTGTAGGCGAGTCTATATGTCATAAAACATGTAAATTTAGCCATTTATAATTGTGTACCTGTTGGATTTTACATTATCATTGGTACAGTAGCTAATCTCTGTTAACATGTTTGCTCTTTATTTTCACAAAATCGGTATAGTTGTGATTATATTGCTATTTCAGTACATGTATGGTATAATTTTAATATTTTTCTTACTCTTTTGTTGTTGTTTTGTACTATGATACATTTATGAAGATTTGATGCCCATATGGAGGTTTGCGCAGGGTTAATTGATGAGGAAGATAATGAGCAAGGTATTGCAAATATGATTGATCATGTTCGCTTTGTACCCAAAGTTTCTTACATATCGAGTTGAGTAAGAAAGACATGCCATATTTTAAGAGCTGCAAATGATGAACACAATTGAGTACCGTGTTGATTGCTAAGTATTTTTTTATCTGCACTGTGAAGTTTGTTACCGTTGCCAATATTTCTAATCCTTTAGTTGTTCCGCAAGCACAGTTGTTCCAACATTTACATTTCGAGAATAAGCTGAGCAAAAGATTTCCAATTGGACTTGAAGATTCCCAACTGCTCAATATGTGTATGGGTAGAATTGGCAAATATTTTGCACTGTGCCTTGGGTTTACCAAGAATGCTTTCTATTTTTTTAACGATGATTTTTTGGCATCAGTAGATCATTTATTTCAACGACCCTCATCAGTTGCACATAACACGCACGTTCGGGCGGAAACCTAAACCCAATTGACGGTACCCGGGAACACATCCATTCGGGCAGTGTTCCGGGTAGAGGTCCGTGAACGAATCCAGTAAAACCTCCCTATAGGGTCAATATATACCACCATTATTGGTGTTCAATTGGTTTAAAGAAAATCATGTCATCCCTAAGGATCGAACCCATGACCTCTCCCTATCCCATGACTCAAAGGACATGAGGGATGAATGCTTTCTATTTATTTTTCGAAATATTTTAGAGTTTACGTTTAGGGTTTAGATTTAGGGTTTAGAGTTTACGTTTAGGGTTTAATATATAGATTTAGGGTTTAGGGTTTAGAGTTTACGTTTAGGGTTTAGAATTAGGGTTTAGGGTTTAGATTTTAGGGTTTAGAGTTTAGGTGTAAGGTTTTGGGTTTAGATTTAGGGTTTAGGGTTTAGATTCTAGGGTTTATATTTTAGGGTTTAGGGTTAGGGTTTAGAGTTTTTAGGGTTTAGAGTTTAGGTTTATGGTTAAGATTTAGAGTTTACGGTTTAGGGTTTAGGATTATGGTTTTGGGTTTAGGTTAGGGTTTTGGGTTTAGGTTAGGGTTTAGATTTAGGGTTTAGATTTTAGGGTTTATAGTTTAGAGTTTAGGGTTATGGTTTTGGGTTTAGATTTAGGATATAGGGTTTAGGATATGGTTTAGGGTTTAAATTTAAGGTTTAGGGTTTACATTTTAGGGTTAGGATTTTGGGTTTAGATTTAGGGTTTAGGATATAGATTTTAGGGCTTAGGGTTTAGGGTTAGGTTTAGGGTTTAGACTTTACGTTTAGGGTTTAGGGTTTAGATTTAGGGTTTAGGGTTTAAAGCTTAGGTGTAGGGTTTAGGGTTTAGATTTAGGGTTTAGGTTAAGGTTTAGGTTAGGGTTTATGGTTTATATTTTTGTAACAGACTGAAACCCGGGCTATTTATAAGTTGTCTATTTTGCCCTTAGGGTTTGTGCTTAAGTTTTAAGTGCTTTTATTTTAATTATTTAATTAGTGTTTTATTATACTTTTGTTGTGACCAGATTGTGACAAGGGTCCCAGATCAGGTTTATTTATTTTAATTGGACCTCGTTTGGGTTACCTAATCTTGTGCGAAAGATATCAGATAACTGATAAATACCCGTGTGTTGTACAGTGTGGAAATTAAACCCAATTATGTGACTAGTGTGCTGTATTTTCTCCGCATATCTAGAAAATTCACCAAAAACACCGTACCTTCATCCCTCCCACCTAACCAAACCCTAATTCTCCATTGTGGATCTTGAGCTCGAATTGGTCTTGAAATCACGTTCTTTACACTCTACTGATTCTTTTAAGGAGATAAGGACAAGGAGGAAGCTCAGAAATAATAACTGAGCAGTTGCTGGTAATTGGTCAGTGGGTCTATCTACGGATAGAGTTTAAGTGGCATATCATGCTACTGTGGTTGACTCTTTTACCATGCATAGTGTAGGAATTGCCATGATAGAATAATATCGTTTGCCTGATGTTGTATGTGAATTATGTGTACACTGTGTGAATGGCACCAGTCGGGCCTAGGGAGACTGGGACTCGAGACCGTGCCTAGGAGAGGTTAGAGTCCGTATGAGGTCAACCGTGCCTAGGGGAGGTTGGGTCCATAGGCTACTGATTGTGGAGTATAGTGTGAATGATGCATCCCCTGCATCTGGATAACTATAATGTGAATTGAGTAGCAGAGACTATCGGTAGACTCAGGCCCGATCAGTTGGGAGTCGTGTGCTCGTACAAGCCGCCGATCCTCGTATTGTCTTATTGTATGCTAGTTGGTAGTTAGCAAGTGTTGTTGTTAGTATATAGCTTGTGTGTGGCTTAAGCTATATCTGTTAGATAGATTCCATTCACTTAGCGGTGCGCTAATCCCCCACATATTCTCCCCTTGCAGGTTTAGGTACTGCTAGTCGGGATGGGTACTGTTGCAGAAGACATGTTTGACAACCCAACTCTGATGTGGACTTTTGTATAAATAATGTTTTGTAATAACGTAACACCATTGTGTAAACTTAAACGTAATTACACGGATTAATGTAATGACGTGACTTATATTGTGTTTGTAAATAAAGTCTTCCGCTGTGTGTTTTAAAAAAAATGGCCGGTGTTACAAGTTGGTATCAGTGCATGGTTTGGCAGCAAGTACGTGCGCGTATTTTGTTCCCAAACCCTGAGGCAAGTCAAACATGTCTGTGGGAGTGGGGGGCTAAGTGAAAATAGGATATATGTGTGTTAGATGTGATTGAACTAACTGATATCCACTAAGCTTTTGTGTAAGCTGTTTTGTAGAACAAGTATGGCTGATAGAAACGCAACTGGCCCTTCCAACCCCGAAACATTCAGAGCACCAGAAGAGGGTGTTGAGTCTGATGATGATCAGAATAGTTACATCCTTCAGTTAGAAAGCAAGCTAAAAGAGGCTGAAGATAAAATTAATGAGCCTGAATTAGCGACGCATTCTGGAAATGATGATACACCACCTGGATTCCCAACCGCGCAATCCCAAACGATACCTAATGCGCACCAGAACCAGTATCAGAATCAAATACCTAACCAATACTATATGCCACCGCAAAACACTTTTACCTAGCAAAATCCCATGATGATGAACCCATACCAAATGCAAATGTTTCATCAACCTTACATGCAACCACCCAAAAGATGTACTTATAAGAACTTCCGTGATTGCAAACCCTCTGAGTTTTATGAAAGTACTCATCCGACTGTAACTCTCAATTGGTTGCGAGAAATTGAAAGGGTATTTGAAGCGTGTCAGTGTGAACCTGAGCTGAAAGTAACATATGCTAGTTGACTGTTGAAAGTTAGGGCTATGATTTGGTGGGATTCCTTGATTTCCAGTATACCGAAAGAACAAGTGAGTATGATCACTTGGGAGCAGTTTCATGGGAAGGTGTGTGAACAGTATTGTAATCCGTTTGATATGAACCGAATCAAGACTGAGTTTCTTGAAATGAAGATGACACCTCAAATGACGATCGACGAGGTAGTAGAGAATTATATGGATAAACTGAGGTTTGTACAACATTGGGTGCCAGACGAAGCGTCTCGTATACAGCATTTTGTTAATATCATTTTGCCAGAGTACCGAACTTTTGTTAGAACAGCTACGTCATTGTCTCAAGCGGTTGTGATGGCTAAGATGGTAGAAAGTGATGTTCAGGCCGCCAGAAACAGAATGTTTGGTAATGTGCTACAACAAGGTGGGCAAGTATCTGGTCAATCAGGATCTAAATCCAAGAAGTCTAGTGGTTTTAAATCGAAGGGTAAAAGTGGTCAGAGTAGTTCTGGGTCTAGATCAGGTAAAGGGAATTGGTGTCACACGTGTCGATCTTCTCACAGTGGTCAGTGTTCTGAGGCTACAAGAAGATGCTTAAAGTGTGGTTTTGTTGGGCATGAGTCTTCAGCATGCCCGTATCCGAATAGTGTGTGTTGGAGTTGTCACAAACCAGAGCATCATGAAATTAGTTGTCCGTCGAAAAGTGGTAGTTCCGGGGCAGGGTCAGGGGCGCGTTCAGCATCA
Organism: Rutidosis leptorrhynchoides; assembly: GCF_046630445.1. NCBI lineage: Eukaryota > Viridiplantae > Streptophyta > Magnoliopsida > Asterales > Asteraceae > Rutidosis > Rutidosis leptorrhynchoides. The sequence continues at coordinate 129,601,010 of NC_092336.1, forward strand.
GCCATAGGGTCAACTGCCTCGAGTGGGCAGAAGAGGAAGAACCCTCCAACAGCAGAGGCTAGAGCTTTTCAGATGTCGATTGAAAATGCTGTGGCAACTGACGAAGTGATCACCGGTATGTTTCTAATCAACTCAATACCTGCTCGCGTATTGTTTGATTGTGGTGCCAATAGGTGTTTTATGTCCCTAGATTTCTGTGTTAAGTTGAAATTACTAGTTACTGTATTACCCAAGCCGGTTAGTGTAGAAGTAGCCGATGGTAAGATCACACCCGTCACAACATATGTGTCTGGGGTTTGTATAGAGATTGAAGGGAAGTCTTTCCCGGTGACTTGTTTAGTGTTACCTATTCCTAACTTTGATGTAGTATTAGGAATGGATTGGTTGAGCTCGCTTAGAGCTAATATTAAGTGTGATAGGAAAATGATTACCTTTCGTTCGACCGATGGAACCCATGTTATGGCCCGAGGGGAGCGGGGCGGGTATAATTTTCCGTTGATAACCATGATGAAAGTGAAGAAGTCGATGGCATAGGGTTGTGAATCATTTCTTGCATATGTGATTGATTCGAAGAAAGAAAAGAAAACAGTGGCCGATATTCTGGTAGTATCAGAATTTCCCGAAGTGTTCCCAGATGAGTTAACAGGTCTGCCGCCGGTAAGGGAAGTCGAATATAAGATTGAGTTGGTTCCTGGAACAACTCCAGATGCAAAAGCTCCATACCGATTAGCGCCGTCTGAAATCCGTGAAATGATGTCACAGATTCAAGAGTTATTAGATCGTGGGTTTATCCGACCGAGTTCTTCACCGTGGGGTGCTCTGGTATTGTTTGTTAAAAAGAAAGATGGGTCAATGCGTATATGTATTGATTATCGTGAATTAAACAAAAGAACAGTGAAGAATAAGTATCCGTTACCTCGAATTGACGATTTGTTCGATCAGTTACAGGGTGCTTCATTCTTTTCTAAGATAGACTTACGATCCGGATATCATCAGGTTAGTGTTGCTGAATCAGATATACCGAAAACTGCGTTCAGAAAAAGGTATGGACATTATGAATTTCTTGTCATGCCGTTTGGGTTGACGAATGCGCCAACAGTCTTCATGGATTTAATGAATAGAGTGTGTCGTCCGTTCTTAGATAAGTTTGTGATTGTGTTTATAGACGATATACTAGTGTATTTAAAGACAGAGAGTGAACATGCTGAACATCTGAGGCAGGTTTTGAACTTGTTGAAACGTGAGCAACTATTTGCAAAATTTTGAAAATGTGAATTTTGGTTACGTGAAGTGCAGTTTTTGGGTCATGTAATTTGTGCCGAAGGTATAAAGGTTGATCCGATAAAGATAGAAGCGGTAATGAATTGGAATTCTCAAAAGACTCCGACTGAGATTAAGAGTTTTCTGGGATTAGCTGGTTATTATCGCAGGTTTATTAAAGATTTTTCTAAAATAGTAGGTCCGTTGACTAAGTTGACTCGTAAAGATGTAGCCTTTCGATGGACTGATGAACAGGAAAAGGCTTTTCAGATTTTGAAACAGCTACTGTGTCAGGCACCAGTGTTAGCTTTACCAGAAGGTTCAGACGACTTCGTGGTATACTGTGATGCGTCATATGTTGGGTTGGGTTGTGTATTAATGCAAAGAGATAAAGTAATCGCTTACGCCTCGCGACAATTGAAAGTTCATGAGAAGAACTATCCAGTGCATGATCTTGAAATGGCTGCAGTAGTGTTTGCTTTGAAACTGTGGAGACACTATTTGTATGGAACTTATTGTGTTATATGTACAGATCATAAGAGTTTGCAGTATATCTTCTCACAGAAAGAATTGAATATGCGTCAGAGACGGTGGCAAGAGTTGATCAAAGATTATGATTGTGAAATTAAATATCATCAGGGTAAGGCAAATGTGGTTGCAGATGCGCTAAGTCGTAAAAGGTCAAGTGAAAATGTGAAATTCCTTCGTTTGAATATAATTTCATATTTGATTAACAACTTAAGAACCGTTCAGGCCTGTACTTTGGAGGACGAACATATTAAATCTGAACAAATGACCAAATGAAAAGTGGATTTAATTGATGACTCACGAGGACTAAAGACCTTAAACAATCGTATTTGGGTGCCTAAGCTTGGAGATTTGAGGGATTTAATCATGACAGAAGCTCACAAATCCAGATTGACAGTACATCCTGGTAGTAATAAGATGTATCATGATTTGAAAACAGTGTATTGGTGGCCGACAATGAAAACGGATATCGCTCGTTATGTCAAAAAGTGTCACATTTGTGCTCAAGTGAAGGCAGAACATCAGAAACCTTATGGTTCGTTACGTCAGTTACAGATTCCAGAGTGGAAATGGGCACATATAACGATGGATTTTGTGACCAAATTACCTCGAACTCAGAAAAGACATGATATGATTTGGGTAATAGTAGATCGTCTAACTAAAAGTGCTCATTTTCTTGCTACTCGTGAGATAACTTCGTTAAGTGAGTTAGCCGATTTGTATGTGAAGGAAATAGTTAGTCGACATGGTGTGCAGTTATCGATCGTTTCAGACAGAGATTCCAGATTTGTATCAAACTTTTGGAATAGTCTTCAACAGAATCTGGGTACACGTGTGAATTTAAGTACAGCTTATCATCCTCAAACAGACGGTCAGAGTGAAAGAATGATACAGACTTTGGAGGATATGTTAAGGGCTTGTGTGTTAGAATACGGTGGTTCGTGGGATACACATTTACCGTTGGTCGAATTCGCGTATAATAATTCATATCATTCGAGTATAGGGATGCCGCCCTATGAAATGTTGTACGGTCATCGTTGCAGAACTCTGACTTGTTGGTTAGAAGCCGAGGAGAAACAGTTTGCAGGTCCCGAAATTGTTCAAATGACAGCCGAAAAAGTTGCAATTGCGCGAGAAAAGTTGAAAGCCGCTAGAGATAGGTAGAAAATGTATGCTGATCCGCGTAGACGTCCGGTAACCTTTAATGTGGGTGAACGAGTGTATCTAAAAGTTTCGCCGTGGAAAGGGGTTATCAGATTCGGTAAACGTGGTAAGTTAGCACCGAGATTTATTGGTCCATTTCCGATCAGTGAAGTGTTAAATGATCAGACTGTGGTGTAAGATCTTCCGCTAGAGTTAGCCCGTATTCATAATACTTTCAATGTGTGTTATCTTCGTAAGTGTAAAGTTGACGATGAAACACAACTTCTTCCTTTAGCAGATTTAAGGGTCGATTTGAGTAAGAAATTGGTGGAAGAGCCCGTCCGTGTAGTTGACCGAAAGGTGACTAAGTTGAGAAATAAAGAGATACCGATGGTGTTGATCGAGTGGAAACACAGTTTGGGGTCAAATCTTACGTGGGAGACAGAAGAGTTGATGAAGACTCGTTACCCTCGTTTGTTTGACCAAGACCAGATTCCGAGGACGGAATCTCTTTAAGGGGGGTGGATTTGTAACAGACTGAAACCCGGGCTAGTTGTAAGTTGTCTATTTTGCCCTTAGGGTTTGTGCTTAAGTTTTAAGTGCTTTTATTTTAATTATTTTATTAGTGTTTTATTATACTTTTGTTGTGACCAGATTGTGACAAGGGTCCCAGATCAGGTTCGTTTATTTTAATTGGACCTCGTTTGCAGGGACGGAGCTTGAAGATTAACTTGAGGGTGGCCGAGTTAATCAAGCAAAACATGTAATGCCAATAACACGCCCGCATGCGCGTGCACACACACACATATATATGTATATATATAAAGCATTTACCGTTAAATAATAAAGAATGCTACGACTCAACTCGACGTCCCTTAACGTTCTTACCTTTTGGGGTTTATATTTGATCTCTTGCCGTTTAAATTTGCTAGATTACTAATAAGAAAAGTATGTTGTAGTTTTTATTTTTAAGTTTTTACAACAGAAGAGATGTACTGGGCAAGAAGACAAAATGAACCAAAATATTTAATTTCTTAAATTCTTCGAATTGAAGCTTTCAGTAGGCTACCTATAACGTAATGGCCCATTGTATACTCTTTCCAATATTTAATTAGTCCATATAAACTAGAAAATGGCCATACGAAAATGTTTTGTGGGGTGGCCGGGGCCCTCCCCTGCCCCCAATATCCTCCGTCCTTGCTCATTTGGGTTACCTAATCTTGTGCGAAAGATATTAGATAACTGATAAATACCCGTGTGTTGTACAGTGTGGAAATTAAACCCAATTATGTGACTAGTGTGCTGTATTTTCTCCGCATTTCTAGAAAATTCACCAAAAACACCGTACCTTCATCCCTCCCACCTAACCAAACCGTAATTCCCCATTGTGGATCTTGAGCTCGAATTGGTCTTGAAATCACGTTCTTTACACTCTACTGATTCTTTTAAGGAGATAAGGACAAGGAGGAAGCTCAGAAATAATAACTGAGCAGTTGCTGGTAATTGGTGAGTGGGACTATCTACGGATAGAGTTTAAGTGGCATATCATGCTACTGTGGTTGACTCTTTTACCATGCATAGTGTAGGAATTGCCATGATAGAATAATATCGTTTGCCTGATGTTGTATATGAATTATGAGTACACTGTGTGAATGGCACCAGTCGGGCCTAGGGAGACTAGGGACTCAAGACCGTGCCTAGGAGAGGTTAGAGTCCGTATGAGGTCAACCGTGCCTAGGGGAGGTTGGGTCCATAGGCTACGGATTGTGGAGTATAGTGTGAACGATGCATCCCCTGCATCTGGATAACTATACTGTGAATTGAGTAGCAGGGACTATCGGTAGACTCAGGCCCGATCAGCTGGGAGTCGTGTGCTCGTACAAGCCGCCGATCCTCGTATTGTCTTATTGTATGCTAGTTGGTAGTTAGCAAGTGTTGTTGTTAGTATATAGCTTGTATGTGGCTTAAGCTATATCTATTAGATAGATTCCATTCACTTAGCGGTGCGCTAATCCCTCACATATTCTCCCCTTGCAGGTTTAGGTACTGCTAGTCGGGATGGGTGCTGTTGCAGAAGACATGTTTGACAACCCAACTCTGATGTGGACTTTTGTATAAATAATGTTTTGTAATAACATAACACCGTTGTGTAAACTTAAATGTAATTACACGGATTAATGTAATGACGTGACTTATATTGTGTTTGTAAATAAAGTCTTCCGTTGTGTGTTTTAAAAAAAAATGGCCGGTGTTACAATTTTTGTGTTTAGGGTTAGGGTTAGGGTTTAGAGTTTTTAGGGTTTAGAGTTTAGGTTTAGGGTTTAGATTTAGGGTTTATGGTTTATGTAAAGACCCGTCCTAATCCATCTGGACGAATACATTACATTTGGTTACATCGTGAGGTACTTGACCACTATATGATACATTTTACAAACATTGCATTCGTTTTTAAAAGATAAACTTTCATTTCATCGAAAGTTGACGGCATGCATACTATTTCATAATATATTCAACTATAATTGACTTAATAATAATCTTGATGAACTCAACGACTCGAATGCAACGTCTTTTGAAATATGCCATGAATGACTCCAAGTAATATCTCTAAAATGAGCAAAGGCACAGCAGAAGATTTCTTTGATACCTGAGAATAAACATGCTTTAAAGTGTCAACCAAAAGGTTGGTGAGTTCATTAGTTTATCATAAACATTCATTTCCATCATTTTAATAGACCACAAGATTTTCATTTTTCATTTCTCATAAATATACGTCCCATGCATAGAGACAAAAATCATTCATATGGATTGAACACCTGGTAACCGACCTTAACAAGATGCATATAGAATATCCCCATCATTCTGGGACACCCATCGGACATGATAAAATCGAAGTAATAAAACATTCCAAATTCCATAATGGGGCTTGTTGGGCCCGATAGATATATCTTTAGGATTCGCGTCAATTAGGGGGTCTGTTCCCTAATTCTTAGGCTACCAAGCTAAAAGGGGCATATTCGGCTTCGATCATTCAACCATATAATGTAGTTTTAATTACTTGTGTCTATTTCATCAAATATTTATAAAAGCGCATGTATTCTCAGTCCCAAAAATATATATTGCAAAAGCATTTAAAAAGGGAGCAAATGAAACTCACAATACTGTATTTTGTAGTAAAAATACATATGACGATATTGAACCATGCAGGGTTGGCCTCGGATTCACGAGCCTATATCAATTATATATATTAACACATATAATTGTAATCGAACAAATTATATATGTATTCATTAGTGATATCATTTAATAACTTATATGTTTCATTAAAATATTAATATAGTTATTTTATATGTATTAAGTATATTTTTACATAATATTACTTGTTTTTAAAATAATAGTTATAATAATACTAAAATAATATTAGTAATGATAAAAATAATAATAATGTCTCTAAAAATAATAGTAATAATGATAATGATAATATTAATAATCCTAATAGTAATAAAAATGATAATTTTACTAAAAATGTTATTTTTAATAATATTGATAATAATAATAATAATAATAATAATAATAGTAATAATAATTTAACTATAATCTTAGTAATAATAATACATGATAATTAATACATATATTAGTAATAATAATAATATTAATTGTAATACTAGTAATAACAACAATAATAGTAAAATGCTAATAATAATAATAATAATAACAATAATAATAATAATGAAATAATAATAATAAGAGTATTAGTAATAACTACCTCAAAGGAGTAGCCCTTAAAAATAATGTCCAAGTCCAGGTTTAAACCCGCGACGTCCCGCTAACCCGATAAATCCTTAACCATTGAGCTACTAGTTCAATCTTGGTTTAAACCCCATATTTATTTTATTTAACCCATCTTTCCAGCCTTAACTATATCTCTAAAAAAAATGTCACCCCCAAGTTTCGAACCCTTGACCTCTGGTTCCCCAAATACACACCCATACCATCTACTCTACCTTGCTTTTCTGTTTTAAAATATAGTCTAATTCTATTTAACCTTAATTCTGTTTCCTTCTTCTTCCTAGAACAAAGCCCGTTTAATAACTTCACATTCATCCTTTCTATTTTCATTCGTCATCATTATTATCATGAACCCATCATCATAATACTTAAACTATCATTATTTTCGTGTATTCTTCATCATCCTAACACATCATTTTACGGATTCATCATTATCCTACGCCATGTATAACCTCATCTTGATATCATATCATCATTGTAGTGACCCGAACTTTTCCATGTTTATATATATTAATTGAGATTGATATTTACATGATTAAATGTTTCCAACATGTTAAGCAATCAAACTTGTTAAGACTTGATTAATTGAAATATGTTTCATATAGACAATTGACCACCCAAGTTGACCGGTGATTCACGAACGTTAAAACTTGTAAAAACTATATGATGACATATATATGGATATATATATATATATATATATATATATAGTTAACATGATACTATGATAAGTAAACATATCATTAAGTATATTAACAATGAACTACATATGTAAAAACAAGACTACTAACTTAATGAATTTTAAACGAGACATATATGTAACGATTATCGTTGTAAAGACATTTAATGTATATATATCATACTAAGAGATATTCATACATGATAATATCATGATAATATAATAATTTAAAATCTCATTTGATGTTATAAACATTGGGTTAACAACATTTAACAAGATCGTTAACATAAAGGTTTCAAAACAACACTTACATGTAACGACTAACGATGACTTAACGACTCAGTTAAAATGTATATACATGTAGTGTTTTAATATGTATTTATACACTTTTGAAAGACTTCAATACACTTATCAAAATACTTCTACTTAACAAAAATGCTTACAATTACATCCTCGTTCAGTTTCATCAACAATTCTACTCGTATGCACCCGTATTCGTACTCGTACAATACACAGCTTTTAGATGTATGTACTATTGGTATATACACTCCAATGATCAGCTCTTAGCAGCCCATGTGAGTCACCTAACACATGTGGGAACCATCATTTGGTAACTAGCATGAAATATCTCATAAAATTACAAAAATATGAGTAATCATTCATGACTTATTTACATGAAAACAAAATTACATATCCTTTATATCTAATCCATACACCAACGACCAAAAACACCTACAAACACTTTCATTCTTCAATTTTCTTCATCTAATTGATCTCTCTCAAGTTCTATCTTCAAGTTCTAAGTGTTCTTCATAAATTTCAAAAGTTCTAGTTTCATAAAATCAAGAATACTTTCAAGTTTGCTAGCTCACTTCCAATCTTGTAAGGTGATCATCCAACCTCAAGAAATCTTTGTTTCTTACAGTAGGTTATCATTCTAATACAAGGTAATAATCATATTCAAACTTTGGTTCAATTTCTATAACTATAACAATCTTATTTCAAGTGATGATCTTACTTGAACTTGTTTTCGTGTCATGAATCTGCTTCAAGAACTTCGAGCCATCCAAGGATCCATTGAAGCTAGATCCATTTTTCTATTTTCCAGTAGGTTTATCCAAGGAAATTAAGGTAGTAATGATGTTCATAACATCATTCGATTCATACATATAAGCTATCTTATTCGAAGGTTTAAACTTGTAATCACTAGAACATAGTTTAGTTAATTCTAAACTTGTTCGCAAACAAAAGTTAATCCTTCTAACTTGACTTTTAAAACAAACTAAACACATGTTCTATATCTATATGATATGCTAACTTAATGATTTAAAACCTGGAAACACGAAAAACACCGTAAAACCGGATTTACGCCGTCGTAGTAACACCGCGGGCTGTTTTGGGTTAGTTAATTAAAAACTATGATAAACTTTGATTTAAAAGTTGTTATTCTGAGAAAATGATTTTTATTATGAACATGAAACTATATCCAAAAATTATGGTTAAACTCAAAGTGGAAGTATGTTTTCTAAAATGGTCATCTAGACGTCGTTCTTTCGACTGAAATGACTACGTTTACAAAAACGACTTGTAACTTATTTTTCCGACTATAAACCTATACTTTTTCTGTTTTGATTCATAAAATAGAGTTCAATATGAAACCATAGCAATTTGATTCACTCAAAACGGATTTAAAATGAAGAAGTTATGGGTAAAACAAGATTGGATAATTTTTCTCATTTTAGCTACGTGAAAATTGGTAACAAATCTATTCCAACCATAACTTAATCAACTTGTATTGTATATTATGTAATCTTGAGATACCATAGACACGTATACAATGTTTCGACCTATCATGTCGACACATCTATATATATTTCGGAACAACCATAGACACTCTATATGTGAATGTTGGAGTTAGCTATACAGGGTTGAGGTTGATTCCAAAATATATATAGTTTGAGTTGTGATCAATACTGAGATACGTATACACTGGGTCGTGGATTGATTCAAGATAATATTTATCGATTTATTTCTGTACATCTAACTGTGGACAACTAGTTGTAGGTTACTAACGAGGACAGCTGACTTAATAAACTTAAAACATCAAAATATATTAAAAGTGTTGTAAATATATTTTGAACATAATTTGATATATATGTATATATTGTTATAGGTTCGTGAATCAACCAGTGGCCAAGTCTTACTTCCCGACGAAGTAAAAATCTGTGAAAGTGAGTTATAGTCCCACTTTTAAAATCTAATATTTTTGGGATGAGAATACATGCAGGTTTTATAAATGATTTACAAAATAGACACAAGTACGTGAAACTACATTCTATGGTTGAATTATCGAAATCGAATATGCCCCTTTTTATTAAGTCTGGTAATCTAAGAATTAGGGAACAGACACCCTAATTGACGCGAATCCTAAAGATAGATCTATCGGGCCCAACAAGCCCCATCCAAAGTACAGGATGCTTTAGTACTTCGAAATTTATATCATATCCGAAGGGTGTCCCGGAATGATGGGGATATTCTTATATATGCATCTTGTTAATGTCGGTTACCAGTTGTTCACCATATGAATGATTTTTATCTCTATGTATGGGATATGTATTGAAATATGAAATCTTGTGGTCTATTATTATGATTTGATATATATAGGTTAAACCTATAACTCACCAACATTTTTGTTGACGTTTTAAGCATGTTTATTCTCAGGTGATTATTAAGAGCTTCCGCTGTCGCATACTTAAATAAGGACGAGATTTGGAGTCCATGCTTGTATGATATTGTGTAAAAACTGCATTCAAGAAACTTATTTTGTTGTAACATATTTGTATTGTAAACCATTATGTAATGGTCGTGTGTAAACAGGATATTTTAGATTATCATTATTTGATAATCTACGTAAAGCTTTTTAAACCTTTATTGATGAAATAAAGGTTATGGTTTGTTTTAAAATGAATGCAGTCTTTGAAAAACGTCTCATATAGAGGTCAAAACCTCGCAACGAAATCAATTAATATGGAACGTTTTTAATCAATAAGAACGGGACATTTCAGTTGGTATCCGAGCGTTGGTCTTAGAGAACCAGAATTTTGCATTAGTGTGTCTTATCGAGTTTGTTAAGATGCATTAGTGAGTCTGGACTTCGACCGTGTTTTCTTTAAAAATGATTGCTTAACATTTTTGTTGGAAACTATATATTTTTAACATATGAATATTATGTGATATATTAATCTCTTAACGTGTTTGATATTATGTGATAGATGTCTACCTCTAGAACAAGTCCCATTGACTCACCTAATAATAATGAAGAGTCAAATGTAAATTGGAATGATTCGTGGACTGATTCACAAGTTCCCGAAGAGGAACCGGAAGAAGAGTCGGAACCGGAAGAAGAGTCGGAACCGGAAGAAGAATCGGAACCGGAAGAAGAAATAGAACCGGTGGGGGAAATAATAAAACGGTTAAGTAAAAGAGAATCCTCAACCAACCGACCAAAGTTAATTATGGTCAATGGTGTTTCCGCCAAGGAAGCAAAATATTGGGAGGATTACCAATTCTCCGATGAATCGGATTCCGACGAGAATTCCGATGATGTTATAGAAATTACCCCAAATGAATTTAAAAAGGCAAAAGAAAATAATAAGGGAAAGGGCATAAAAATAGAGAAATCTAATTCCAACCCCGATGAACTTTATATGTATCGTCAACCCCCGAAGTCCTTAAGTTATAACAATGACCCGGGAACCTCTAAACCACCAGGTTTTTCTAAACCAATGTGGACAACGACGGCTCGTATTAGGGGAACATCATATATCCCTAGAAACTTGGCAAAACGAACCAAAACCGAACAAGAAGAAACGAGCGAGTCGGAATAAGATAGTTGTATTCGTGTGGTGTAATATATGTAATATAGTGTGCTTATGCTTTATGATATATGTAAAAATTTCTTGTATTAATAAGTATTTTTGTTATGAATCTAACTCTTGTCTATTTTACAGTATAAAAACACAAAATGGATAGACAACCCAATATTTTAAGAGACCTACCCGGAGACATGATTGATGAAATCTTGTCTAGAGTCGGTCAGAATTCTGCGGCACAACTATTTAAGGCGAGATCAGTTTGTAAGACATTCGAAGAAAGTTCCAAGAATGCCTTGGTTTATAAAAGGCTTTCGTTCGAAAGATGGGGGATATAACATTGGGAAATCCATAAGTTACGATGTGTTTACTTTGACGCATATATTGCGGGGAACCCAAATGCTATTTTACGCAATGGGTTAAGAAATTATTTTGACTCAAAATATCCGAATATTGGACTTCGTGATTTAGAAAAAGCAGCTAACATGCAACATAAAGAAGCATGTTATGCTTACGGATTAGTAATGTTCGCTTCTCACCAAAGTGAGAACAAGAACATTGGGCTACAACTATTAAACAAAACGTTCCCACAAGTGACGGAGTCGGTAATTGGGGTAAGAAATGAGGTTTTTAGATTGTTACGGGACTGTTGGACATTACGTAACCCTCGTCCCTTTGACGACGTTACAACACGCTGTCTTATCAACGGCCATAACGGTTATGTTCCACAAGACCAAGGATGGGAAGTAATCCTAGTAAAACCAGAATGCATGGCTTGTTTCTGGACGTATGAATTACGTGTCTTTATTGCTTTTGCTGAACGACTTGTGTACTAGCTAGAATTATCTTCACAACCATCTTGTATCAAATTTATTGTGTGCTATATTTCATGCTATATGTAAAATAAGCGGTATTGTATGTTTGTAAAATATTATGTAAAAGTTTGAACGCGAAATATTATTATAATCAGTTTTTCATATAGAATTGTAGTAGTTGAATTGTATATTAGCTACTAAGTATGAACTTAACGGGTAGGTACTACCCAAATTTAAACTTATAAAACGCTAATATGAAGAAAAAGCTTTTATAAATGAGTTCATATTATGCTACGAAATACTATTAACTACTCTTAATATTCTGTATGATTAACTTGTTCCATTTGACTATTTTGAAGGAAATGGCACCGACTACTCGACACACCGTGAATATGAATGAAGAGGAATTCCGTACTTTTCTAGCTTCAAACATAGCCGCAGTACAGGCTGCGCTACATACCAACAATAACCTTGGATCTAGCAGTACAGGAAATCGTGTAGGATGCACCTACAAAGAATTCACTGCCTGCAAACCTTTGGAATTTGATGGAACCGAAGGACCGATCGGATTGAAACGGTGGACCGAGAAGGTCGAATCAGTGTTTGCCATAAGTAAGTGTACTGAAGAGGACAAAGTGAAGTACGCTACGCATACCTTCACAGGTTCTGCGTTAACATGGTGGAATACCTATCTAGAGCAAGTGGGACAAGACGATGCGTACGCACTACCGTGGTCAGCATTCAAGCACTTGATGAACGAGAAGTACCGTCCCAGAACCGAGGTCAATAAGCTCAAGATAGAACTTAGAGGGTTACGAACCCAAGGATTTGATATTACCACATACGAAAGACGATTCACAGAATTGTGCCTATTGTGTCCGGGAGCATTCGAAGATGAGGAAGAGAAGATCGACGCATTTGTGAAAGGATTACCGGAAAGAATCCAAGAAGATATAAGTTCACACGAGCCCGCCTCCATACAACAGGCATGTAGAATGGCTCACAAACTAGTGAACCAGATTGAAGAAAGAATTAAACAACAGACTGCTGAAGAGGCCAATGTGAAGCAAGTCAAAAGAAAGTGGGAGGAAAACGGTGATAAGAATCACCAATACAACAACAACAGCAATTACAACAATAATCGCAACAATTATCCCAACAATCGCAACATCAATCGCAACTACAACAAACGGCCCAACAACAACAACAACAACAACTACAACAATCATCCCAACAACAATAATAACCGCAACAACAACAACAATCAGAAGCAGCTATGTCAAAGGTGTGAAAAGTATCACTCGGGGTTCTGCACCAAATTTTGCAACAAGTGTAAAATAAATGGTCATAGCGCGGCGAAGTGTGAGGTCTACGGACCAGGGGTTAATAGAACGAAAGGAACAAATGGTGTCGGAACGAGTAATGGCGGAGCAAGTAGTGTCGGAGCAAGTTATGCCAATGTAGTTTGTTATAAATGTGGAAAACCGGGCCACATTATTAGAAATTGCCCGAACCAGGAGAACACGAATGGACAAGGTCGTGGAAGAGTTTTCAATATTAATGCGGCAGAGGCACAGGAAGACCCGGAGCTTGTTACGGGTACGTTTCTTATTGACAATAAATCTGCTTACGTTTTATTTGATTCGGGTGCGGATAGAAGCTATATGAGTAGAGATTTTTGTGCTAAATTAAGTTGTCCATTGACGCCTTTGGATAGTAAATTTTTACTCGAATTAGCAAATGGTAAATTAATTTCAGCAGATAATATATGTCGGAATCGAGAAATTAAACTGGTTAACGAAACATTTAAGATTGATTTGATACCAGTAGAGTTAGGGAGTTTTGATGTGATAATCGGTATGGACTGGTTGAAAGAAGTGAAAGCAGAGATCGTTTGTTACAAAAATGCAATTCGCATTATACGAGAAAAAGGAAAACCCTTAATGGTGTACGGAGAAAAGGGCAACACGAAGCTACATCTTATTAGTAATTTGAAGGCACAAAAACTAATAAGAAAAGGTTGCTATGCTGTTCTAGCACACGTCGAGAAAGTACAAACTGAAGAAAAGAGCATCAATGATGTTCCCATTGCAAAAGAATTTCCCGATGTATTTCCGAAAGAATTACCGGGATTACCCCCACATCGATCCGTTGAATTTCAAATAGATCTTGTACCAGGAGCTGCACCAATAGCTCGTACTCCTTACAGACTCGCACCCAGCGAGATAAAAGAACTACAAAGCTAATTACAAGAACTTTTAGAGCGTGGTTTCATTCGACCAAGCACATCACCGTGGGGAGCTCCTGTTTTGTTTGTCAAGAAGAAAGATGGTACATTCAGGTTGTGTATCGACTACCGAGAGTTGAACAAACTTACCATCAAGAACCGCTACCCACTACCGAGAATCGATGACTTATTTGATCAACTACAAGGCTCGTCTGTTTATTCAAAGATTGACTTACGTTCCGGGTATCATCAAATGCGGGTGAAAGAAGATGATATTCCAAAGACTGCTTTCAGAACACGTTACGGTCATTACGAGTTTATGGTCATGCCGTTTGGTTTAACTAATGCACCAGCTGTGTTCATGGACCTTATGAACCGAGTGTGTGGACCATACCTTGACAAGTTTGTCATTGTTTTCATTGATGACATACTTATTTACTCAAAGAATGACCAAGAACACGGTGAACATTTGAGAAAGGTGTTAGAAGTATTGAGGAAGGAAGAATTGTACGCTAAGTTTTCAAAGTGTGCATTTTGGTTGGAAGAAGTTCAATTCCTCGGTCACATAGTGAACAAAGAAGGTATTAAGGTGGATCCGGCAAAGATAGAAACTGTTGAAAAGTGGGAAACCCCGAAAACTCCGAAACACATACGCCAGTTTTTAGGACTAGCTGGTTACTACAGAAGGTTCATCTAAGACTTTTCCAGAATAGCAAAACCCTTGACTGCATTAACGCATAAAGGGAAGAAATTTGAATGGAATGATGAACAAGAGAAAGCGTTTCAGTTATTGAAGAAAAAGCTAACTACGGCACCTATATTGACATTGCCTTAAGGGAATGATGATTTTGTGATTTATTGTGACGCATCAAAGCAAGGTCTCGGTTGTGTATTAATGCAACGAACGAAGGTGATTGCTTATGCGTCTAGACAATTGAAGATTCACGAACAAAATTATACGACGCATGATTTGGAATTAGGCGCAGTTGTTTTTGCATTAAAGACTTGGAGGCACTACTTATATGGGGTCAAAAGTATTATATATACCGACCACAAAAGTCTTCAACACATATTTAATCAGAAACAACTGAATATGAGGCAGCGTAGGTGGATTGAATTGTTGAATGATTACGACTTTGAGATTCGTTACCACCCGGGGAAGGCAAATGTGGTAGCCGATGCCTTGAGCAGGAAGGACAGAGAACCCATTCGAGTAAAATCTATGAATATAATGATTCATAATAACCTTACTACTCAAATAAAGGAGGCGCAACAAGGAGTTTTAAAAGAGGGAAATTTAAAGGATGAAATACCCAAAGGATCGGAGAAGCATTTTAATATTCGGGAAGACGGAACCCGGTATAGGGCTGAAAGGATTTGGGTACCAAAATTTGGAGATATGAGAGAAATGGTACTTAGAGAAGCTCATAAAACCAGATACTCAATACATCCTGGAACGGGGAAGATGTACAAGGATCTCAAGAAACATTTTTGGTGGCCGGGTATGAAAGCCGATGTTGCTAAATACGTAGGAGAATGTTTGACGTGTTCTAAGGTCAAAGCTGAGCATCAGAAACCATCAGGTCTACTTCAACAACCCGAAATCCCGGAATGGAAATGGGAAAACATTACCATGGATTTCATCACTAAATTGCCAAGGACTGCAAGTGGTTTTGATACTATTTGGGTAATAGTTGATCGTCTCACCAAATCAGCACACTTCCTACCAATAAGAGAAGATGACAAGATGGAGAAGTTAGCACGACTGTATTTGAAGGAAGTCGTCTCCAGACATGGAATACCAATCTCTATTATCTCTGATAGGGATGGCAGATTTATTTCAAGATTCTGGCAGACATTACAGCAAGCATTAGGAACTCGTCTAGACATGAGTACTGCCTATCATCCACAAACTGATGGGCAGAGCGAAAGGACGATACAAACGCTTGAAGACATGCTACGAGCATGTGTTATTGATTTCGGAAACAGTTGGGATCGACATCTACCGTTAGCAGAATTTTCCTACAACAACAGCTACCATTCAAGCATTGAGATGGCGCCGTTTGAAGCACTTTATGGTAGAAAGTGCAGGTCTCCGATTTGTTGGAGTGAAGTGGGGGATAGACAGATTACGGGTCCGGAGATTATACAAGAAACTACCGAGAAGATCATCCAAATTCAACAACGGTTGAAAACCGCCCAAAGTCGACAAAAGAGCTACGCTGACATTAAAAGAAAAGATATAGAATTTGAAATTGGAGAGATGGTCATGCTTAAAGTTTCACCTTGGAAAGGCGTTGTTCGATTTGGTAAACGAGGGAAATTAAATCCAAGGTATATTGGACCATTCAAGATTATTGATCGTGTCGGACCAGTAGCTTACCGACTAGAGTTACCTCAACAACTCGCGGCTGTACATAACACTTTCCACGTCTCGAATTTGAAGAAATGTTTTGCTAAAGAAGATCTCACTATTCCGTTAGATGAAATCCAAATCAACGAAAAACTTCAATTCATTGAAGAACCCGTCGAAATAATGGATCGTGAGGTTAAAAGACTTAAGCAAAACAAGATACCAATTGTTAAGGTTCGATGGAATGCTCGTAGAGGACCCGAGTTCACCTGGGAGCGTGAAGATCAGATGAAGAAGAAATACCCGCATCTATTTCCAGAAGATTCGTCAACACCTTCAACAGCTTAAAATTTCGGGACGAAATTTCTTTAACGGGTAGGTACTGTAGTGACCCGAACTTTTCCATGTTTATATATATTAATTGAGATTGATATTTACATGATTAAATGTTTCCAACATGTTAAGCAATCAAACTTGTTAAGACTTGATTAATTGAAATATGTTTCATATAGACAATTGACCACCCAAGTTGACCGGTGATTCACGAACGTTAAAATTTGTAAAAACTATATGATGACATATATATGGATATATATATATATATATATATATATATATATATATATATATATAGTTAACATGATACTATGATAAGTAAACATATCATTAAGTATATTAACAATGAACTACATATGTAAAAACAAGACTACTAACTTAATGAATTTTAAACGAGACATATATGTAACGATTATCGTTGTAAAGACATTTAATGTATATATATCATACTAAGAGATATTCATACATGATAATATCATGATAATATAATAATTTAAAATCTCATTTAATGTTATAAACATTGGGTTAACAACATTTAACAAGATCGTTAACCTAAAGGTTTCAAAACAACACTTACATGTAACGACTAACGATGACTTAACGACTCAGTTAAAATGTATATACATGTAGTGTTTTAATATGTATTTATACACTTTTGAAAGACTTCAATACACTTATCAAAATACTTCTACTTAACAAAAATGCTTACAATTACATCCTCGTTCAGTTTCATCAACAATTCTACTCGTATGCACCCGTATTCGTACTCGTACAATACACAGCTTTTAGATGTATGTACTATTGGTATATACACTCAAATGATCAGCTCTTAGCAGCCCATGTGAGTCACCTAACACATGTAGGAACCATCATTTGGCAACTAGCATGAAATATCTCATAAAATTACAAAAATATGAGTAATCATTCATGACTTATTTACATGAAAACAAAATTACATATCCTTTATATCTAATCCATACACCAACGACCAAAAACACCTACAAACACTTTCATTCTTCAATTTTCTTCATCTAATTGATCTCTCTCAAGTTCTATCTTCAAGTTCTAAGTGTTCTTCATAAATTTCAAAAGTTCTAGTTTCATAAAATCAAGAATACTTTCAAGTTTGCTAGCTCACTTCCAATCTTGTAAGGTGATCATCCAACCTCAAGAAATCTTTGTTTCTTACAGTAGGTTATCATTCTAATACAAGGTAATAATCATATTCAAACTTTGGTTCAATTTCTATAACTATAACAATCTTATTTCAAGTGATGATCTTACTTGAACTTGTTTTCGTGTCATGAATCTGCTTCAAGAACTTCGAGCCATCCAAGGATCCATTGAAGCTAGATCCATTTTTCTCTTTTCCAGTAGGTTTATCCAAGGAAATTAAGGTAGTAATGATATTCATAACATCATTCGATTCATACATATAAGCTATCTTATTCGAAGGTTTAAACTTGTAATCACTAGAACATAGTTTAGTTAATTCTAAACTTGTTCGCAAACAAAAGTTAATCCTTCTAACTTGACTTTTAAAATAAACTAAACACATGTTATATATCTATATGATATGCTAACTTAATGATTTAAAACCTGGAAACACGAAAAACACCGTAAAACCGGATTTACGCCGTCGTAGTAACACCGCGGGCTGTTTTGGGTTAGTTAATTAAAAACTATGATAAACTTTGATTTAAAAGTTGTTATTCTGAGAAAATGATTTTTATTATGAACATGAAACTATATCCAAAAATTATGGTTAAACTCAAAGTGGAAGTATGTTTTCTAAAATGGTCATCTAGACGTCGTTCTTTCGACTGAAATGACTACGTTTACAAAAACGACTTGTAACTTATTTTTCCGACTATAAACCTATACTTTTTCTGTTTTGATTCATAAAATAGAGTTCAATATGAAACCATAGCAATTTGATTCACTCAAAACGGATTTAAAATGAAGAAGTTATGGGTAAAACAAGATTGGATAATTTTTCTCATTTTAGCTACGTGAAAATTGGTAACAAATCTATTCCAACCATAACTTAATCAACTTGTATTGTATATTATGTAATCTTGAGATACCATAGACACGTATACAATGTTTCGACCTATCATGTCGACACATCTATATATATTTCGGAACAACCATAGACACTCTATATGTGAATGTTGGAGTTAGCTATACAGGGTTGAGGTTGATTCCAAAATATATATAGTTTGAGTTGTGATCAATACTGAGATACGTATACACTGGGTCGTGGATTGATTCAAGATAATATTTATCGATTTATTTCTGTACATCTAACTGTGGACAACTAGTTGTAGGTTACTAACGAGGACAGCTGACTTAATAAACTTAAAACATCAAAATATATTAAAAGTGTTGTAAATATATTTTGAACATACTTTGATATATATGTATATATTGTTATAGGTTCGTGAATCAACCAGTGGCCAAGTCTTACTTCCCGACGAAGTAAAAATCTGTGAAAGTGAGTTATAGTCCCACTTTTAAAATCTAATATTTTTGGGATGAGAATACATGCAGGTTTTATAAATGATTTACAAAATAGACACAAGTACGTGAAACTACATTCTATGGTTGAATTATCGAAATCGAATATGCCCCTTTTTATTAAGTCTGGTAATCTAAGAATTAGGGAACAGACACCCTAATTGACGCGAATCCTAAAGATAGATCTATCGGGCCCAACAAGCCCCATCCAAAGTACCGGATGCTTTAGTACTTCGAAATTTATATCATATCCGAAGGGTGTCCCGGAATGATGGGAATATTCTTATATATGCATCTTGTTAATGTCGGTTACCAGTTGTTCACCATATGAATGATTTTTTATCTCTATGTATGGGATGTGTATTGAAATATGAAATCTTGTGGTCTATTATTATGATTTGATATATATAGGTTAAACCTATAACTCACCAACATTTTTGTTGACGTTTTAAGCATGTTTATTCTCAGGTGATTATTAAGAGCTTCCGCTGTCGCATACTTAAATAAGGACGAGATTTGGAGTCCATGCTTGTATGATATTGTGTAAAAACTGCATTCAAGAAACTTATTTTGTTGTAACATATTTGTATTGTAAACCATTATGTAATGGTCGTGTGTAAACAGGATATTTTAGATTATCATTATTTGATAATCTACGTAAAGCTTTTTAAACCTTTATTGATGAAATAAAGGTTATGGTTTGTTTTAAAATGAATGCAGTCTTTGAAAAACGTCTCATATAGAGGTCAAAACCTCGCAACGAAATCAATTAATATGGAACGTTTTTAATCAATAAGAACGGGACATTTCAATCATCATCTTTTGTTTATTATTACAACATAAATACGACATCATCATCATCATCGTTTATCATGCTTCATCAACACATAAACATTATCATGTTCACGTTTTAATCCTAAAAGAACATAAGCAGCGACCTTTTTATTTATGATAATTGATATATATTTGGCCCAACAACATAGCAAGTACTCGGCCAACAGAATTTACGGCCCAAGTAATAATTTATCAACCCAACTTAATTAGGTAAAAAAACCTTATTCGGAGTACATGAAAATAGAAGTAACCGTATTTTGTGTAAAGAGGAATCAGAGACAAACAGCTCGGTGGTGATGGTCTGTGAAGGTTATTTGTAATACAAACAGAAGGAAGCAGGTTGCAGTCGCTTTCATCTTTATTTAATTCCATAATAAACCATTATTAAAGTTCGATATCATGATCACAAAAAAAAAAAAAAATTAAAACTTCTGGTCCCTTAAAAGTAAACTTGTTCGGCCTTTAGGTTCCACTTGTTCCACATGCATATAAAAAAAGGCTGTCTAATAATATAATTTCCTTTATAATCAAGTTGACAAAACTCATATAAGTGGTATTGCTTGTTTCGATGAAAAATTTGAACGTTTTTTAGATTGTTCAAGCGGAGGACCGACAAGGTATAGCTGCAACAGTAGCAGCTCGAATAGAAAATGAGTTTTTGAATATAGTGTTGATCGAAATAAACAAGAAAATATTAGCGAGTGATGGTGGCTTCAAGGTGGTGTTACGGTGATGATCAAGTGATTAGTGGTGGTTGCCGGGAGTGGTGGTGGCTCACGGTTGTTGTGAGTCGAAAGGTTGCAATCACAACAACATTTGATGGTTGGCGATAGTCGTTGATATGGGTGGAAACCAAATAACTACCACCGGTTATTGGTGGTGAATGGGTTCGCGACTAAAACAGGAAACATAGGGTAGCGGTTTGAAAGGATGTTGTCGGCTGTTGTTTTAGAGGTGATGATGTAAATGTGGTGGTTGTTCAGTCCATAGCAGGTGCACAAAATAGCAATAAAAATGATCTGGGTTTCGGTTATAAGACTTTAGAGAGAGAGAAGAAAGAGTGAGTGAGTGAGTGAGGTTCTTGGTGGCGGTTGACTGTGGTGGATTATGTGGTATGGTGAAGAAACAAGGAAGTGGGTCTTGGTGGTGTTACATCGAACACATACAACATCAAACATGATTCGGGGAAAGTATTTTGGGTCACGAAGGTGGTTAGTAATTGATTCCCGATGGTGATCATTTGTTTCGGTTTAGGTTTTACGAAAAGAAAAGAAAGAGAAAAAAAATAATAATACCCGTTGGCCGTTGGTGACTAGGGTGGTTGTCGTGGTTGTTTGATGAGGAAGAGGATGGTTAGTTAAATTTGTATTGGTTTGAAGTAGGCGTTTGAAAATGGAAAGATTATGGTTGTTGTTATGTCATATTCTTGTAACGGAAGTTGGTGTGTGATTCACTAAACATGATGCTGAGTTTGATGTCTTGTTGATTCGAACAAGAAGATATATTTGGTTTGTGGTACTTCGATGGTGAAGGTGGCTTGAGTGGTGATCTTGAATTTTTGCAGAGAAACACAATTTAATTGGAGTGGTGATGGTTCACTTAAGAAAAAAAAATAAGAAGATGTATAAGTATATAACTAGTATCCATGTTATTTATTGATATGGAGTGAAAGAATAATCAAGGACAAACACAGTATTTTAATAATTCAATTCACTCACGGGAGCATTATAATTAAATACGTGCCGACACTTTAACACGGGTAGTGTATCGTACTCCGTTGCTAACCAGTGGCGGACAAAAGTGTTCAGAAAAATCTCATATTTTTAAATTAATTATATTTATTTATTTTGGTCATTATGGTATAAAATTCAGTCATTAATTTAATAATTAAAAATTACATCAACTGTCCCTCTCATTTATGGGTAAAATATAAAAAGTATTAAAATTAAATAATTAGGTCCTAAATATACTTTTAATAAGCCCACAACTCATATAACTCATTTTCATATCACCGTTAATTTTAAAATCACATAAGTTCCTTTTTAACTCGTTTACTATTAATCGAATTACGATTGAGCGTTACCGTTGTTTACTAAATAACTTTGAAATCACAAAATATATTTAATATACTTTTTATGTACATATATAGATTTATTTTATATAATAAATTTTATTATCTCTTATATTATTTTATAATTTAAATCATATATTAAATCAACTATATTTCAAAGTATTATATATATATTTATATACTTAAATATATATGTATTTATTTATTTATATGTAATAGTTCGTGGATCGTCGGAAATGGTCAAAGTTAATTTGATTGTATGAAAAATGTTCAAAATTTTGAGACTCAACATTACAGACTTGGCTTATCGTATCTGAAACATATAAAGATTAAGTTTAAATTTGGTCAAAAACTCCCGGGTCGTCACAGTTTAGAGTTTAGGGTTAGGGTTTTGGGTTTAGATTTAGGGTTTAGGTTAGAGTGTAGCGTTTAGATTTTAGGGTTTGGGTTTTAGGTTTAGATTTGGGGTTTAGATTTCAGGGTTTAGATTTTAGGGATTAGGGTTTAGATTTAGTTTTTAAATCAAAGGATGCGCTAGAAAGAGAGCAAGAGCTTAAAAGTCGGGAAATAGGTAAGCTGAAGAATGAAACCCTCATGTTCCGGGGCAAGGTTTTCCACTTAAGAAAGCAAAAATAGGGCATTCGTCACCTTAAAAACCAAGACAGTCACAATGTTCGTCACTCAGCCTGTCACCGACACAGGATGAGCCAGGCGTTTCGAGCATTGAAATGAGACGTCTCACTATCTGACCTAAAAGGATCTGACCAGGAAACAGCTCAGCATTCGGGTCCCATGGAAGCTCAGACTATGGCACATTTCAGTATAATGATGACATGGTTAATGAAATGTCCCGTTCATATTGATTATAAACGTTCGATATTAATTGATTTCGTTTCGAGGTTTTGACCTCTATATGAGACGTTTTTCAAAGACTGCATTCATTTTTAAAACAATCATAACCTTTATTTTATCAATAAAGGTTTTAAAAGCATTACGTAGATTATCAAATAATGATAACCTAAAATATACTGTTTACACATGACCATTACATAATGGTTTACAATAGAAATATATTACATCGACATATGTTTCTTGAATGCAGTTTTTACACAATATCATACAAACATGGACTCCAAATCTTGTCCTTATTTTAGTATTCAACAGCGGAAGCTCTTAGTATTCACCTGAGAATAAACATGCTTTAAACGTCAACAAAAATGTTGGTGAGTTATAGGTTTAACCTATATATATCAAATCGTAATAATAGACCACAAGATTTCATATTTCAATACACATCCCATACATAGAGATAAAAATCATTCATATGGTGAACACCTGGTAACCGACATTAACAAGATGCATATATAAGAATATCCCCATCATTCCGGGACACCCTTCGGATATGATATAAATTTCGAAGTACTAAAGCATCCGGTACTTTGGATGGGGTTTGTTAGGCCCAATAGATCTATCTTTAGGATTCGCGTCAATTAGGGTGTCTGTTCCCTAATTCTTAGATTACCAGACTTAATAAAAAGGGGCATATTCGATTTCGATAATTCAATCATAGAATGTAGTTTCACGTACTTGTGTCTATTTTGTAAATCATTTATAAAACCTGCATGTATTCTCATCCCAAAAATATTAGATTTTAAAAGTGGGACTATAACTCACTTTCACAGATATTTCCTTCCTCGGAAATAAGACTTGGTCACGGATCGATTCACGAACCTATACAAATATGTACATATATATATCAAAGTATGATCAAAATACAATTACAACCATTTTTATTATGTTTTAAAGATTTGAGTGTATTAAATCAGCTGTCCTTGTTAATAACCTACAACTAGTTATCCACAGTTAGATGTACAGAAATAAATCGATATATATTATCTGGAATCAATCCATGACCCAGTGTATACAAGTCTCAGGCTAGATCACAACTCAAAGTATATTTATTTTTGGAATCAACCTCAACCCTGTATAGCTAACTCCAACATTACTGCATATAGAGTGTCTATGGTTGTTCCAAATAATATATATACATGGGTCGATATGATATGTCAAAACATTTGCATACGTGTCTATGGTATCCCAAGATTACATAATATATTAGAATACATGTATAATACAATATAAGTTAGCTAGGATATGATTTGTATAGATTTGTTAAACATTTCCCGTAGCTAAAAAGATCAAAAATATCCAATCTTGTTTTACTCATAACTTCTTCATTTTAAATACGTTTTGAGTGAATCAAATTGCTATGGTTTCATATTGAACTCTAATTTAATAATACAAACATAAAAAGTATAGGTTTATAGTTGGAAATTTAAGTTACATGTCAATTACTAAAGAGGTAGTCATTTCTGTCGAAAGAACGACATCTTGATGACCATTTTGAAAAACATACTTTCACTTTGAGTTTAACCAAGATTTTTGGATATAGTTTCATGTTCATATGAAAAATCATTTTCCCAGAAGAACAACTTTTAAATCAAAGTTTATCATAGTTTTTAATTATCCAAACCAAAACAGCCCCCGGTTTCACTACGACGGCGTATATCCGATTTTATGGTGTTCATCGTGTTTCCAGGTTTTAAATCATTAAGTTAGCATATCATATAGATATAGAACATGTGTTTAGTTGATTTTAAAAGTCAAGTTAGAAGGATTAACTTTTGTTTACGAACAAGTTTAGAATTAACTAAACTATGTTCTAGTGATTACAAGTTTAAACCTTCGAATAAGATAGCTTTATATGTATGAATCGAATGATGTTATGAACATCATTACTACCTCAAGTTTTCTGTATAAAACTACTGGAAATGAGAAAAATGGATCTAGCTTCAAAGGATCCTTGGATGGCTTGAAAGTTCTTAAAGCAGAATCATGACACGAAAACAGTTCAAGTAAGATTTTCACTCGAAATAAGATTGTTATAGTTGTAGAAATTGAATCAAAGTTTGAATATGAATATTACCTTGAATTAGAAAGATAACCTACTATAAATAACAAAGGTTCCTTGATCTTAGATGATTACTTGGAATGGATTAGAAAGCTTGGAAGTAGACTTGCAAACTTGGAAGTATTCTTGATTTTTATGAAACTATACTTATGGAATTTATGAAGAACACTTAGAACTTGAAGATGGAACTTGAGAGAGATAAATTAGATGAAGAAAATTGAAGAATGAAAGTGTTTGTAGGTGTTTTTGGTCATTGGTATATGGATTAGATATAAAGGATATGTAATTTTATTTTCATGTAAATAAGTCATGAATGATTACTAATATTTTTGTAATTTTATGAGATATTTCATGCTAGTTGCCAAATGATGGTTCACACATATGTTAGGTGACTCACATGGGCTCACTGTTGCAAAACACCCCGTCTCGGGCCGTCTCGACGCCCGTCTCGACGGTTTGGTGACTAGTCCGTCCCGTCTTGAAGAAAACCGTCTAATATGACAGTCAACGGTCAAAATTCGGGTCAAAGTTGAAAAAATCGGGTCAAAGTCGGTCAAAAATTAGAAAAAAAAGAAAATCGGCAAAATCCGTAAAATATATCGTATTTTAGTTTGAATTTTTTGTATTAAATTAACGATGATAGCAATTATGGGCACAAATTAATTAATTAAAGTTTTTAGCTTTAAAATATGTATACATATATGCATTTTTATACTTATATATTTAAAAGTCAACTTTGGTCAACGTCCGTCTCGACCCCCGTCTCGACCCCGTCTCGAACGTCTAGACCTTTTTTGGACCCGACCATCTCGACCCCGTCTCACGTTTTTTGCAACCTTGCATGGGCTGCTAAGATCTGATCATTGGAGTGTATATACCAATAGTACATACATCTAAAAGCTGTGTATTGTACGAGTAGGAATACGGGTGCATACGAGTAGAATTGTTGATGAAACTGAACGAGGATGTAATTGTAAGCATTTTTGTTAAGTAGAAGTACTTTGATATGTGTCTTGAAGTCTTTCAAAAGTGTAAGAATACATATCAAAACACAACATGTATATACATTCTAACGGAGTCGTTAAGTCTTCGTTAGTCGTTACATGTAAGTGTTGTTTTGAAACCTTTAAGTTAACGATCTCAATTAATGTTGTTAACCCAATGTTTATTATATCAAATGAGATGTTAAATTATTATGTTATCATGATATTATGATGTTTGAATATCTCTTAATATGATATGTACATTAAAATATCGTTACAACGATAATCGTTACATATAAGTCTCGTTTCGTAATTCTTGAGTTAGTAGTCTTGTTTTTACATATGTAGTTCATTGTTAACACACTTAATGATATATTTAAATATCATTTTACCATGTTAAATATAGTGTATCAATATCTTAATATGATACATATGTATTTAGTAGACGTTATCATAACGATAATCGTTATATATATCATTTCGAGTTTCTTAACTTAGTAATCTCATTTCTTATGTATATCACACATTGTTAATATACTTAGTGAGATACTTACTCATCATAATCTCATGTCAACCATATATATATGTCTATATATACCACAACATGTAGTTTTTACAAATTTGTAACGTTCGCGAATCGCCGGTCAACTTGGGTGATCAATTGTCTATATGAAACTTATTTCATTTAATCAAGTCTTAACAAGTTTGATTGCTTAACATGTTGGAAACATTTAGTCATGTAAATATCAATCTCAATTAATATATATAAATATGGAAAAGTTCGGGTCACTACAGTACCTACCCGTAAAATAAATTTCGTCCCGAAATTTTAAGCTGTTGAAGGTGTTGACGAATCTTCTGGAAATAGATGCGGGTATTTCTTCTTCATCTGATCTTCACACTCCCAGGTGAACTCGGGTCCTCTACGAGCATTCCATCAAACCTTAACAATCGGTATCTTGTTTTGCTTAAGTCTCTTAACCTCACGATCCATTATTTCGACGGGTTCTTCAATGAATTGAAGTTTTTCATTGATTTGAATTTCGTCCAATGGAAAAGTGAGATCTTCTTTAGCAAAATATTTCTTCAAATTCGAGACGTGGAAAGTGTTATGTACAGCCGCGAGTTGTTGAGGTAGCTCCAGTTGGTAAGCTACTGGTCCGACACGATCTATAATCTTGAATGGTCCAATGTACCTTGGATTTAGTTTCCCCCGTTTACCAAATCGAACAACGCCTTTCCAAGGTGAAACCTTAAGCATGACCATTTCTCCAATTTCAAACTCTATATCTTTTCTTTTACTGTCCGCGTTGCTCTTTTGTCGACTCTGGGCGGTTTTCAATCGTTGTTGAATTTGGATGATTTTCTCGGTAGTTTCTTGTATTATCTTCGGACCCGTAATCTGTCTATCCCCCACTTCATTCCAACAAATCGGAGACCTGCACTTTCTACCATAAAGTGCCTCAAACGGCGCCATCTCAATACTGTAATGATAACTGTTGTTGTAGGAAAATTCTGCTAACGGTAGGTGTCGATCCCAACTGTTTCCGAAATCAATAACACATGCTCGTAGCATGTCTTCAAACGTTTGTATCGTCCTTTCGCTCTGCCCATCAGTTTGTGGATGATAGGTAGTACTCATGTCTAGACGAGTCCCCAATGCTTGTTGCAACGTCTGCCAGAACCTTGAAACAAATCTACCATCCCTATCAGAGATAATAGAGACGGGTATTCCATGTCTGGAGACAACCTCCTTCAAATACAATCGCGCCAACTTCTCCATTTTGTCATCTTCTCTCATTGGCAGGAAGTGTGCTGACTTGGTGAGACGATCAACTATTACCCAAATAGTATCATAACCACTTGCAGTCCTTGGCAATTTAGTAATGAAATCCATGGTAATGTTTTCCCATTTCCATTCCGGGATTTCAGGTTGTTGTAGTAGACCTGATGGTTTCTGATGTTCAGCTTTGACTTTAGAACACGTTAAACATTCTCCTACATATTTAGCAATATCGGCTTTCATACCCGGCCACTAAAAGTATTTCTTGAGATCTTTATACATCTTCCTCGCTCCGGGATGTATTGAATATCTGGTTTTATGTGCTTCTTTAAGTACCATTTCTCTCACATCTCCAAACCTTGGTACCCAAATTCTATCAGCCCTATATCAGGTTCCGTCTTCCCGAATATTAAGATGTTTCTCTGATCCTTTGGGTATCTCATTCTTCAACTTTTCTTCTTTTACAACCCCCTGTTGCGCCTCCTTTATTTGAGTAGTAAGGTTAGTACGAATAATTATATTCATAGCTTTTACCCGTATAGGTTCTCTGTTCTTTCTACTCAAAGCGTCGGCTACCACATTCGCCTTCCCCGGGTGGTATCGAATCTCAAAATCATAATCATTCAACAGTTCAATCCACCTGCGTTGTCTCATATTCAGTTGCTTCTGATTAAATATATGTTGGAGACTTTTGTGGTCGGTATATATAATACTTTTGATCCAATATAAATAATGCCTCCAAGTCTTTAATGCAAAAACAACAGCACCCAATTCCAAATCGTGAGTCGTATAATTTTGCTCTTGAATCTTCAATTGTCTAGACGCATAAGCAATCACCTTCGTTCGTTGCATTAATACACAACCGAGACCTTGCTTTGATGCGTCACAATAAATCACAAAATCCTCATTCCCTTCAGGCAATGACAATATAGGTGCCGTAGTTAGCTTTTTCTTCAATAACGGAAATGCCTTCTCTTGTTCATCCTTCCATTCAAATTTCTTCCCTTTATGCGTTAATGCAGTCAAGGGTTTTGCTATTTTGGAGAAATCTTGGATGAATCTTCTGTAGTAACCAGCCAATCCTAAAAATTGACGTATATGCTTCGGAGTTTTTGGGGTTTCCCACTTTTCAACGGTTTCGATCTTTGCCGGGTCCACCTGGATACCTTCTTTGTTCACTATGTGACCGAGGAATTGAACTTCTTCCAACCAAAATGCACACTTTGAAAACTTAGCGTACAGTTTTTCTTTCCTCAATACTTCTAGCACTTTTCTCAAATGTTCTTCGTGCTCTTGATCATTCTTTGAGTAAATAAGTATGTCATCGATGAAAACAATGACAAACTGGTCAAGATATGGCCCACACACTTGGTTCATAAGGTCCATGAACACAGCTGGTGCGTTAGTCAATCCAAACGGTATAACCATAAACTCGTAATGACCATAACGCGTCCTAAAAGCAGTTTTTGGAATATCATCCTCCTTTACTCGCATTTGATGATATCCAGAACGTAAATAGATTTTCGAATAAACCGACGAGCCTTGTAGTTGATCAAATAAGTCGTCAATTCTCGGCAGTGGATAACGGTTTTTGATGGTAAGTTTATTCAACTCTCTGTAGTCAATACACAACCTAAATGTACCATCCTTCTTCTTGACAAACAAAACAGGAGCTCCCCATGGTGATGTGCTTGGTCGAATGAAACCACGTTCTAATAGTTCTTGCAGTTAGCTTTGCAGTTCTTTCATCTCGCTGGGTGCGAGTTGTAGTGACCCGAACTTTTCCATGTTTATATATATTAATTGAGATTGATATTTACATGATTAAATGTTTCCAACATGTTAAGCAATCAAACTTGTTAAGACCGGATTAATTGAAATATGTTTCATATAGACAATTGACCACCCAAGTTGACCGGCGATTCACGAACGTTAAAACTTGTAAAAATGACATGACGATATATATATGGATATACATATGGTTAACATGAGATTATGATAAGTAAGTATCTCCATAAGTATATTAACAATGAGTTATATACAGATAAACAAGACTACTAACTTAAGGATTTCGAAACGAGACATATATGTAACGATTATCGTTGTAACGACATTTAAATGTATATATATCATATTAAGATATATTAATATATCATAATATCATGATAATATAATAATTTAACATCTCATTAGATATAATAAACAATGGGTTAACAACATTAATTGAGATCGTTAACTTAAAGGTTTCAAAACAACACTTACATGTAACGACTAACGATGACTTAACGACTCAGTTAAAATGTATATACATGTAGTGTATTTAGATGTATTAAAATACTTTTGGAAGACTTCAAGACATATATCAAAACACTCATACTTAACGAAAATGGTTACAGTTACTTTTCCATTCTTTTCTTTCATCAAGAATTCTAGTCGTATTCTTATCCGTATTATACACAGCTTCAAAACGTACTTACTATGAGTATATACCAATAGGAACTAGCATGGGATTCCACTCTTGATTATGTCATGTATGACTAATCAATTTTAACTTCTACCATGAGCTAGTCAACTAACTAGAACTCCTTTTAATCCCACTCACCACTCACCAATTACTACTCATCATTCACTCCATTTCACTTCCAATTCTCTTTCTAATTCTCTCTCAACACACACACACTATTATGAACGTATTTTTCCAGTAGTTAATCATTATCTTCATCAAAAATCACTTCAAGAATCAAGCTATAATCATCATAGGAAGAACACTTCAAGAACACTTCAAAAATCCCTTCAAGTTTACTAATTTACTTCC
Organism: Rutidosis leptorrhynchoides; assembly: GCF_046630445.1. Lineage (NCBI taxonomy): Eukaryota > Viridiplantae > Streptophyta > Magnoliopsida > Asterales > Asteraceae > Rutidosis > Rutidosis leptorrhynchoides. The sequence continues at coordinate 129,631,986 of NC_092336.1, forward strand.
AAGCTTTCTAATCCATTCCAAGTAATCATCTAAGATCAAGAAACCTTTGTTATATATAGTAGGTTATCTTTCTTATTCAAGGTAATATTCATATTCAAACTTTGATTCAATTTCTATAACTATAAACTATCTTAATTCGAGTAAAAATCTTACTTGAACTTGTTTTTGTGTCATGATCCTACTTCAAGAACTTTCAAGCCATCCAAGATCCTTTGAAGCTAGATCATTTCTTGTCACTTCCAGTAGGTTTACCTACTAAACTTGAGGTAGTAATGATGTTCATAACATCATTCGATTCATATATATAAAACTATCTTATTCGAAGGTTTAAACTCGAAATCACTAGAACATAGTTTAGTTAATTCTAAACTTGTTCGCAAACAAAAGTTAATCTGTGACAACCCGGAAATTTCCAACCAAATTTAAACTTTAATCTTTATATGTTTCCGATACGATAAGCAATATTTGTTAAGTTAAATTTCAAGAATTTTAAACTATGTTCATACATTCATTCAACCTCGACCAAGTTCCAACGATTCACGAACCATTAAACGAATATGATTATATATGTATATGTGTATATATATTATAACTTGAAACGTAAACAAAATATTAGATTAAATACTTTACATGATTGTATCTGTTTCAAAATGTTTATCAATGGAATTAGAAGATAAGATCAAATGATTGAATTATCAGATATATTAAATTATGATTACAAGTCTCTGTTGAAAGGCCCACATTGATTTGAGAAATCTTTCCATTTTAACAATAAATGGTAAAGTGATTTATAAATAAGAACAAATTGTCAATCATTGAGAACTAGACAAATGATAGTGGAAGATTGAATCTCATAAAGACTCGATTGATCTATTTAGTTTCAAACGTACAAAAATATTTCCAGTTTAAAAAGAACTTTATTATTAAAACGTATATAACTTTTATAAATATCTAGAACCACTTTTGACAATTCATTACTTAACTAGAATGATAAAGATAACGATATTTATATTTTATTTTATTATTTATATATATATATATATATATATATATATATATATATATATATATATATATATATATATATATATATATATAACGATTTAAATTAATATTATATATATTTATACGCGTATTATACGTACATAGTTTTATACTTTTACTATACTTAAACTTTACCTTTACTTTATTTTTACTTTACTTTAACTTTAATAATTCACTTTAATAATTCATACTTTAATAATTCACTTTAATAATCCATACTTTAATAATTCACTTTAATAATTCATACTTTAATAATTCACTTTAATAATTCATACTTTAATAATTCACTTTAATAATTCATACTTTAATAATTCACTTTAATAATTCAAAAATCTATTATAAATAGAATTCAATAGGTTTCATTATTTCATAGAAACTTGAAAATATTTTTCTCTAAACTCTCTCAATCGATTTACATATATATATTTACTCCGTATTATTTCAAGATATTATTAGTATACATAAAATATTACGATGGAGTGCTGTCCGAGTGATTTCGAAATTGTTTTTCGAGTAGGATAGGATTAAGGAAATTATGGGTTATAGCTATGGAGGTGATTGAGTATGGTTCATGGGTATGCTCGTGAGGTCAATATAGTGTTTATCATTTCCGTTGCGTCTACGTACCTTTCCTGCAATATTGAATCTCAATATTGATACGTGAGTACTCATAATTTAACTTTTACATACTAATAGTGTATCCCTGACTAGTGCTCGAGTATTTAGGATTATGCATGCTTGTACTTTTGATATTGCCCTTATACAGGTTAGGTTGAATCTTGAATTAGTTACTCTTGCGGTTGAGATAAGGTATAAGATATGCATGTCCTTGGAAAGCTAGCGAAAAATTAAGAACTTTTCCTTTAGATATCGAATGGTTTCGATTAACGGATTAGAAGTTATAATCAATTGAATTTTCGATATTTTTATTAAAAATGATTATTATTATCATCGTTTTTATCGTCGTTCCAGTTTTATCTTATTATTATCATTATTATTATCTTTATCAATAAAAGGGATTTATCATTAAAAATTGTTATTTTTTTTATTATTACTATCGTTATTATCGTTAAAGTTATAATTAGTATTATTATTATTATCCAATTATTATTATTATTATTATTATTATTAGTATTATTATTATTATTATTATTATTATCATTATTAATATATATATCATTATTTAAAAATGGTTATTGTTATTGTTATTATTATTATTACTATATTATCATTAAGATAATTATTAGTATTATCGTTAGTAATGTTATAGTAACTATCATTATTAATATTAGTATAACTAAAACAAATATTTGTAACACCTAATTATTTTGATTACTATTATTATCATTATTATGAACACGATATAAAAGACGATTAGAAGCTATTAAACGAAACGATTAGGAAATAATGAGTAAGAGTATCATGATGAAATTAAAATATTATAAGATATTGATTTAGATAAAATTATCGTTCTTATTATTTTTTATCATTACTATTATTATTAAAAGTATCGTTATTATTAAAACTATCATTTTAACAAAAATTATCATTTTAATAGAAATGTCATTGTTACTATAAAATATTATTATTGTTATTATTTTAAATAGAATTATTATTTTAAAGATAATATTAAAAATTATCGTAAATATTAAAGTTATCATAATTAGAATTATCGTTTTATCATAATGTCATCTTAGTAATTATAAATATTGATATTTTTATAATAATAATTATTATTACAAAATAATACAACTTTTACTTACTATCATTATAGATATTATTTTATCAAATAAATATGTGATACCAACATATTTTACTACTTGTAATAACTTACTTTAATAATACCTATCATATTATCTTTATGATATTAAATGAACCCTATAAATTTTATTACTTAATATATATAAAAGTATATTTTATTATATAAATTTAATATAAAATATTATTTATTAATAAATAAATTATATTATTTACTCTAATAAATCTTTTAAAAATATTTAAAAATATAAAATGACGATATTTAAACTATATATTAATCATGTATAGATTTTTGGAAATTATTTTGAGTCAAATTTACTTTTGTTGACTTTTGCATATTAGTCTCGAGCATTAGGATTGTGGTACACTATGACTTGACCTAATTTGTTAGACAAATATTGACCAACACATAAATATATATAATTAATTTAGGTTCGTGAATCCGAGGCCAACCTTGCACTTGTTCAATGACGTTATATGTATTTTTACTACGAAATACAGTATAGTGAGTTTCATTTACCTTTTTACCCTTTATATTTTTGGGACTGAGAATACATGCGCTTTTATAAATGTTTGACGAAATAGACACAAGTAATTGAAACTACATTCTATGGTTGAATTATCGAAATCGAATATGCCCCTTTTTATTAAAGTCTGGTAATCTAAGAATTATGGAACAGACACCCTAATTGACGCGAATCCTAAAGATAGATCTATTGGGCCTAACAAACCCCATCCAAAGTACCGGATGCTTTAGTACTTCGAAATTTATATCATGTCCGAAGGAGGATCCCGGAATGATAGGGGATATTCTTATATGTATCTAGTTAATGTCGGTTACCAGGTGTTCACCATATGAATGATTATTTTTGTCTCTATGCATGGGACGTATATTTATGAGAACTGTAAATGAAATTCTTGTGGTCTATTAAAATGATGGAAATAAATGATTATAATAAACTAATGAACTCACCAACCTTTTGGTTGACACTTTAAAGCATGTTTATTCTCAGGTGTTAAAGAAATCTTCCGCTGTACATTTGCTCATTTTAAAGATATTACTTGGAGTCTTTCATAGCATATTTCGAAGAACGTTGCATTCGAGTCATTGAGTTCATCAAAGATTATTATTAAATCAATTTATAGTTGGATAGTGGATATTATGAAATGGTATGCATGCCTGTCAATTTTCGATGTAAAGAAAGTTTGTCTTTTAAAAACGAATGCAATGTTTGTAAAATGTATCATATAGAGGTCAAATACCTCGCAATGTAATCAACTATTGTGAATCGTTTATAATGTATATGATGTGATGACCCGGGAATTTCCGACCAAATTTAAACATAATCTTATATGATTCGACTCGATAAGCAAAGTCTATTAAACCGAGTCTCATTATGTTTGAACTATTTCATGATAACATTTGACCTTTAACTATTTCCGACGATTCACGAACCTTTAATTGTAACTAAGAATGTAAATATAAATAATTATATATAAAACTAATTATATTAGTATTAATGAACTATTAAGTAATTTTGTTATTATAAAAGATAACATTTAATAACTAAAGATTTTCATTTTGAATATATATAGTATATTGTATATAAATGATTTAAACATATTTTACCAACGTTATAAAAAATATTAAATATACAATGTTATACTTTGTAGTTAATTGTTTAATATACATAATTAATCATCTACTCAACATTTAAAACATGATTTTATATATATGGTAGTATACATATATACATAAATATAACTATATATATATATATGATTTTATACATAATTATTATATTATGTATATGTAGAAATTTATAATATATCTATGATGAAATAATGTACTATTTTAATAAATATATATAATACTTACATATATAAAACATTTATATTTTTCATAATTACATACATAAGTATAATATAATTAGTATGTAAATAAATATTATAATATATTTATATTAAAATGCATAAATATATAATATTCAGTATATGTTACAATACATATTACATAATTATTAAATATTACATAATAATAGATGATATTAATAAATTAAATTTAAATACAAATATAGTTGTTGTAGTAATGTTATTTGTATCGTCAAATATCAATATTTGTATTCATAATATCACTTTATATCATATAAAGATGAAATTGGATGTATAAATTAGATTATTATTACTAATATTATTATTATCGATAAAATATTAATATTATCATAATTAGTATGGTATTATTATTATTATTATTATTATCATTTTTACAATTATTATTATCATTAATATTATATTCATCATTATTATTAATTTTATTAATATTATTAGATATTAATAGTATTGTTATTATATATTATTATTATTAATTAAAAAAAAACAGTAGGGATCTATATTATACGCTTGACCTCTGTATCCTTTATCTCTATTATTATTATTTTTTTTTGTTTCTTTCCTGCTCCCAACTCGTGAACCTGTGTTGACATTTTCTCCATTTTTTATCAACCGATCTCTATTATTACAACATGATTATGTATAATTGCAAATCAAATAAAAAAGAAATCCAATGGGATTAAAGAGCACAACGATATTTTTTTTTCTTCTTCTCTGCACGCTCCAATTTTTTTTTCTCTTAATTCAATTTCGAATAAAGTTTCAAAATCTAAAAATGCAGAAAGGTTAGAAATCTTTCTTTGAATCTATCTGCAAAATCTCAACTCTCAAATCTTTATATCGATCTTGAATTTTGAAGTCAAAGTTTAGTTTAAAAAAAGTCAACAATTGTTCTTGAGACAAATTCGCGTTCGTGTATATGTTTCTGATCAAATTGACGATTCCAGTAGTTTTTATACATGTTTAGAAAACTATTTCGTGTTATAAACATTATCTATAATGTTATCTATTACGAAATCAATTTTGTTTGTTTTGTTCCAAGAACCGACGCTGCAGTAGGCCTTTAGTGTTTTTTTTTTTATTTTAGAACCCATATTATTTTTTTTTCTGTAATGTTTTGAAGCTTTAAAGGGAACCCCGATTTTTTTTTTTTTTTTTTGGTTATTGATGTTTTGTTGAATCCATGAGACTTGTGGAGAAGAAGAGGAATAGAAGAAAAACAGTTTATATATAAAATTTAAATTCGATATTAGTACAGAGAATCAGAATTGGTGGGATGGTCGAGAGTGTTTGCGTGTGAGCATGTGGTCACGAGATCGAGTCCAGAGGACGGTAGTTTCTTTTTTTTTTGAAACTCTTTTCATGTGAGGTAGTTTTCTTTTCTAATTTTATTATTGTTATTATATATTAATTATTATTAGTATTATTATTATTATTGTGATTGTTTTGATTGTTATTGTTATTGTTATTATTAGTATCATACTTGTTATCATATTTGAAAGTATTATAGACATTACTATTATTATTATGATAGGTATTAATAATATTATTATTAGTAATAAACTTATCATTTTAGTATTTTATCATCATTAGGATTATGATTATGATTATCATTATTATTATTATGAAGGAAATAAAAATATATTATTATCATCAATATTAGAATTTGTACCGGTTTATAAATAATAGTATCATCAGTACATTTACAATTAATAATATCATATTTATCAGTATCATCATTAATATTTACTAGTATTATTATGATTATCATTTATCATTTTATAAATATTAGAACCCTTATTATTAACATAAGTATGGTATTAGTATTAATATTATTTTAGAGTTATTATTATTAGTATCATTAACAGTTATCATTTTCATTTTTTTGCTATTAGTATTATCATTATTAATAAAATTATTATTATTATTAGTAAATCATTATTATCTAAATTATTATTTTAACAAATAAATCTTTTGTACACTATATATATACTTATGGTATATACTAGGATTGTATTAATAATTCACATAACAAACTAATAAAATTTCATAAATACAATACTAACCACAAATATATGTATATAAATATATTAATGTCACTATTTATATAAACGTAAATCATTATAGATATATATACATAAAATCGATATATATATAAAATATAACTTAAAATATAATATAAGTATACGTTTTAAAATAAAGGTTAGAATAAATTCTACAAAACTATAATATATAAATAATACATATTAATAAATGAAATTTTGTAACTTACATTATACGTATTAATATATACACAATTGATATAGGTTCGTGAATCCGAGGCCAACCCTGCATTGTTCAATGACGTCATATGTATTTTTACTACAAAATACAGTATCGTGAGTTTCATTTGCCTTTTTACCCTTTATATTTTTGGGCTGAGAATACATGCGCAACTTTTATAACTGTTTTACGAAATTGACACAAGTACGTGAAACTACATTCTATGGTTGGATTATCGAAGTCGAATATGCCCCTTTTTATTAAGTCTGGTAATCTAAGAATTAGGGAACAGACACCCTAATTGACGCGAATCCTAAAGATAGATCTATCGGGCCCAACAAGCCCCATCCAAAGTACCGGATGTTTTAGTACTTCGAAATTTATATCATGTCCGAAGGAGGATCCCGGAATGATGGGGATATTCTTATATATGCATATTGTTAATGTCGGTTACCAGGTGTTCAATCCATATGAATGATATTTTTGTCTCTATGCATGGGACGTATGTTTATGAGAAATGGAAATCTGAAATCTTGTGGTCTATTAAAATGATGGAAACGATTGTTTAAGTTAAACTAATGAACTCACCAACCTTTTGGTTGACACTTTAAAGCATGTTTATTCTCAGGTACGAAAGAAATCTTCCGCTGTGTATTTGCTCATTTTATAGATATTACTTGGAGTCATTCATGGCATATTTCAAAAGACGTTGCATTCGAGTCGTCGAGTTCATCAAGATTATTATCAAGTCAATTATAGTTGGATATATTATGAAATGGTATGCATGCCTGTCAACTTTCGATGTAATGAAAGTTTGTCTTTTCAAAAACGAATGCAATGTTTGTAAAATGTATCATATAGAGGTCAAGTACCTCGCGATGTAATCAACTGTTGTGAATCATTTATAATCGATATGGACTTCGTCCGGATGGATTAGGACGGGTCTTCACAGTTGGTATCAGAGCGGTGGTCTTAGCGAACCAGGTCTTGCATTAGTGAGTCTAACTGATAGTCGTTAGAATGCATTAATGAGTCTGGACTTCGACCGTGTTTGCATGTCAAAAGTTTTGCTTATCATTTAGTGTCGAAAAATTATTTGCTTATCATCCTTAAAGTCTAAGACACGTCTTACTGCCTTTATTGCATAGACAGTGTATAGTTAAATTCATATCTTAGCGTATCTGTTATTGTTACCTTTGCCTGACAGCTTCCGTAGATTCCTCCGTAGCTTATGGGATTTTAGTATTATATATGCATATGTAAATTATGTATTGCAGGGTACTAATCTACATCCTATAATCTATTTCTTATCGAAAATCCTTCATCTGATCGTACGAGATGAATCCCTCAACCAGTTCGAGTCCATCAGATTTCGATAGCTATTTCGATAGTTATTCCGACAGCTATTTCGATATGGATTTCCACTCGAGCTCCGAAAGCAGAGTAACCAGAATGAATCGATCAATTAGCCATCATCTATTCTGAATGAATTGGAGATGGGTTCGTAGTCGACTTAATCAATGGAAACGCGAAGAAGGCGATCATTTCCACTAACCAAATTCACCTCTTGACAATGAACCTAAAACGTTTACCGGCGAACCTGTTCGAGACACCATTTTCTCTCTCATTTCCAAAGTATCTCATCACGATCATATACTATCTCAGATTCTAAACCTCATTCATCCGCTCGTCCGAACCGACAATCATCCCTGTGTAATAGAAGAAGTTAACGAACTTCGCGCATAAGTTGTAGTCTTGGAAAATATGGTGCAAAACGTACCAGCTTCATCCAAATCACCGGCACCAACAGTACCACCAACAACCCAAATTTCAATATCACATGCCTCAACATCTCAATCTATACCTCGAGTATAATCATCATTCTACATGACATTCTACATCAGTTATCTTCGTTCGACATGGTGATTATGTAATCTCTAATGTTTTAGAGATTATTTATTCTAGTTCCAACTGAAAACTAAATGAGTTTAATATCATGTTAACTCATTAAATTTATGATTACATCTGAAGAAAATATATATGTATATATGTTTTCATAAAGATTGTAATTAAAAATTCTTTTGTACAAACTGTTAATAATAAAAATATTTTAACGGGTAGGTAATACCCGAGGAATATTTAAATTTCACATTAATAAGTTACACTGTATATTCTTCGAATCTGATTCAACAGTTATTCACTATCCTATTTACAACCACCGGGATACTTATCCGTTCACCAAAGAATAACTATTTTCATTCAAATTCAATTTCATATTTGAATTTTGACCTATCAGAATCCAACAAGTGGCATAATGAAGAAATAATGGACACAATAAAAATTGATTAGAAACAGACTAATTAACAATATTAAATTTTATTAAGAAACCACGCTAACAAAATCCTAGCTAACTGTTCCTAGCTAACTGTTAATTCCGTATTACATTTTATTTATCGCAATTTATTTATCGCAATTTATTTATCGCAATTTATTTTATCGCAATTTATATTCTCGCAATTTTATTTATTGTCATTTAATTTCTGTTATTTACTTTGCGCACTTTATTTATCGTCATTTAATTTCTGTTATTTACTTTGCGCACTTTATTTATCGTCATTTAATTTCTGTTATTTATTTTACGCACTTTAAATATCGGGACACGTATACAAGGTTTTGACATATCATATCGACACATCTATATATATTATTTGGAATCACCATAGACACTCTATATGCAGTAATGATCGAGTTCTCTATACAGGGTTGAGGTTGATTCTATAATAATATATATACTTTGAGTTGTGATCGAGTCTGAGACATGTACACGGGTCACGATACGTATTAATTAATTCAAATATTATATATTAAACTATATATGAATGATTGCACTGTCAACTGTGGACTATCGACTGTGGACTAATAACATTGGACAATTAAAATGAATTAAAATATTGAATATAACATATGAAACTAAACAATTCTTCAAGTTTGCCACTTGATTTCGTCTTAAACCTCATTTGTATCTTCACGATTACATTCTGCGTTCAAACCTTTCATGATTCTTGAAAACACCTCAATCGATAGGATGAATCAACCGCACTTCATCTACTGAAGGAAAGATTTATGCATATAGTTATGCACCTGAGAAACTCTCGGCAATTGAGTAAAAGTTCAACACGTAGCCGCGTCAGATCCTTTGGCATTTATTAACAAAAACAACTTTGCGATTCCTTTACAAAATTAGCCAATTTTGTCACAGCTCTAACAAGTCTACTTCGACTTTTCGTACGAAACAACCTTATTATAACGTTTATATATACGCGTGCTCTTTTATTGTTACCAGGTAACCTTTCATATTCCATCATATTACCATCAGCGTTTAATCATCTAAAAACACAATTCTCCTGAAACCACCTCGGATTAATAACCGATGATTCAGATATCATAGCATTAAATGCAGAGGAAACAGAAAAATGGTAGATGGTCTAAACAGACAAAAGTTTGATGATAAAGAAAGGAGTGTTAGTAACGCTCGATAGAAAATTGGGTATTGAAAAACAGATTGAGTTACCCATGAAGGAGACCAAGGACAAATACAAGGACCAAATCCTATATTCAAAGGATTCAGGTAATTCTGGATCCGTTGAAATCTTTAGAGAATATCTTGCTCCGAAGTCATGTTAAAATCTTGCGGAAAATCTTTCTCCATCAACCGTCGAACTTAGAAATTCCAAAATATCATCATCAATATCTTTGATATTTCTGAGGATATTTTCATAAATATTCTCGTCCGAAATTATATACCTCTTCGTGCTTCCTGTGTATCAATATATTGGAAACATTCAATAGAAAATATAGTACCGAAAAGCAGATTATGCGAAACTATGAAGAAAGCCATGGATAAATCACAAAGAATAAGTTTGACTTCAAAGAATCCAAATAATTCAATGTCTGCTAAAGTCTATAGTGAATAACTTGCTCCTTACTCTAAACCCTTGCAGACAATAGTTTCTATCATCCTCTGATCTTAGATATTCTGAGATATTATCGTACCTTTCATTATAAATATCCTCCATATTTCTGGAGATATTTTTATAACTATTCTTATCTGAAATCATTAATCTTTTCGTGCTATCAGTATTACATCATATAGAAACTGTTAGTTTCTATATTCTGTAAATTTTCAAGCTTAAAATATGAATGTTATTGTAGTAATGATGGGAACTGATGCATGAGTTAGTATAATATAATGACACTTGATCAACGTGATTATATTACAGTAAGTCATGCTGAGTTTCTAAATGAAACGTGATGATTCACAGATCATAACGTCATCATGTGCCATGTTACATAACTCTTTCATCCTACTTAACTCCGTAACAAATCAAGAAAATGTATTCTTGATGGTTCTATCTTCCGTGATGTTGATAAATTTGAAAATCAAATCGTGCTATCACGTTCCTTCATGCTTAGAACATTATAATCATTCGAAACTCTATATCTATAAATTTTGGACCATTATTCGCTTGACTTGAAGTCGGGAAGAGAAAACAAAAGCATAGAGCTTTGAAATATAAGGGAGAATATAAAGTCCGATAACAACACATAAATTACAAACCGTGTATATCAATGTTTATCGCAACATAAAGACACGGGAGAATTAAAAACATTATAATCCCGAGGGCGAAGTAGAAGAAAGCATATTCCTCTGGTGGAAGTTGGAAAAGGAGAATGATTGTTGCGATAGTAAGGATGAGGACAAGGATCAGAACTGGATTAATCATTTTCAGAATCTTTTGGATGTATGAACTAAGAAAGAAAGTATAAGAATGGTGAGAATAATGGAAAGGAAGAGCTTAATTTATACTGGAAATATCAGACGTAGTAATTGGGGCAGATCACCGTATTTAATTAAAGAGATCTTAATTTCCATAAATCCCGAAGAATCAGATTTTATAGATCTTCAAGATTTTCTTTAAATCCCTTAAATTCCGGAATTCAACCAAGGCAATGTCAAAAGTTAAGACGCGCCTTATTTTCTAAATTCAAACCTGACTACGTCAAAAGTTAAAAACAAATCTTTGTTTCTCATTTCATCCTTTTGTGAATAGCTTCATTCGCACTCTTCGAATAATCGAATTATTTTTATCCATATTACTCAATGATGATAAAACTCAAGTTATCAACTCATATTCGTCAGGAAAACATATTTATTGTTAGCTATGACGACCTCACTCAAATTTCGGGACGAAATTTCTTTAACGGGTAGGTACTGTGATGACCCGGGAATTTCCGACCAAATTTAAACATAATCTTATATGATTCGACTCGATAAGCAAAGTCTATTAAACAGAGTCTCATTATGTTTGAACTATTTCATGATAACATTTGACCTTTAACTATTTCCGACGATTCACGAACCTTTAATTGTAACTAAGAATGTAAATATAAATAATTATATATAAAACTAATTATATTAGTATTAATGAACTATTAAGTAATTTTGTTATTATAAAAGATAACATTTAATAACTAAAGATTTTCATTTTGAATATATATAGTATATTGTATATAAATGATTCAAACATATTTTACCAACGTTATCAAAATATTAAATGTACAATGTTATACTTTGTAGTTAATTGTTTAATATACATAATTAATCAACTACTCAACATTTAAAACATGATTTTATATATATGGTAGTATACATATATACATAAATATAACTATATATATATATATGATTTTATACATAATTATTATATTATGTATATGTAGAAATTTATAATATATCTATGATGAAATAATGTACTATTTTAATAAATATATATAATACTTACATATATAAAACATTTATATTTTTCATAATTACATACATAAGTATAATATAATTAGTATGTAAATAAATATTATAATATATTTATATTAAAATGCATAAATATATAATATTCAGTATATGTTACAATACATATTACATAATTATTAAATATTACATAATAATAGATGATATTAATAAATTAAATTTAAATACAAATATAGTTGTTGTAGTAATGTTATTTGTATCGTCAAATATCAATATTTGTATTCATAATATCACTTTATATCATATAAAGATGAAATTGGATGTATAAATTAGATTATTATTACTAATATTATTATTATCGATAAAATATTAATATTATCATAATTAGTATGGTATTATTATTATTATTATTATCATTTTTACAATTATTATTATCATTAATATTATATTTATCATTATTATTAATTTTATTAATATTATTAGATATTAATAGTATTGTTATTATATATTATTATTATTAATTAAAAAAAAACAGTAGGGATCTATATTATACGCTTGACCTCTGTATCCTTTATCTCTATTATTTTTTTTTTTTTTTTTTGTTTCTTTCCTGCTCCCAACTCGTGAACCTGTGTTGACATTTTCTCCATTTTTTATCAACCGATCTCTATTATTACAACATGATTATGTATAATTGCAAATCAAATAAAAAAGAAATCCAATGGGATTAAAGAGCACAACGATATTTTTTTTTCTTCTTCTCTGCACGCTCCAATTTTTTTTTCTCTTAATTCAATTTCGAATAAAGTTTCAAAATCTAAAAATGCAGAAAGGTTAGAAATCTTTCTTTGAATCTATCTGCAAAATCTCAACTCTCAAATCTTTATATCGATCTTGAATTTTGAAGTCAAAGTTTAGTTTAAAAAAAGTCAACAATTGTTCTTGAGACAAATTCGCGTTCGTGTATATGTTTCTGATCAAATTGACGATTCCAGTAGTTTTTATACATGTTTAGAAAACTATTTCGTGTTATAAACATTATCTATAATGTTATCTATTACGAAATCAATTTTTTTTGTTTTGTTCCAAGAACCGACGCTGCAGTAGGCCTTTAGTGTTTTTTTATTTTATTTTAGAACCCATATTATTATTTTTTCTGTAATGTTTTGAAGCTTTAAAGGGAACCCCGATTTTTTTTTTTTTTTTTTGGTTATTGATGTTTTGTTGAATCCATGAGACTTGTGGAGAAGAAGAGGAATAGAAGAAAAACAGTTTATATATAAAATTTAAATTCGATATTAGTACAGAGAATCAGAATTGGTGGGATGGTCGAGAGTGTTTGCGTGTGAGCATGTGGTCACGAGATCGAGTCCAGAGGACGGTAGTTTCTTTTTTTTTTGAAACTCTTTTCATGTGAGGTAGTTTTCTTTTCTAATTTTATTATTGTTATTATATATTAATTATTATTAGTATTATTATTATTATTGTGATTGTTTTGATTGTTATTGTTATTGTTATTATTAGTATCATACTTGTTATCATATTTGAAAGTATTATAGACATTACTATTATTATTATGATAGGTATTAATAATATTATTATTAGTAATAAACTTATCATTTTAGTATTTTATCATCATTAGGATTATGATTATGATTATCATTATTATTATTATGAAGGAAATAAAAATATATTATTATCATCAATATTAGAATTTGTACCGGTTTATAAATAATAGTATCATCAGTACATTTACAATTAATAATATCATATTTATCAGTATCATCATTAATATTTACTAGTATTATTATGATTATCATTTATCATTTTATAAATATTAGAACCCTTATTATTAACATAAGTATGGTATTAGTATTAATATTATTTTAGAGTTATTATTATTAGTATCATTAACAGTTATCATTTTCATTTTTTTTGCTATTAGTATTATCATTATTAATAAAATTATTATTATTATTAGTAAATCATTATTATCTAAATTATTATTTTAACAAATAAATCTTTTGTACACTATATATATACTTATGGTATATACTAGGATTGTATTAATAATTCACATAACAAACTAATAAAATTTCATAAATACAATACTAACCACAAATATATGTATATAAATATATTAATGTCACTATTTATATAAACGTAAATCATTATAGATATATATACATAAAATCGATATATATATAAAATATAACTTAAAATATAATATAAGTATACGTTTTAAAATAAAGGTTAGAATAAATTCTACAAAACTATAATATATAAATAATACATATTAATAAATGAAATTTTGTAACTTACATTATACGTATTAATATATACACAATTGATATAGGTTCGTGAATCCGAGGCCAACCCTGCATTGTTCAATGACGTCATATGTATTTTTACTACAAAATACAGTATCGTGAGTTTCATTTGCCTTTTACCCTTTATATTTTTGGGCTGAGAATACATGCGCAACTTTTATAACTGTTTTACGAAATTGACACAAGTACGTGAAACTACATTCTATGGTTGGATTATCGAAGTCGAATATGCCCCTTTTTATTAAGTCTGGTAATCTAAGAATTAGGGAACAGACACCCTAATTGACGCGAATCCTAAAGATAGATCTATCGGGCCCAACAAGCCCCATCCAAAGTACCGGATGTTTTAGTACTTCGAAATTTATATCATGTCCGAAGGAGGATCCCGGAATGATGGGGATATTCTTATATATGCATATTGTTAATGTCGGTTACCAGGTGTTCAATCCATATGAATGATATTTTTGTCTCTATGCATGGGACGTATGTTTATGAGAAATGGAAATCTGAAATCTTGTGGTCTATTAAAATGATGGAAACGATTGTTTAAGTTAAACTAATGAACTCACCAACCTTTTGGTTGACACTTTAAAGCATGTTTATTCTCAGGTACGAAAGAAATCTTCCGCTGTGTATTTGCTCATTTTATAGATATTACTTGGAGTCATTCATGGCATATTTCAAAAGACGTTGCATTCGAGTCGTCGAGTTCATCAAGATTATTATCAAGTCAATTATAGTTGGATATATTATGAAATGGTATGCATGCCTGTCAACTTTCGATGTAATGAAAGTTTGTCTTTTCAAAAACGAATGCAATGTTTGTAAAATGTATCATATAGAGGTCAAGTACCTCGCGATGTAATCAACTGTTGTGAATCGTTTATAATCGATATGGACTTCGTCCGGATGGATTAGGACAGGTCTTCACATATGAACGGGTCCTTTCAGTTGGTATCAGAGCGGTGGTCTTAGCGAACTAGGTCTGCATTAGTGTGTCTAACTGATAAGTCGATAGGATGCATTAGTGAGTCTGGACTTCGACCGTGTCTGCATGTCAAAAGTTTTGCTTATCATTTTGTGTCGAAAATTAACTACTTATCATCCTCAGAAAATTACCTGCTTATCATTTTTAGTCTAAGACACGTCTTGCTGCATTGATTGCATGAATAGTGTATAGACAAAAATTCATATCTTAGCATATCTGCTAAATAATATCTGCTAAATCATATCTTATCGTATCTGTTACTTTAAACTTTGCCTGACATATCCCGCAAAGTCCTCCGTAATCTACGAAATCTTTTGATATATATATATATATATATATATATATATATATATATATATATATATATATATATATATATATATATATATATATATATATATATATATATATATATATATATATATATATTCTATGTAATTAGAATACCATCCGTTAGCCAAAATCATTTCATATCGGAAAAAAAAAATCCTTTATCCAATCGTACGAAATGGAATTCGTCATCAGTTCAAGTCACTCAGATTCCGAAATGGAATCCCATTCAAGCTCCGAAAGCAGTGTGACCGGAATAGATCAACCAATTAGTCATCACCTATTCTGGATGAATTGGGGATGGGTTCGTAGCCTCCTCAATCATTGGAGACAAGAAGAAGGTGATCCCTTCCATCCACCACATTGCCCTCTTGACGAAGAACCTGAAGCACTTACCGGCGAACCTGTCCGAAACACCATTTTCTCGCTCATTTCCAGAGTATCTCGTCACGATTATATATTACATCAAATTTTAGATTTTATTTATCCGCTCGTCCGAACCGACAATCACCCCAGTGTAATAGAAGAAGTCAACGAGCTTCGCGCTCGGGTAGTGGCTTTGGAGAATATGATGCAGAGATTACAAACACCGGCAGCAGCATCAACATCATAACCAGTACCACCATCATCAATGCCAACAGTACCAATACCACCTTCAACCACAACCGCGTCGTAAACCTCAACTTCACAATCTGTTCCACGAGCATCAACGTCATACGCACCATAGATACCAAGGAGTACCAACAACAATAACTGATGAAGTATTAATTCATAACTTCATTGGAGAAACATTTCCGCGGCGATTATGTAATCTCTAAAGTCTTAGAGATTATCTAATCTAGCCCTAACCATAAATCAGTTAAGCGAACCAAAATGATAGAAGGAAGAGTAGAAACCCTGACAAAAATGGTGTGTGATTAACAAGCTAAACTTGCTTTACCAACAGCATCAACAGTACCGTCAGCGTTACCAGCATCGTCAGTACAGTCAACATCCGAATCAACAACACCGATAACATCACAAACTCCGTCAGTTCAAGAATCACTGTGGACATCATTACGAATCAATAACGTGTATATTGTATCAACGAGTTATGAAGAATTAACTCATTCCCTCTGAAGAAATTATATGTATTATATATATATATATATATATATATATATATATATATATATATATATATATATATATATATATATATATATATATATATATATATATATTGAAATAAATCTTTCCGTACTAAGCTATTGAGTGTGAATCTTAACTACTCGGTTAATTCATAATACAAATATGCAATAACGTCCTTCGGCCGCAACTTAACCAGCGTTAACTACAATCTCTGTCGCAACTCAACAAATTCCAATTCATAATAAATCAAGTATATATTTGATTTTACACTTTCATCATCGATGTACCCGAAACTTTTCAGATAACATCATTCGTACTTTGCGAAATTCACAAGAATTCCACGAACCGAACATCATACATCAACACATAACGAAGTATTGATTCATAATTTCAATGTCATTAAAGAAATACTGCGTAAAATTTATGTACTTTTTAAAGCCTTTAGGGATTATTCAATTCTAGTTTCAACCGTAAATCAAATGAGTTTAATTTAACATTAACTCATTAAATTTATGTTACATCTGAAGAAAATATACATATATATATTTTCATAAAGACTGTAATAAAATTCTTTTGTACAAAATATTAATTGTGAAATTTTTTTTAACTGGTAGGTAATACCCGAGAGATATATAAATTCACAATTAATATGTTACATTCTTCGAATCTGATTCAGCAAATCATCCATTATACTCCCTACTTTCACAACAATATACGTTCGTTTATAGAAATCAAAACAACCATACTCATTCAAAATTTAATTACATATTCTGATTTTGAAATCTCAATATTCAACTTGAGATATGACCAAAATCATCACTCTTAGATCCTTACATCTTTCACAAGCTATATTTTGACTTCAAAACTGTGTTAGAACATCAAATGTATGTTAACGATTATAATCTGTGTTCAAACCCTTCAAAAATTTCTGAAGACACTTCGAATGATGAGCAATCGAGATGATGATCCAACCACATGTTACCCACAGTTATGTACCCGAAAAACTCTTAAAACCAAAGTAAAAGTTTAAACAACGTATCCGCGTTAGATTCTTTGGCATTTATTAGTAAAAATAACTTTGCGACTCCTATTCAAAGTAGCCAGTTTTGTCACAGCTCCAGCAAGTCAACTTTGACTTTTCAGTTAGACTAACCTTATTATAACCTTGAGATATACACCATCATTACCAGGGAACCTTTTACATTCCACCACATTATTAGCAGATGTACTAACAACTTCATTACCCTTTGACTTTAGCCTCTCCAAAAAGTCATTATAATTATTCATTGAAACCCCATCATTTACTCATTCGCATCTTGTAATGAGAATTGCCATACGAATCATTGGGAATTAGCAATCAGTATTTTGAAATCTCACAGCATGTCTACGCCAACAGTTATATGTGTATATATATAACGTCTATCTTCTGGACTTAATTTGAATGTGAAGTTTCTGAAAAACACTCCGAACTACGAATTGGTTCTCCGAAAATGGAAAAAAAAAATGCTGATGAAGCAGCAAAAACTATAAACGACTTTAAACGGTAAAAGCTGGATGATAATGATGAAGTGTGCTGGCAAAGCGCAGAAAAAGAGAAGTTTTGAAACTGAAAAATGGATTGAGCAAAGTAGGAAGGAGGCTGTGGACAAATTACAAAGACTGAACCTGACTTCAAAGGATCCAAATGATTCAGTACCTGCTGAAGTCATTAACGAATACCTTGCTCCTGACTCTAAACCCCTGCGGACAATATTCTTCATCATCCTCTAATATTAGAAATTCTAAAATATCATCATATCTTTCATTATAAATATCCTCCATATTTCTGAAGATATTTTCTTAATTTTTCTTATTTGAAATCATTTACCTCTTCGCGCTATCTGTATTACATCATAAAAAAAACTATTTTAGTTTCTAAATTCTGAAACATTCAAGTTTAAAATATGAATATTTTGAAGTAGTGTTGGGAACTGAAGCATGAATTAGTATAATATAATGACACTTGATCAATGTGATTATATTACAGTAAGTCATGCTGAGTTTCTAAATGGAACGTGATGATTCACAGATCATAACATCATCATGTGCCATGTTATACGACTCTTGTATTCTATTTAACCTCTAAAATATCAAGAAAATATTTCTTGATGATTCGGCCTTTTCCAAGGTATTCTAGTAATTTGACAAGTCAAGATCGTGCCATCACAATTTCCTTCCTAGAACATTAACAATGTTCATTCTGAAATTTATATCTGTGAATTCTGGACCATTACAAGCGGTGCTTAATCGCAAGAAGAAGAAACGAAAGGACAAAACTCCGAAATAGAAATTGGGGTATAAATTGTAGCAAATAAAAGAGAGCATTAACTGTGAATGATAATGATTATAGAAGACAGAAGCAGAGACTTTGAAATATAAGGGAACATATAAAGCCCAACGACAAACCAGAAATTATAAACCATATATATCGATGCATATAGCAATATAAAGACACGGGAGAACTAGAAACACTATAAACCCAAGAGTATAGTAGAAGTAAATAGATTCTTTCGGCGGTAGATGAAAAAGAAGAATGACCGATATGAAAGTTAGAAGTATATCGAGAATCAGAACTGGATGGAGCATATTGATGAATACTTTAAAATATGAGTTGAGGGGGAAAGAATAGAAGGTGATGAAACATGACTAGGAACTTAGAAATCAACAGATTTAACTCACACAAAGGGGGAATAAGTGAATCAAACCCTCTAGTAAATAGGTTAACTTTTTTTTTATTAATTTAGTCAAACCACAACTAAATCAAGTGTGATTAGATCAACACCTAGAGCTATTATTCACCACCTGGGTGATTTGGACTGAGAGAGAATCGGAGGAGCTCACTAGATCTGAGTGTGTGTAACAAATGAGAGGCTTAACCTAAAATGAAGAACATAAGACTTTATATACCCCGGCTGTTGACTCACCCATACGATTCATTCATCACACGTACTAGTTGGCTTCATCAGCCGTACGGGTGATCACTCACTCGTGTCTTCTCATTTAGGTTGTAATTGTGACTTAGCTCAGCATTAACAGTGTGTATGAGCCTGCCAGCCGTACTAGTGAGGCTTCACTCGTACGTCTGACTAAGTCTAATATAGTCAAACATCTAAATCTCGTTCCTGCAGTTCCTGTAACCACATACAAACACGGATAGGAAAATAACGAGCAATCATGGTGGCCTGTAAACTGTTGTACCTGCAATGGACGTGGGTAGATGTCTAGGGACTTGCATAAAATGCATCAACAGGAGGTGTGAGTTGTAAGGAAATGAAGGAGGTGAATTTATAAGAGAATCTCCGACAGAACAATTAAAATGGACGATCGCATTTAAAGCGGATCCTAATTCCCTTGATTACCGGATAGTCAAATCTTATTAAGAAGATTTTTTTCAAATCCATTGAAATCTGGAAATCAATCATATCTACGTCAAATGATAAGATGAATCTACACTTACTCATTTCACTCTTCTATGTTAGCTTCATTCGTACTCTTCATATAAATGGATTGTTTATCCAAATTATTCGCTGATGATAAAACTCTAATTTTCAGCCCGTATGCATCATGAAAACATACTTATTATCATTCACGACCTTTCCACTCAAATTTCGGGACGAAATTTCTTTAACGGGTAGGTACTGTGACAACCCAGAAATTTCCAACCAAATTTAAACTTTAATCTTTATATGTTTCCGACACGATAAGCAATATTTGTTAAGTTAAATTTCAAGAATTTTAAACTATGTTCATACATTCATTCAACCTCGACCAAGTTCCAATGATTCACGAACCATTAAACGAATATGATTATATATGTATATGTGTATATATATTATAACTTGAAACGTAAACAAAATATTAGATTAAATACTTTACATGATTGTATCTGTTTCAAAATATTTATCAATGGAATTAGAAGATAAGATCAAATGATTGAATTATCAGATATATTAAATTATGATTACAAGTCTCTGTTGAAAGGCCCACATTGATTTGAGAAATCTTTTCATTTTAACAATAAATGGTAAAGTGATTTATAAATAAGAACAAATTGTCAATCATTGAGAACTAGACAAATGATAGTGGAAGATTGAATCTCATAAAGACTCGATTGATCTATTTAGTTTCAAACGTACAAAAACATTTTCAGTTTAAAAAGAACTTTATTATTAAAACGTATATAACTTTTATAAATATCTAGAACCACTTTTGACAATTCATTACTTAACTAGAATGATAAAGATAACGATATTTATATTTTATTTTATTATATATATATATAACGATTTAAATTAATATTATATATATTTATATGCGTATTATACGTACATAGTTTTATACTTTTACTATACTTAAACTTTACCTTTACTTTATTTTTACTTTACTTTAACTTTAATAATTCACTTTAATAATTCATACTTTAATAATTCACTTTAATAATCCATACTTTAATAATTCACTTTAATAATTCATACTTTAATAATTCACTTTAATAATTCATACTTTAATAATTCATACTTTAATAATTCACTTTAATAATTCAAAAATCTATTATAAATAGAATTCAATAGGTTTCATTATTTCATAGAAACTTGAAAATATTTTTCTCTAAACTCTCTCAATCGATTTACATATATATATTTACTCCGTATTATTTCAAGATATTATTAGTATACATAAAATATTACGATGGAGTGCTGTCCGAGTGATTTCGAAATTGTTTTTCGAGTAGGATAGGATTAAGGAAATTATGGGTTATAGCTATGGAGGTGATTGAGTATGGTTCATGGGTATGCTCGTGAGGTCAATATAGTGTTTATCATTTCCGTTGCGTCTACGTACCTTTCCTGCAATATTGAATCTCAATATTGATACGTGAGTACTCATAATTTAACTTTTACATACTAATAGTGTATCCCTGACTAGTGCTCGAGTATTTAGGATTATGCATGCTTGTACTTTTGATATTGCCCTTAGACAGGTTAGGTTGAATCTTGAATTAGTTACTCTTGCGGTTGAGATAAGGTATAAGATATGCATGTCCTTGGAAAGCTAGTGAAAAATTAAGAACTTTTCCTTTAGATATCGAATGGTTTCGATGAACGGATTAGAAGTTATAATCAATTGAATTTTCGATATTTTTATTAAAAATGATTATTATTATCGTCGTTTTTATCGTCGTTCCAGTTTTATCTTATTATTATCATTATTATTATCTTTATCAATAAAAGGGATTTATCATTAAAAATTGTTATTTTTTTTATTATTACTATCGTTATTATCGTTAAAGTTATAATTAGTATTATTATTATTATCCAATTATTATTATTATTATTATTATTATTATTATTATTATTATTATTATTAGTATTATTATTATTATTATTATTATTATTATTATTATTATTATTATTATCATTATTAATATATATATCATTATTTAAAAATGGTTATTGTTATTGTTATTATTATTATTACTATATTATCATTAAGATAATTATTAGTATTATCGTTAGTAATGTTATAGTAACTATCATTATTAATATTAGTATAACTAAAACAAATATTTGTAACACCTAATTATTTTGATTACTATTATTATCATTATTATGAACACGATATAAAAGACGATTAGAAGCTATTAAACGAAACGATTAGGAAATAATGAGTAAGAGTATCATGATGAAATTAAAATATTATAAGATATTGATTTAGATAAAATTATCGTTCTTATTATTTTTTATCATTACTATTATTATTAAAAGTATCGTTATTATTAAAACTATCATTTTAATAGAAATGTCATTGTTACTATAAAATATTATTATTGTTATTATTTTAAATAGAATTATTATTTTAAAGATAATATTAAAAATTATCGTAAATATTAAAGTTATCATAATTAGAATTATCGTTTTATCATAATGTCATCTTAGTAATTATAAATATTGATATTTTTATAATAATTATTATTATTACAAAATAATACAACTTTTACTTACTATCATTATAGATATTATTTTATCAAATAAATATGTGATACCAACATATTTTACTACTTGTAATAACTTGCTTTAATAATACCTATCATATTATCTTTATGATATTAAATGAACCCTATAAATTTTATTACTTAATATATATAAAAGTATATTTTATTATATAAATTTAATATAAAATATTATTTATTAATAAATAAATTATATTATTTACTCTAATAAATCTTTTAAAAATATTTAAAAATATAAAACGACGATATTTAAACTATATATTAATCATGTATAGATTTTTGGAAATTATTTTGAGTCAAATTTACTTTTGTTGACTTTTGCATATTAGTCTCGAGCATTAGGATTGTGGTACACTATGACTTGACCTAATTTGTTAGACAAATATTGACCAACACATAAATATATATAATTAATTTAGGTTCGTGAATCCGAGGCCAACCTTGCACTTGTTCAATGATGTTATATGTATTTTTACTACGAAATACAGTATAGTGAGTTTCATTTGCCTTTTTACCCTTTATATTTTTGGGACTGAGAATACATGCGCTTTTATAAATGTTTGACGAAATAGACACAAGTAATTGAAACTACATTCTATCGTTGAATTATCGAAATCGAATATGCCCCTTTTTATTAAAGTCTGGTAATCTAAGAATTAGGGAACAGACACCCTAATTGACGCGAATCCTAAAGATAGATCTATTGGGCCTAACAAACCCCATTCAAAGTACCGGATGCTTTAGTACTTCGAAATTTATATCATGTCCGAAGGAGGATCCCGGAATGATAGGGGATATTCTTATATGTATCTAGTTAATGTCGGTTACCAGGTGTTCACCATATGAATGATTATTTTTGTCTCTATGCATGGGACGTATATTTATGAGAACTGTAAATGAAATTCTTGTGGTCTATTAAAATGATGGAAATAAATGATTATAATAAACTAATGAACTCACCAACCTTTTGGTTGACACTTTAAAGCATGTTTATTCTCAGGTGTTAAAGAAATCTTCCGCTGTGCATTTGCTCATTTTAAAGATATTACTTGAAGTCTTTCATAGCATATTTCGAAGAACGTTGCATTCGAGTCATTGAGTTCATCAAAGATTATTATTAAATCAATTTATAGTTGGATAGTGGATATTATGAAATGGTATGCATGCCTGTCAATTTTCGATGTAAAGAAAGTTTGTCTTTTAAAAACGAATGCAATGTTTGTAAAATGTATCATATAGAGGTCAAATACCTCGCAATGTAATCAACTATTGTGAATCGTTTATAATGTATATGAACGGGTCCTTTCATAATCCTTCTAACTTGACTTTTAAAATTAACTACACACATATTCTATATCTATATGATATGCTAACTTAATGATTTAAAACCTGGAAACACGAAAAACACCGTAAAACCGGATTTACGCCGTCGTAGTAACACCGCGGGCTGTTGTGGGTTAGTTAATTAAAAACTATGATAAACTTTGATTTAAAAGTTGTTATTCTGAGAAAATGATTTTTATTATGAACATGAAACTATATCCAAAAATTATGGTTAAACTCAAAGTGGAAGTATGTTTTCTAAAATGGTCATCTAGATGTCGTTCTTTCGACTGAAATGACTACCTTTACAAAAACGACTTGTAACTTATTTTTCCAACTATAAACCTATACTTTTCTGTTTAGATTCATAAAATAGAGTTCAATATGAAACCATTACAATTTGATTCACTCAAAACGGATTTAAAATGAAGAAGTTATGGGTAAAACAAGATTGGATAATTTTTCTCATTTTAGCTACGTGAAAATTGGTAACAAATCTATTCCAACCATAACTTAATCAACTTGTATTGTATATTATGTAATCTTGAGATACCATAGACACGTATACAATGTTTCGACCTATCATGTCGACACATCTATATATATTTCGGAACAACCATAGACACTCTATATGTGAATGTTGGAGTTAGCTATACAGGGTTGAGGTTGATTCCAAAATATATATAGTTTGAGTTGTGATCAATACTGAGATACGTATACACTGGGTCATGGATTGATTCAAGATAATATTGATCAATTATTTTCTGTACATCTAACTGTGGACAACTCGTTGTAGGTTACTAACGAGGACAGCTGACTTAATAAACTTAAAACATCAAAATATATTAAAAGTGTTGTAAATATATTTTAAACATACTTTGATATATATGTATATATTGTTATAGGTTCGTGAATCAACCAGTGGCCAAGTCTTACTTCCCGACGAAGTAAAAATCTGTGAAAGTGAGTTATAGTCCCACTTTTAAAATCTAATATTTTTGGGATGAGAATACATGCAGGTTTTATAAATGATTTACAAAATAGACACAAGTACGTGAAAATACATTCTATGGTTGAATTATCGAAATCGAATATGCCCCTTTTTATTAAGTCTGGTAATCTAAGAATTAGGGGGCAGACACCCTAATTGACGCGAATCCTAAAGATAGATCTATTGGGCCTAACAAACCCCATCCAAAGTACCGGATGCTTTAGTACTTCAAAATTTATATCATATCCGAAGGGTGTCCCGGAATGATGGGGATATTCTTATATTTATGCATCTTGTTAATGTCGGTTACCAGGTGTTCACCATATGAATGATTTTTATCTCTATGTATGGGATGTGTATTGAAATATGAAATCTTGTGGTCTATTGTTACGATTTGATATATATAGGTTAAACCTATAACTCACCAACATTTTTGTTGACGTTTAAAGCATGTTTATTCTCAGGTGAATACTAAGAGCTTCCGCTGTTGCATACTAAAATAAGGACAAGATTTGGAGTCCATGTTTGTATGATATTATGTAAAAACTGCATTCAAGAAACTGATTTCGATGTAACATATTTGTATTGTAAACCATTATGTAATGGTCGTGTGTAAACAGGATATTTTAGATTATCATTATTTGATAATCTACATAAAGCTTTTTAAACCTTTATTTATGAAATAAAGGTTATGGTTTGTTTTAAAAATGAATGCAGTCTTTGAAAAACGTCTCATATAGAGGTCAAAACCTCGCAACGAAATCAATTAATATGGAACGTTTTTAATCAATAAGAACGGGACATTTCAGTTGGTATCCGAGCGTTGGTCTTAGAGAACCAGAAAATTTGCATTAGTGTGTCTTATCGAGTTTGTTAGGATGCATTAGTGAGTCTGGACTTCGACCCTGTTTTCTTTAAAAATGATTGCTTAACATTTTTGTTGGAAACTATATTTTTTTAACATATGAATATTATGTGATATATTAATCTCTTAACGTGTTTGATATTATGTGATAGATGTCTACCTCAAGAACAAGTCCCATTGACTCACCTAATAATAATGAAGAGTCAAATGTAAATTGGAATGATTCGTGGACTGATTCACAAGTTCCCGAAGAGGAACCGGAAGAAGAGTCGGAACCGGAAGAAGAATCGGAACCGGAAGAAGAATCGGAACCGGAAGAAGAAATAGAACCGGTGGGGGAAATAATAAAATGGTTAAGTAAAAGAGAATCCTCAACCAACCGACCAAGGTTAATTATGGTCAATGGTGTTTCCGCCAAGGAAGCAAAATATTGGGAGGATTACCAATTCTCCGATGAATCGGATTCTGACGAGAATTCCGATGATGTTATAGAAATTACCCCAACTGAATTTAAAAAGGCAAAAGAAAATAATAAGGGAAAGGGCATAAAAATAGAGAAATCTAATTCCAACCCCGATGAACTTTATATGTATCGTCAACCCCCGAAGTCCTTAAGTTGTAACAATGACCCGGGAACCTCTAAACCACCAGGTTTTTCTAAACCAATGTGGACAACGACGGCTCGTATTAGGGGAACATCATATATCCCTAGAAACTTGGCAAAACGAACCAAAACCAAACAAGAAGAAACGAGCGAGTCGGAATAAGATAGTTGTATTCGTGTGGTGTAATATATGTAATATAGTGTGCTTATGCTTTATGATATATGTAAAAATTGCTTGTATTAATAAGTATTTTTTTATGAATCTAACTCTTGTCTATTTTACAGTATAAAAACACAAAATGGATAGACAACCCAATATTTTAAGAGACCTACCCGGAGACATGATTGATGAAATCTTGTCTAGAGTCGGTCAGAATTCCTCGGCACAACTATTTAAGGCGAGATCAGTTTGTAAGACATTCGAAGAACGTTCCAAGAATGCCTTGGTTTATAAAAGGCTTTCGTTCGAAAGATGGGGATATCACATTGGGAAATCCATAAGTTACGATGTGTTTACTTTGACGCATATATTGCGGGGAACCCAAATGCTATTTTACGCAACGGGTTAAGAAATTATTTTGACTCAGTATATCCGAATATAGGACTTCGTGATTTAGAAAAAGCGGCTAACATGCAACATAAAGAAGCATGTTATGCTTACGGGTTAGTAATGTTCGCTTCTCACCAAAGTGAGAACAAGAACATCGGGCTACAACTATTAAATAAAACGTTCCCACAAGTGACGGAGTCGGTAATTGGGGTAAGAAATGAGGTTTTTAGGTTATTACGAGACTGTTGGTCATTACGTAACCCTCGTCCCTTTGACGACGTTACAACATGCTGTCTTATCAACGGCCATAACGGTTATGTTCCACAAGACCAAGGATGGGAAGTAGTCCTAGTAAAACCAGAATGCATGACTTGTTTCTGGACGTATGAATTACGTGTCTTTATTGCCTTTGCTGAACGACTTGTGTACTAGCTAGAATTATCTTCACAACTATCTTGTATCAAAGTTATTGTGTGCTATATTTCATGCTTTATGTAAAATAAGCGGTATTGTAAGTTTGTAAAATATTGTATAAAAGTTTGAACACGAAATATTATTACAATCAGTTTTTCATATAGAGTTGTAGTAGTTGAATTGTATATTAGCTACTAAGTATGAACTTAACGGGTAGGTACTACCCGAATTTAAACTTATAAACGCTAATATGAAGAAAAAGCTTTTATAAATGAGTTCATATTATGCTACAAAATACTATTAACTACTCTTAATATTCTGTATGATTAACTTGTTCCATTTGACTATTTTGAAGGAAATGGCACCGACTACTCGACACACCGTGAATATGAATGAAGAGGAATTCCGTACTTTTCTAGCTTCAAACATAGCCGCAGTACAGGCTGCGCTACATACCAATAATAACCTTGGATCTGGCAGTACAGGAAATCATGTAGGATGCACCTACAAAGAATTCACTGCCTGCAAACCTTTGGAATTTGATGGAACCGAAGGACCGATCGGATTAAAACGGTGGACCGAGAAGGTCGAATTGGTGTTTGCCATAAGTAAGTGTACTGAAGAGGACAAAGTGAAGTACGCTACGCATACCTTCACAGGTTCTGCGTTAACATGGTGGAATACCTATCTAGAGCAAGTGGGACAAGATGATGCTTACGCACTACCATGGTCAGCATTCAAGCACTTGATGAACGAGAAGTACCGTCCCAGAACCGAGGTCAATAAGCTCAAGACAGAACTTAGAGGGTTACGAACCCAAGGATTTGATATTACCACGTACGAAAGACGATTCACAGAATTGTGCCTATTGTGTCCGGGAGCATTCGAAGATGAGGAAGAGAAGATCGACACGTTTGTGAAAGGATTACCGGAAAGAATCCAAGAAGATATAAGTTCACACGAGCCCGCCTCCATACAACAGGCATGTAGAATGGCTCACAAACTAGTGAACCAGATTGAAGAAAGAATTAAAGAACAGACTGTTGAAGAGGCCAATGTGAAGCAAGTCAAAAGAAAGTGGGAGGAAAACGGTGATAAGAATCACCAATACAACAACAACAGCAATTACAACAATAATCGCAACAATTATCCCAATAATCGCAACATCAATCACAACTACAACAAACGGCCCAACAACAACAACAACAATAACAGCAACTACAACAATCATCCCAACAACAATAATAACCGCAACAACAACAACAATCAGAAGCAGCTATGTCAAAGGTGTGAAAAGTATCACTCGGGGTTCTGCACCAAATTTTGCAACAAGTGTAAAAGAAATGGTCATAGCGCGGCGAAGTGTGAGGTCTACGGACCAGGGGTTAATAGAACGAAAGGAACAAATGGTGTCGGAACGAGTAATGGCGGAGCAAGTAGTGTCGGAGCAAGTTATGCCAATGTAGTTTGTTATAAATGTGGAAAACCGGGCCACATTATTAGAAATTGCCCGAACCAGGAGAACACGAATGGACAAGGCTGCGGAAGAGTTTTCAATATTAATGCGGCAGAGGCACAGGAAGACCCGGAGCTTGTTACGGGTACGTTTCTTATTGACAATAAATCTGCTTAAGTTTTATTTGATTCGGGTGCGGATAGAAGCTATATGAGTAGAGATTTTTGTGCTAAATTAAGTTGTCCATTGACGCCTTTGGATAGTAAATTTTTACTCGAATTAGCAAATGGTAAATTAATTTCAGCAGATAATATATGTCGGAATCGAGAAATTAAACTGGTTAGCGAAACATTTAAGATTGATTTGATACAAGTAGAGTTAGGGAATTTTGATGTGATAATCGGTATGGATTGATTGAAAGAAGTGAAAGCAGAGATCGTTTGTTACAAAAATGCAATTCGCATTATACGAGAAAAAGGAAAACCCTTAATGGTGTACGGAGAAAAGGGCAACACGAAGCTACATATTATTAGTAATTTGAAGGCACAAAAACTAATAAGAAAAGGTTGCTATGCTGTTCTAGCACACATCGAGAAAGTACAAACTGAAGAAAAGAGCATCAATGATGTTCCCATTGCAAAAGAATTTCCCGATGTATTTCCGAAAGAATTACCGGGATTACCCCCACAGCGATCCGTTAAATTTCAAATAGATCTTGTACCAGGAGCTGCACCAATAGCTCGTGCTCCTTACAGACTCGCACCCAGCGAGATGAAAGAACTGCAAAGCTAATTACAAGAACTTTTAGAGCGTGGTTTCATTCGACCAAGCACATCACCGTGGGGAGCTCCTATTTTGTTTGTCAAGAAGAAAGATGGTACATTCAGGTTGTGTATCGACTACCGAGAGTTGAACAAACTTACCATCAAGAACCGCTACCCACTACCGAGAATCGACGACTTATTTGATCAACTACAAGGCTCGTCTGTTTATTCAAAGATTGACTTACGTTCCGGGTATCATCAAATGCGGGTGAAAGAAGATGATATTCCAAAGACTGCTTTCAGAACACGTTACGGTCATTACGAGTTTATGGTCATGCCGTTTGGTTTAACTAATGCACCAGCTGTGTTCATGGACCTTATGAACCGAGTGTGTGGACCATACCTTGACAAGTTTGTCATTGTTTTCATTGATGACATACTTATTTACTCAAAGAATGACCAAGAACACGGTGAACATTTGAGAAAGGTGTTAGAAGTATTGAGGAAGGAAGAATTGTACGCTAATTTTTCAAAGTGTGCATTTTGGTTGGAAGAAGTTCAATTCCTCGGTCACATAGTGAACAAAGAAGGTATTAAGGTGGATCCGGCAAAGATAGAAACTGTTGAAAAGTGGGAAACCCCGAAAACTCCGAAACACATACGCCAGTTTTTAGGACTAGCTGGTTACTACAGAAGGTTTATCCAAGACTTTTCCAGAATAGCAAAACCCTTGACTGCATTAACGCATAAAGGGAAGAAATTTGAATGGAATGATGAACAAGAGAAAGCGTTTCAGTTATTGAAGAAAAAGCTAACTACGGCACCTATATTATCATTGCCTGAAGGGAATGATGATTTTGTGATTTATTGTGATTTATTGTGATGATTTTGTGATTTACCCGTTAAATAAATTTCGTCCCGAAATTTTAAGCTGTTGTAGGTGTTTTCCGAGACCTTGCTTTGATGCGTCACAATAAATCACAAAATCATCATTCCCTTCAGGCAATGACAATATAGGTGCCATAGTTAGCTTTTTCTTCAATAACGGAAATGCCTTCTCTTGTTCATCCTTCCATTCAAATTTCTTCCCTTTATGCGTTAATGCAGTCAAGGGTTTTGCTATTTTGGAGAAATCTTGGATGAATCTTCTGTAGTAACCAGCCAATCCTAAAAATTGACGTATATGCTTCGGAGTTTTTGGGGTTTACCACTTTTCAACGGTTTCGATCTTTGCCGGGTCCACCTGGATACCTTCTTTGTTCACTATGTGACCGAGGAATTGAACTTCTTCCAACCAAAATGCACACTTTGAAAACTTAGCATACAGTTTTTCTTTCCTCAATACTTCTAGCACTTTTCTCAAATGTTCTTCATGCTCTTGATCATTCTTTGAGTAAATAAGTATGTCATCGATGAAAACAATGACAAACTTGTCAAGATATGGCCCACACACTTGGTTCATAAGGTCCATGAACACAGCTGGTGCGTTAGTCAATCCAAACGGTATAACCATAAACTCGTAATGACCATAACGCGTCCTAAAAGCAGTTTTTGGAATATCATCCTCCTTTACTCGCATTTGATGATATCCAGAACGTAAATAGATTTTCGAATAAACCGACGAGCCTTGTAGTTGATCAAATAAGTTGTCAATTCTCGGCAGTGGATAACGGTTTTTGATGGTAAGTT
The DNA here is from genome assembly GCF_046630445.1 of Rutidosis leptorrhynchoides. Classification (NCBI taxonomy): domain Eukaryota; kingdom Viridiplantae; phylum Streptophyta; class Magnoliopsida; order Asterales; family Asteraceae; genus Rutidosis; species Rutidosis leptorrhynchoides. The sequence continues at coordinate 129,664,230 of NC_092336.1, forward strand.
TATTCAACTCTCTGTAGTCAATACACAACCTAAATGTACCATCCTTCTTCTTGACAAACAAAACAGGAGCTCCCCATGGTGATGTGCTTGGTCGAATGAAACCACGTTCTAATAGTTCTTGCAGTTAGCTTTGCAGTTCTTTCATCTCGCTGGGTGCGAATTGTAGTGACCCGAACTTTTCCATGTTTATATATATTAATTGAGATTGATATTTACATGATTAAATGTTTCCAACATGTTAAGCAATCAAACTTGTTAAGACCGGATTAATTGAAATATGTTTCATATAGACAATTGACCACCCAAGTTGACCGGCGATTCACGAACGTTAAAACTTGTAAAAATGACATGATGATATATATATGGATATACATATGGTTAACATGAGATTATGATAAGTAAGTATCTCCATAAGTATATTAACAATGAGTTATATACAGATAAACAAGACTACTAACTTAAGGATTTCGAAACGAGACATATATGTAACGATTATCGTTGTAACGACATTTAAATGTATATATATCATATTAAGATATATTAATATATCATAATATCATGATAATATAATAATTTAACATCTCATTAGATATAATAAACAATGAGTTAACAACATTAATTGAGATCGTTAACTTAAAGGTTTCAAAACAACACTTACATGTAACGACTAACGATGACTTAACGACTCAGTTAAAATGTATATACATGTAGTGTATTTAGATGTATTAAAATACTTTTGGAAGACTTCAAGACATATATCAAAACACTCATACTTAACGAAAATGGTTACAGTTACTTTTCCATTCTTTTCTTTCATCAAGAATTCTAGTCGTATTCTTATCCGTATTATACACAGCTTCAAAACGTACTTACTATGAGTATATACCAATAGGAACTAGTATGGGATTCCACTCTTGATTATGTCATGTATGACTAATCAATTTTAACTTCTACCATGAGCTAGTCAACTAACTAGAACTCTTTTTAACCCCACTCACCACTCACCAATTACCACTCATCATTCACTCCATTTCACTTCCAATTCTCTTTCTAATTCTCTCTCAACACACACACACTATTATGAACGTATTTTTCCAGTATTTAATCATCATCTTCATCAAAAATCACTTCAAGAATCAAGCTATAATCATCATAGGAAGAACACTTCAAGAACACTTCAAAAATCCCTTCAAGTTTACTAATTTACTTCCAAGCTTTCTAATCCATTCCAAGTAATCATCTAAGATCAAGAAACCTTTGTTATATACAGTAGGTTATCTTTCTTATTCAAGGTAATATTCATATTCAAACTTTGATTCAATTTCTATAACTATAAACTATCTTAATTCGAGTAAAAATCTTACTTGAACTTGTTTTTGTGTCATGATCCTACTTCAAGAACTTTCAAGCCATCCAAGATCCTTTGAAGCTAGATCATTTCTTGTCACTTCCAGTAGGTTTACCTACTAAACTTGAGGTAGTAATGATGTTCATAACATCATTCGATTCATATATATAAAACTATCTTATTCGAAGGTTTAAACTCGAAATCACTAGAACATAGTTTAGTTAATTCTAAACTTGTTCACAAACAAAAGTTAATCCTTCTAACTTGACTTTTAAAATTAACTACACACATGTTCTATATCTATATGATATGCTAACTTAATGATTTAAAACCTGGAAACACCAAAAACACCGTAAAACCGGATTTACGCCGTCGTAGTAACACCGCGGGCTGTTGTGGGTTAGTTAATTAAAAACTATGATAAACTTTGATTTAAAAGTTGTTATTCTGAGAAAATTATTTTTATTATGAACATGAAACTATATCCAAAAATTATGGTTAAACTAAAAGTGGAAGTATGTTTTCTAAAATGGTCATCTAGACGTCGTTCTTTCGACTGAAATGACTACCTTTACAAAAACGACTTGTAACTTATTTTTCCAACTATAAACCTATACTTTTCTGTTTAGATTCATAAAATAGAGTTCAATATGAAACCATAGCAATTTGATTCACTCAAAACGGATTTAAAATGAAGAAGTTATGGGTAAAACAAGATTGGATAATTTTTCTCATTTTAGCTACGTGAAAATTGGTAACAAATCTATTCCAACCATAACTTAATCAACTTGTATTGTATATTATGTAATCTTGAGATACCATAGACACGTATACAATGTTTCGACCTATCATGTCGACACATCTATATATATTTCGGAACAACCATAGACACTCTATATGTGAATGTTGGAGTTAGCTATACAGGGTTGAGGTTGATTCCAAAATATATATAGTTTGAGTTGTGATCAATACTGAGATACGTATACACTGGGTCGTGGATTGATTCAAGATAATATTTATCGATTATTTTCTGTACATCTAACTGTGGACAACTAGTTGTAGGTTACTAACGAGGACAGCTGACTTAATAAACTTAAAACATCAAAATATATTAAAAGTGTTGTAAATATATTTTAAACATACTTTGATATATATGTATATATTGTTATAGGTTCGTGAATCAACCAGTGGCCAAGTCTTACTTCTCGACGAAGTAAAAATCTGTGAAAGTGAGTTATAGTCCCACTTTTTTAAAATCTAATATTTTTGGGATGAGAATACATGCAGATTTTATAAATGATTTACAAAATAGACACAAGTACGTGAAACTACATTCTATGGTTGAATTATCGAAATCGAATATGCCCCTTTTTATTAAGTCTGGTAATCTAAGAATTAGGGAACAGACACCCTAATTGACGCGAATCCTAAAGATAGATCTATTGGGCCTAACAAACCCCATCCAAAGTACCGGATGCTTTAGTACTTCGAAATTTATATCATATCCGAAGGGTGTCCCGGAATGATGGGGATATTCTTATATTTATGCATCTTGTTAATGTCGGTTACCAGGTGTTCACCATATGAATGATTTTTATCTCTATGTATGGGATGTGTATTGAAATATGAAATCTTGTGGTCTATTGTTACGATTTGATATATATAGGTTAAACCTATAACTCACCAACATTTTTGTTGACGTTTAAAGCATGTTTATTCTCAGGTGAATACTAAGAGCTTCCGCTATTGCATACTAAAATAAGGACAAGATTTGGAGTCCATGTTTGTATGATATTGTGTAAAAACTGCATTCAAGAAACTGATTTTGATGTAACATATTTGTATTGTAAACCATTATGTAATGGTCGTGTGTAAACAGGATATTTTAGATTATCATTATTTGATAATCTACGTAAAGCTTTTTAAACCTTTATTTATGAAATAAAGGTTATGGTTTGTTTTAAAAATGAATGCAGTCTTTGAAAAACATCTCATATAGAGGTCAAAACCTCGCAACGAAATCAATTAATATGGAACGTTTTTAATCAATAAGAACGGGACATTTCACGAGTCTGTAAGGAGCACGAGCTATTGGTGCAGCTCCTGGTACAAGATCTATTTGAAATTCAACAGATCGATGTGGAGGTAGTCCCGGTAATTCTTTCGGAAATACATCGGGAAATTCTTTTGCGACGGGAACATCATTGATGCTCTTTTCTTCAGTTTGTACTTTCTCGACGTGTGCTAGAACAGCATAGCAACCTTTTCTTATTAGTTTTTGTGCCTTCAAATTACTAATAAGATGTAGCTTCGTGTTGCCCTTTTCTCCGTACACCATTAAGGGTTCTCCTTCTTCTCGTACTATGCGAATTGCATTTTTGTAACATACGATCTTTGCTTTCATCTCCTTCAGCCAGTCCATGCCAACTATTATATCAAAACTCTCTAACTCTACTGGTATCAAATCAATCTTAAATATTTCGCTACCCAGTTTAATTTCTCGATTCCGTCATATATAATCTGCTGAAATTAATTTATCGTTTGCTAATTCGAGTAAAAATTTACTATCCAACGGCGTCAATGGACAACTTAATTTAGCACAAAAATCTCTACTCATATAGCTTCTATCCGCACCCGAATCAAATAAAACGTAAGCAGATTTATTGTCAATAAGAAACGTACCCGTAACAAGTTCCGGGTCTTCCTGTGCCTCTGCTGCATTAATATTGAAAACTCTTCCGCGGCCTTGTCCATTCGTGTTCTCCTGGTTCGGGCAATTTCTAATAATGTGGCCCAGTTTTCCACATTTATAACAAACTACATTGGCATAACTTGCTCCGACACTACTTGCTCCACCATTACTCGTTCCGATACCATTTGTTCCTTTCATTCTGTTAACCCCTGGTATGTAGACCTCACACTTCACTGCGCTATGACCATTTCTTTTACACTTGTTGCAAAATTTGGTGCAGAACCCCGAGTGATACTTTTCACACCTTTGGCATAGCTGCTTCTGATTGTTGTTGTTGTTGTTGTTGTTGCGGTTGTTATTGTTGTTGGGATGATTGTTGTAGTAGTTGTTGTTGTTGTTGTGCCGTTTGTTGTAGTCGCGATTGATGTTGCGATTGTTGGGATAGTTGTTGTTATTTTGGTGACTCTTATCACCGTTTTCCTCCCACTTTCTTTTGACTAGCTTTACGTTGGCCTCTTCGGCTGCCTGTTCTTTAATTCTTCCCTCAATCTGGTTCACTAGTTTGTGACCATTCTACATGCCTTTTGTATGGAGGTAGGCTCGTGTGAACTTATATCTTCTTGGATTCTCTCCGGTAACCCTTTCACAAACGCGTCAATCTTCTCTTCCTCATCTTCGAACACTCTCGGACACAATAGGCACAATTCTGTGAATCGTATTTTATACGAAGTAATATCGAATCCCTGTGTTCGTAACCCTCTAAGTTCTGACTTGAGCTTATTGACCTCGGTTCTGGGACGGTACTTCTCGTTCATCAAGTGCTTGAATGCTGACCACGGTAGCGCGTAAGCAGCATCTTGTCCCACTTGCTCTAGATAGGTATTCCACCATGTTAATGCAATACCTGTGAAGGTATGCGTAGCGTACTTCACTTTGTCTCCTTCAGCACACTTATGGCAAACACCAATTCAACTTTCTCAGTCCATCGTTTCAATCCGATTGGTCCTTCGGTCCCATCAAATTCTGAAGGTTTGCAGGCAGTGAATTCCTTGTAGGAGCATCCTACACGATTTCTTGCGCCGTTAGCTGTATTGCTAGATTCAGAGTTATTGTTGGTATGTAGCGTGGCCTGTACTGCGGCTATGTTTGAAGCAAGAAAGGCACGAAATTCCTCTTTGCTCATATTCAAGGTGTGTCGAGTAGTCGGTGCCATTTCCTTCAAAATAGTCAAATGAAACAAGTTAATCATACAGAATATTAAGAGTAGTCAATAGTATCTCGTAGCATAATATGAACTCATTTATAAAAGCTTTTTCTTCATATTAGCGTTTTATAAGTTTAAATTCGGGTACTACCTACCCGTTAAGTTCACACTTAGTAGCTAATATACAATTCAACTACTACAATTCCATATGAAAAACTGATTATAATAATATATCACATACAAATATTCTTCAAACTTACAACTTCGCTATATTACATATAACATGAAATATAGTACACTATAACACAGGACAGTTTTGAAGATAAATCTAGATAATACGCAAGTTGTTCAGCAAAGGAAATAAAGACACGTAATTCATAAGTCCAGAAACAAGTCATGCATTCTGGTTTTACTAAGACGACTTCCCATCCTTGGTCTTGTGGAAAATAACCGTTATGACCATTGGCTAGGCAGCATGTTGTAATGTCGTCAAAAGGACGAGGGTTTCGTAATGTCCAACAGCCCCATAATAATCTAAAAACCTTGTTTCTCACCCCAACTACTGAATCAGTCACTTGTGGAAAAGTTTTATTTAAAAGTTGCAATCCGATGTTCTTTTTCTCACTTTGGTAAGAAGCGAACATCACTAACCCGTAAGCATAACATGCTTCTTTATGTTGCATATTAGAAGCTCTTTCTAATTTACGAAATCCTATGTTGGGATATGTTGATTCAAAAAAGGTTCTTAACCCGTAGCGTAAAATTGCATTTGGGTTCCCCGCATTTAACGCTTTAAAGAAAACACGGCGTAACTTAAAGTCTCCCCAATGTGATATACCCCACCTATCAAAGGAAAACCTTTTATAAACTAAGGCATTTCTAGAAAGTCTTTTAAATGTTTGACAAGTTAATTTTGCCATAACTAAATGTGCTGATAAATTTTGACCGACTCTAGACAAGATTTCCTCAATCATATCCTCTGGTAGGTCTTCTAAAATATTCGGTTGTCTACCCTTAACGTCCATTTTGTTTTTATACTATAAAATAGACAAGGATTAGATTCGTAAAAACAAACAATGCAAGCAATTTTTACATAGAACATAAAAGTACAAGCACACTACAATACATTTAATACACAACATGCTCACACCTCTCTAATCTGAATCACTGTTTCTTCTTCTTCGAACTTGGTTCTTTTTCCTAATCTTCTAGGGATATATGATGTTCCTCTAGTACGAGTCGTCGTTTTCCACATTGGTTTAGAAAAACCTGGTGGTTTAGATGTCATAACCCGTCCTTAACCATAAGAACGTGTTAGATAACGTATGATTTCATTGCGAGGTATTGACCTCTATATGCGACATTTTTAAAAAGGAAAACTGCATATATTATACATTACAAACCAAACCATTATTTTTGTTACAAGCTTTAGACAAAAAAAAGATGATTATCGTTTAACGATAATCTTCGACTTACAAACTTTACAAATGATAATAACAACACGATTTCTAGCATATTTTACAACACACGTCCTCGGATATGCAGTTTTATTTTTGACACAAATATGAGTACGCATGATCCTGCTTAGATTCAACATAATGCAGCGGAAGCTTTAATTATCACCTGAGAATAAACATGTTTAAAAACGTCAACATAAAGTTGGTGAGATATAGGTTTAGTGCGCAGCAATATATATATATAGACCACAAGATTTCGTATATAAACATTTCAATAAAAATATTCTAAGTGGTTGAGCACTTGGTAACCATACTTAACATTTTCACGTCGCATATTCCCTTTAATATGAAATCTTACTACACCGTACCAAGTGTAGTCACAAAACGAAGTACTGTGCAACCGTTGAATACTGGTCGTCCAGTCCGGTTGGGGTTGTCAGGCCCGATAGATCTATCAACAGGATTCGCGTTTACAATAACGCTGTAAATATTAGTTACCAAGCTACAGGGAAGTATGCCAGTGGTACAACTCAACGTAGAACATATTTTTCAGTTACTTGTGTCCATATCGTAAAACATAAAATACATGTATTCTCATCCCGAAATATTTAGAGTTTAAAAGTGGGACTATATACTCACTCTTGTCTTGATGATATATATATTTTGACTCGGTCTTCCGGTTGATATCACGAACCTATCCATATATAATATATCAATATGTTTTCATTTTAAAACAAACGTTATATATATATACTTGTTATACTTTTAATATTTTGAATATTTCCTTAGTCCGTAGTTAGCATTCCGATGTTAGTAATTCAATTTTTAATGGTTCATTTTTAGATGTTTAATATACCCGCAATAAACAAAACCCCCAACGAAATAAATAAAACCCCATCGTATATGTATTGGTCGAGATTAATCTTGACCCATGGTACCGGTGTTGTCAAATGACGTGTTGCGTACATAAAGTACCGGTGTTGTCAAATGACGTGTTGCGTACAATCATGGGATCTTATGATTAATCTTCTCGTGTTGTTTACGGGTGATCCTGAACCATATAAAATTGAATTATAAGTACATATATATAAAATATCATGTTATCTTAGAAATATGTGATTTATATCATTTTTTTCCAATTGATCCCGTAGTTGAAATGATCTAGGATAACCAATTTTGTTTCGGTCATAGTTTCTTCGTTACAAGTCCGTTTTCGTTGATTCAAATTGCCATCTTCTTGGATCGAGTTCTTCTTTAAGACTATGAACTGTAAATACCTTGGTTTGTATTCAAAATCATACGGCATAAGTGAAAGTTTAGTGAAACATATGAAGTTAAACATTTTGTTACAACAAAATCATTTAATGACCATTTTTCCAAAAATACTTATACTTTGAAAAACCAAGTTTTACCTTGTTAAATTAACATATAAATAAGTTATGTTACATGTCTTGAAGTATTTTAAAAGTTAAGTTAGAAGGATCTATTTAGTTTGCAAACAAGTTTGAAAACATTCAAACTATGTTCTTGTTGTTAAACTTTTGTACCACAAAATAAGATAGCTATATATATATATGAATCGAATAAGGTTATGAACATAGATTCTACCTCAAGTTCCTTGGATAAGTTTGCTGTAAAAGAGAAGTAAGAAGCTAGAATCAAAAGGGTGATAGAAGTGGATGAAAGATTGGTAGTAAGTTGGTGTTCTTGGAGGGTTTTCTTGAAGTGTTTTTGTATGGTTTTCTTATGGTGTTTTAGTATGGTTTTTGAAGCTAGATCTTTATGGAACTTTGCTGGATTGTTATGGAGTTTAGAGAGTAAGAAAGAGTGTGTGTTTTTAGTTAAGAGATTGAAGTAAAAATGAATCAAAAATGATGATACATATATACTCCTAAAAATGTGATCTTTAAGGATAACATGACAAAATTCTAGTTTGTATTTTGTTAATTAGTCAAGTAATCATCCAAAAGTAATTACCTAGCTCTAAGGGCATGAATAATGGCTGGTTAGGTGGTGATTTTGATGTGTATTTACTATTAGTAAATACGTATAGGAGCTAGGTATGATACGAGTACAAATACTCTAAATATACGTATAGAAATTTTGTGAAAAATGGAATGAGGATTCAAATATAGCTATCTTTTGGGAATACACTTATATGATTTTATGTATTTAAGTTCTTAAAAGTGATTAAATACATTACTTATACAATATATGTATAAACATTATAGTCTTAAGTATTTAAGTCAAATAACGTTACGTATTGTTATCGTTTTGAAAACTTAAGTTAGTAGTTTCAAAATACACATATAACTTGTTGTTATTAATACAAAATGAGATATTAAAACATTCATTAATCATGTTAAATATGTATATATACATATATATACACAAACGTATAATTATCATATATTGTATAGTTCGTGATATCATTGGTCAAACTAGACGGTCAAACGTTGTGTAAAATTCTTTTCGGAAATATAAATCTCGACAATTTGGATTGCTTATCATGTTGGCAAGGTTTAATTTATGTAAATATTAATCTTATAAGTATAGTATGATCGAAAAAGTGCGGGTCGTTACATTACCTCCCCGTTAAATAAATTTCGTCCCGAAATTTTAAAATTGTACCTATTTTGCGTCATCGAGAAACAAATGCGGATACTTTCGTTTCATCTGATCCTCTCGTTCCCAAGTAAACTCGGGACCTCTTCTAGCATTCCAACGAACCTTAACAATCGGTATATTACTCTGTTTGAGCTGTTTAACTTCACGGTCCATGATTTCGATTGGTTCTTCGACGAATTGTAGTTTCTCGTCGACGTGAATTTCTTCAAGAGGAATGGTGAGGTCTTCCTTTGCAAGACACTTCTTCAGGTTTGAGACGTGAAAGGTATTATGTACTCCAGCGAGTTGTTGCGGTAACTCGAGTCGATAAGCTACCGGTCCAATGCGTTCGATGATCTTGAACGGGCCTACGTACCTTGGGTTCAGTTTACCCCTTTTGCCGAAACGTATTACACCTTTCCAAGGTGACACCTTTAGCATAACCATGTCCCCGACCTGAAACTCTAATGGTTTCCTTCGAACATCGGCGTAGCTCTTTTGGCGACTACGGGCTGTTTTCAATCTCTCCTTGATTTGCACTATCTTCTCAGTCGTTTCATGTATGATCTCGGGACCAGTTAAATGTCGATCTCCTACTTCATTCCAACAGATAGGAGATCTACACTTCCTTCCGTACAATGCTTCGAATGGCGCAGCTCCAATGCTCGCATGATAACTATTATTATACGAGAATTCTGCTAACGGTAGATATTTATCCCATCCGTTTCCAAAATCGATCACACATGCCCTGAGCATGTCTTCGAGAGTCTGAATCGTTCTCTCACTCTGTCCATCGGTTTGTGGATGATATGCGGTACTCATATCCAACCGAGTTCCTAGTGCCTCCTGTAGTGATTGCCAGAATTTTGAGGTAAATCTACTATCACGATCGGATATAATGGAAATAGGTATTCCATGCCTTGAAACAACTTCCTTTATATACAATCGTAATAGTTTCTCCATTCTATCCGTTTCCTTTATAGGCAAGAAATGTGCAGACTTGGTGAGACGATCAACAATCACCCAAATGGTGTCGTATCCCCAGGCAGTCTTTGGTAACTTCGTGATGAAATCCATGGTAATACCATCCCATTTCCATTCTGGAATTTCTGGTTGTTGAAGTAATCCTGACGGCTTCTGGTGTTCTGCTTTAACCTTGGAACAAGTTAAACACTCCCCAACATATGTTGCAACGTCTGTTTTTAAATTAAGCCACCAATAATGCGTCTTAAGATCTTGGTACATCTTTCCAACTCCAGGATGTATCGAATATCTTGTCTTATGTGCCTCGTTCAATATCAACTTCCTTAATCCACCCAACTTCGGTACCCAAATACGATTTGCAAAATATCGAATTCCATCTTCCCGCATAACGAGTTGCTTCTCATACTTCTTCATTATTTCATTTCCTATATTTTCTTTAGTAAGTGCTTCTCGTTGAACTTCTTTGATTTGTGAGTTGAGATTCATGCGAATTTTTATGTTCATCGCTCGTACTCGAATTGGTTCTCGTTCCTTTCTGCTTAAAGCATCAGCCACCATGTTTGCCTTCCCGGGATGATAACGAATTTTACAATCATAGTCGTTTATTAACTCGACCCACCTACGTTGCCTCATGTTCAATTGTTTCTGATCAAAAATATGTTGAAGGCTTTTATGATCAGTAAACACAGTGAATTTAACCCCATACAAGTAGTGTCTCCACATCTTCAATGCAAACACGACTGCTCCCAATTCTAGATCATGCGTCGTATAATTTCGCTCGTGAATCTTCAATTGTCGGGATGCAAATGCAATAACTTTCTTCCGTTGCATAAGAACACAACCAAAACCTTGTCGCGAAGCGTCACAATATATTTCAAAATCATCGTTCCCTTCTGGTAACGATAAAATAGGCGCCGTAGTTAACTTCTTCTTCAGTAATTGAAATGCGTTCTCCTGCTCCGAGGTCCATTCGTATTTCTTCCCTTTTTGCGTTAATGCTGTCAACGGCTTAGCTATTCGGGAAAAATCTTGAATAAACCTTCTATAATAACCGGCTAAACCCAAAAATTGGCGTATCTGTGTTGGTGTCTTAGGAGTCTCCCATTTTTCAATGGCTTCAATTTTTGCTGGATCAACCTGAATTCCTTTGCTACTAACAACGTGGCCAAGAAATTGTACTTCTTTCAACCAGAAAGCACACTTAGAAAATTTAGCATAAAGTTGTTCTTTTCTCAACAACTCCAGTATCAACCTTAAATGCTCTTCATGCTCTTGCTCACTCTTGGAATAGATAAGAATATCATCAATGAAAACGATAACAAACTTATCTAAATACGGACTACAAACTCGATTCATGAGGTCCATGAATACAGCTGGCGCATTCGTCAATCCAAACGGCATAACCAAAAATTTGTAATGACCATAACGTGTCCGAAAAGCAGTTTTCGGAATATCCTCTTCTTTGACGCGTAGTTGATGATAGCCCGATCTTAAGTCGATTTTCGAATAAACACATGATCCTTGCAATTGATCAAATAAGTCATCAATTCTCGGTAGTGGATACCGATTCTTGATAGTTAACTTATTTAATTCACGATAGTCTATACACATCCTAAAAGATCCATCTTTCTTCTTAACAAACAAAATTGGAGCTCCCCACGGTGAAGTACTCGGTCGTATGAATCCACGGTCCAGTAATTCTTTTAACTGACTTTGAAGTTCTTTTAACTCGGACGGTGCAAGTCTATATGGAGCACGAGCCACTGGTGCAGCTCCTGGTACTAAATCTATTTGAAATTCTACCGATCTAAATGGAGGTAATCCCGGCAATTCTTCCGGAAAAACTTCGGGAAAATCTCTTGCCACAGGCACGTCATTGATGCACTTCTCTTCCTTTTCGACTTTATTAACATGTGCTAAAATAGCGTAACATCCCTTTTCTAAACACTTCTTGGCTTTCAAACAGCTAATGAGTTTTAGCTTTGAATTACCCTTCTCTCCATAAATCATCACCGGTATTTTATCCTTACCAGGAATACGAATTGCCTTCTTAGCACAAACAACTTCCGCTCCTATTTTGGACATCCAGTCCATGCCGACTATTACATCAAAACCTCCCAATTCTACGGGTATTAAGTCGATTTTAAACGTTTCTCCGGCTAAATTTATTTCACAATCACGACAAATTTTATCGGCTTCAATTAGTTTACCATTAGCTAACTCAATCAAGTACTTAGCATCTAAAGGTAATGATGAACAATTCAATTTAGTGTAAAAATTTATACACACGTAGCTTCTATCGGCGCCAGTATCAAATAAAATAGATGCTGATAAGTTATTAATGGTAAACGTACCAGTAACAAGCTCCGGGTCTTCTCGTGCCTCTCTAGCATTAATAACAAACGCTCTTCCACGTGCAGGTTCGCCATTCTGATTCGGGCACTGACTCTTATAGTGACCTTGTTTTCCACAACCAAAACAAGTAATGGTAGCCAAAGCAGTTCTATTTGCGTTGGTGGCAGGAGTCTTGTTGCCATTTGTAACGAGAGCCTTACAATCTTCCGCAAGATGACCTTGTCGATTACACTTGGTGCATAACACACTACAGTAACCAAAGTGATGTTTGTGGCAACGGTTGCATAAAGGACTTTGTCCTTTATAACCAAAACCTGAACCACTACTCGCACCTTTTGTGGTTTCTTGTTTCTTATAAGGTTGTTGTTGGTTACCTCGATCATAACTTCCATTCCACTTTTTCTTGTTTCCCAATACCTTCACCTCAGTATTGAATGCTTTCTTGTCCAAAATGACCTGATCCATTAGCTCGTTAGCCATGGTTATAGCTTCATGAATTGTCTTAGGTTTCGATGCTGTAACATTTGCCTTGACCTTTTTGGGCAAACCAGCTTTGTACATTTCAATCTTCCGTTCTTCGGTTGGAACCAATTCAGGACATAGCAAAACTAATTCCATGAATCGCTGGTTGTAGTTGGTGATTTCAGTACCAACCACCTTCAAACTTCGTAACTCATCTTCTAACTTAATAACCTCATTCCTTGGACAATACTCGGTGATTATCATTGCTTTGAATTCTTCCCATGGAGTATCATAAGCTACATCTCCTCCTACCGCCTTCACATAATTCTTCCACCATGTGAGTGCACTATCTTGTAAAGTGCACGATGCAAACTTGGTCATGTCTTTTTCATCACAACCGCTGATTTTGAACACCGTCTCCATCTTTTCTATCCATCGGGTTAAACCGATAGGTCCTTCCGTTCCACTGAATGATGATGGCTTGCAAGCTTGAAACGTCTTGTAGGAGCATCCTACACGAGGATTTGGGTTAACTGCAGCAGCTCTTGCAGCCTCAACCCATAACATTCTGTCGTTCACTCGCTGGTTGATGAGTTCCTCGAGTTCTTGTTCCGTCATTCGATTCAATCGCGCCATTTCCTAATGAAAGAAAATAATTATTCACATGGATTATTATAGATGTAGTGTGTATTTATAGTACATTATAGCTTGTTAATAATATGAACCAGGTATTATTATAAAAGCCTTTTCTTCTTATTAGCGTTTTATAATTATATCTAGGGTAGTACCTACCCGTTAATGTTCATACTTAATAGCTTAGTACAGAACCAATTACTACAATCTAAATAATACTTAACCATGGAAAATTATTGCATTTCATACTTCAATATTTTACATATGCTTATCTTACATCGAACATTAAGCAAACCACACTATTAATATTATACAAAACATTATTCGGTTCCATGGTTTGACACAGCAGCGCATCGTTTGATCTATTTTCTAGGACGTTTAGACACAAAGATTTGCTTAACGCTTATCCTAACTGTCTGCCTATATTTTGGCTGTGGGACTGAAGAACTGGATGCCGGGACAGAACGAATAGGAATAGCGGGGATAGGGGTGGTAGTGTTGAGTGGAATTGGTGCCACATCATTCTCATTAAACTCGGGATTTGGATTTTCTAATTCATTAGCCTTTCGTTTCTTTCCTAGTTCGAACTCGTCTTTTGTAATTTCCTGTATTTCTTCCTCGGGTTCACTTTCCTCCTCGGGTTCACTTTCCTCCTCGGGTTCACTTTCCGATATTTCTATAGTTGGTTCATCCGGAAATTGTGAGTCTTCCCCAAGGATATCATTTTCGTCATCGGACAGGTTAATGACTGGAACGCCATCTGAAGATTCTGATTCGGAGTCGTTGATTGTGATAACAATTTTTGAGTTCGACATCTATCACACAACAACTAACCCATTAGTACTTATATAATATTTACATATAAATTTTAACCAACAGTGATAAGCAATGGTTTTTTTTTTTTTTTAAATCAGACCCGGTCAAAGTCCAGACTTACTAATGTATCCTAACGACTTCTCGGTTAGACACACTAATGCAAACCTGGTTCGCTAAGACCAACGCTCTGATACCACATGTCATAACCCGTCCTTAACCATAAGAACGTGTTAGATAACGTATGATTTCATTGCGAGTTATTGACCTCTATATGCGACATTTTTAAAAAGGAAAACTGCATATATTATACATTACAAACCAAACCATTATTTTTGTTACAAGCTTTAGACAAAAAAAAAATGATTATCGTTTAACGATAATCTTCGACTTACAAACTTTACAAATGATAATAACAACACGATTTCTAGCATATTTTACAACACACGTCCTCGGATATGCAGTTTTATTTTTGACACAAATATGAGTACGCATGATCCTGCTTAGATTCAACATAATGCAGCGGAAGCTTTAATTATCACCTGAGAATAAACATGTTTAAAAACGTCAACATAAAGTTGGTGAGATATAGGTTTAGTGCGCAGCAATATATATATATAGACCACAAGATTTCGTATATAAACATTTCAATAAAAATATTCTAAGTGGTTGAGCACTTGGTAACCATACTTAACATTTTCACGTCGCATATTCCCTTTAATATGAAATCTTACTACACCGTACCAAGTGTAGTCACAAAACGAAGTACTGTGCAACCGTTGAATACTGGTCGTCCAGTCCGGTTGGGGTTGTCAGGCCCGATAGATCTATCAACAGGATTCGCGTTTACAATAACGCTGTAAATATTAGTTACCAAGCTACAGGGAAGTATGCCAGTGGTACAACTCAACGTAGAACATATTTTTCAGTTACTTGTGTCCATATCGTAAAACATAAAATACATGTATTCTCATCCCGAAATATTTAGAGTTTAAAAGTGGGACTATATACTCACTCTTGTCTTGATGATATATATATTTTGACTCGGTCTTCCGGTTGATATCACGAACCTATCCATATATAATATATCAATATGTTTTCATTTTAAAACAAACGTTATATATATATACTTGTTATACTTTTAATATTTTGAATATTTCCTTAGTCCGTAGTTAGCATTCCGATGTTAGTAATTCAATTTTTAATGGTTCATTTTTAGATGTTTAATATACCCGCAATAAACAAAACCCCCAACGAAATAAATAAAACCCCATCGTATATGTATTGGTCGAGATTAATCTTGACCCATGGTACCGGTGTTGTCAAATGACGTGTTGCGTACATAAAGTACCGGTGTTGTCAAATGACGTGTTGCGTACAATCATGGGATCTTATGATTAATCTTCTCGTGTTGTTTACGGGTGATCCTGAACCATATAAAATTGAATTATAAGTACATATATATAAAATATCATGTTATCTTAGAAATATGTGATTTATATCATTTTTTTCCAATTGATCCCGTAGTTGAAATGATCTAGGATAACCAATTTTGTTTCGGTCATAGTTTCTTCGTTACAAGTCCGTTTTCGTTGATTCAAATTGCCATCTTCTTGGATCGAGTTCTTCTTTAAGACTATGAACTGTAAATACCTTGGTTTGTATTCAAAATCATACGGCATAAGTGAAAGTTTAGTGAAACATATGAAGTTAAACATTTTGTTACAACAAAATCATTTAATGACCATTTTTCCAAAAATACTTATACTTTGAAAAACCAAGTTTTACCTTGTTAAATTAACATATAAATAAGTTATGTTACATGTCTTGAAGTATTTTAAAAGTTAAGTTAGAAGGATCTATTTAGTTTGCAAACAAGTTTGAAAACATTCAAACTATGTTCTTGTTGTTAAACTTTTGTACCACAAAATAAGATAGCTATATATATATGAATCGAATAAGGTTATGAACATAGATTCTACCTCAAGTTCCTTGGATAAGTTTGCTGTAAAAGAGAAGTAAGAAGCTAGAATCAAAAGGGTGATAGAAGTGGATGAAAGATTGGTAGTAAGTTGGTGTTCTTGGAGGGTTTTCTTGAAGTGTTTTTGTATGGTTTTCTTATGGTGTTTTAGTATGGTTTTTGAAGCTAGATCTTTATGGAACTTTGCTGGATTGTTATGGAGTTTAGAGAGTAAGAAAGAGTGTGTGTTTTTAGTTAAGAGATTGAAGTAAAAATGAATCAAAAATGATGATACATATATACTCCTAAAAATGTGATCTTTAAGGATAACATGACAAAATTCTAGTTTGTATTTTGTTAATTAGTCAAGTAATCATCCAAAAGTAATTACCTAGCTCTAAGGGCATGAATAATGGCTGGTTAGGTGGTGATTTTGATGTGTATTTACTATTAGTAAATACGTATAGGAGCTAGGTATGATACGAGTACAAATACTCTAAATATACGTATAGAAATTTTGTGAAAAATGGAATGAGGATTCAAATATAGCTATCTTTTGGGAATACACTTATATGATTTTATGTATTTAAGTTCTTAAAAGTGATTAAATACATTACTTATACAATATATGTATAAACATTATAGTCTTAAGTATTTAAGTCAAATAACGTTACGTATTGTTATCGTTTTGAAAACTTAAGTTAGTAGTTTCAAAATATACATATAACTTGTTGTTATTAATACAAAATGAGATATTAAAACATTCATTAATCATGTTAAATATGTATATATACATATATATACACAAACGTATAATTATCATATATTGTATAGTTCGTGATATCATTGGTCAAACTAGACGGTCAAACGTTGTGTAAAATTCTTTTCGGAAATATAAATCTCGACAATTTGGATTGCTTATCATGTTGGCAAGGTTTAATTTATGTAAATATTAATCTTATAAGTATAGTATGATCGAAAAAGTGCGGGTCGTTACATTAGAGGTTCCCGGGTTATTGTCACGATATTGAAAATACGGGTGTTGACGGTACATATAAAGTTCATCGGGGTCGGAATCAGATTTCTCTATTTTGATGCCTTTTCCCTTATTATTTTCTTTTGCCTCATTAAATTGGGTCGAGGTAATTTCTATAACATCATTGGAAACCTCATTAGGATCCGATTCATCAGAAAATTGGTAATTTTCCCAATATTTTGCTTCCTTAGCGGAAACACCATTGACCATTATTAACTTTGGTCCATTGGTTGAGGATTTTCTTTTATTTGACCGGTTTTCTATGGTTCCTACTATTCCCCCCTCCGGAACCTCTTCTTCTTCCGGTTCCTCTTCTTCTGGTTCCTCTTCTTCCGGTTCCTCTTCTTCCGGTTCCGTTTCCTCTTCTTCCGGTTCTTCGGGAACTTGTGAATCTTGCCAATATATATTCGACTCTTCGTTATTATTAGGCGAGTCAATGGGATTTGAGCTAGAGGTAGACATCTATCACACAATATCAAACATGTTAAGAGATTAATATATCACATAATATTTACATGTTAATAATATATAGTTTCCAACAAAAATGTTAAGCAATCATTTTTAAAGAAAACACGGTCGAAGTCCAGGCTCACTAATGCATCCTAACAAACTCGATAAGACACACTAATGCAAATTTTCTGGTTCTCTAAGACCAACGCTCGGATACCAACTGAAATGTCCCGTTCATATTGATTATAAACGTTCCATATTAATTGATTTCGTTGCGAGGTTTTGACCTCTATATGAGACGTTTTTCAAAGACTGCATTCATTTTTAAAACAACCATAACCTTTATTTTATCAATAAAGGTTTTAAAAGCATTACGTAGATTATCAAATAATGATAACCTAAAATATACTGTTTACACATGACCATTACATAATGGTTTACAATAGAAATATATTACATCGACATATGTTTCTTGAATGCAGTTTTTACACAATATCATACAAACATGGACTCCAAATCTTGTCCTTATTTTAGTATTCAATAGTGGAAGCTCTTAGTATTCACTTGAGAATAAACATGCTTTAAACGTCAACAAAAATGTTGGTGAGTTATAGGTTTAACCTATATATATCAAATCGTAATAATGGACCACAAGATTTCATATTTTAATACACATCCCATACATAGAGATAAAAATCATTCATATGGTGAACACCTGGTAACCGACATTAACAAGATGCATATATAAGAATATCCCCATCATTCCGGGACACCCTTCGGATATGATATAAATTTCGAAGTACTAAAGCATTCGGTACTTTCGATGGGGTTTGTTAGGTCCAATAGATCTATCTTTAGGATTCGCGTCAATTAAGGTGTCTGTTCCCTAATTCTTAGATTACCAGACTTAATAAAAAGGGGCATATTCGATTTCAATAATTCAACCATAGAATGTAGTTTCACGTACTTGTGTCTATTTTGTAAATCATTTATAAAACCTGCATGTATTCTCATCCCAAAAATATTAGATTTTAAAAGTGGGACTATAACTCACTTTCACAGATATTTCCTTCCTCGGAAATAAGACTTGGCCACGGATCGATTCACGAACCTATACAAATATGTACATATATATCAAAGTATGATCAAAATATAATTACAACCATTTTTATTATGTTTTAAAGATTTGAGTGTATTAAGTTAGCTGTCCTCGTTAATAACCTACAACTAGTTGTCCACAGTTAGATGTACAGAAATAAATTGATATATATTATCTTGAATCAATCCACGACCCAGTGTATACACGTCTCAGGCTAGATCACAACTCAAAGTATATATATTTTTGGAATCAACCTCAACCCTGTATAGCTAACTCCAACATTACTGCATATAGAGTGTCTATGGTTGTTCCAAATAATATATATACATGGGTCGATATGATATGTCAAAACATTTACATACATGTCTATGGTATCCCAAGATTACATAATATATTAGAATACATGTATAATACAATATAAGTTAGCTAGGATATGATTTGTATAGATTTGTTAAACATTTCCCGTAGCTAAAAAGATCAAAAATATCCAATCTTGTTTTACCCATAACTTCTTCATTTTAAATCCGTTTTGAGTGAATCAAATTGCTATGGTTTCATATTGAACTCTAATTTAAGAATCCAAACAGAAAAAGTATAGGTTTATAGTTGGAAATTTAAGTTACATGTCAATTACTAAAGAGGTAGTCATTTCCATCGAAAGAACGACATCTTGATGACCATTTTGAAAAACATACTTTCACTTTGAGTTTAACCAAGATTTTTGGATATAGTTTCATGTTCATATGAAAAATCATTTTCCCAGAAGAACAACTTTTAAATAAGTTTTATCATAGTTTTTAATTATCCAAACCAAAACAGCCCCCGGTTTCACTACGACGGCGTATATCCGATTTTATGGTGTTCATCGTGTTTCCAGGTTTTAAATCATTAAGTTAGCATATCATATAGATATAGAACATGTGTTTAGTTGATTTTAAAAGTCAAGTTAGAAGGATTAACTTTTGTTTGCGAACAAGTTTAGAATTAACTAAACTATGTTCTAGTGATTACAAGTTTAAACCTTCGAATAAGATAGCTTTATATGTATGAATCGAATGATGTTATGAACATCATTACTACCTCAAGTTTTCTGGATAAAACTACTATAAATGAGAAAAATGGATCTAGCTTCAAAGGATCCTTGGATGGCTTGAAAGTTCTTGAAGCAAAATCATGACACGAAAACAGTTCAAGTAAGATTTTCACTCGAAATAAGATTGTTATAGTTGTAGAAATTGAATCAAAGTTTGAATATGAATATTACCTTGAATTAGAATGATAACCTACTGTAAATAACAAAGGTTCCTTGATCTTAGATTATTACTTGAAATGGATTAGAAAGCTTGGAAGTAGACTTGCAAACTTGGAAGTATTCTTGATTTTTATGAAACTATAATTATGGAATTTATGAAGAACACTTAGAACTTGAAGATGGAACTTGAGAGAGATCAATTAGATGAAGAAAATTGAAGAATAAAAGTGTTTGTAGGTGTTTTTGGTCGTTGGTATATGTATTAAATATAAAGGATATGTAATTTTGTTTTCATGTAAATAAGTCATGAATGATTACTAATATTTTTGTAATTTTATGAGATATTTCATGCTAGTTGCCAAATAATGGTTCCTACATGTGTTAGGTGACTCACATGGGCTGCTAAGATCTGATTATTGGAGTGTATATACCAATAGTACATACATCTAAAAGCTGTGTATTGTACGAGTATGAATACGGGTGCATACGAGTAGAATTGTTGATGAAACTGAACGAGGATGTAATTGTAAGCATTTTTGTTAAGTAGAAGTACTTTGATATGTGTCTTGAAGTCTTTAAAAAGTGTAAGAATACATATCAAAACACAACATGTATATACATTCTAATGGAGTCGTTAAGTCTTCGTTAGTCGTTACATGTAAGTGTTGTTTTGAAACCTTTAAGTTAACGATCTCAATTAATGTTGTTAACCCAATGTTTATTATATCAAATGAGATGTTAAATTATTATGTTATCATGATATTATGATGTATTAATATCTCTTAATATGATATATACATTAAAATATCGTTACAACGATAATCGTTACATATAAGTCTCGTTTCGTAATTCTTGAGTTAGTAGTCTTGTTTTTACATATGTAGTTCATTGTTAACACACTTAATGATATATTTAAATATCATTTTATCATGTTAAATATAGTGTATCAATATCTTAATATGATACATATGTATTTAGTAGACATTATCATAACGATAATCGTTATATATATCATTTCGAGTTTCTTAACTTAGTAATCTCATTTCTTATGTATATCACACATTGTTAATATACTTAGTGAGATACTTACTCATCATAATCTCATGTCAACCATATATATATATATATGTCTATATATACCACAACATGTAGTTTTTACAAATTTGTAACGTTCGCGAATCGCCGGTCAACTTGGGTGATCAATTGTCTATATGAAACTTATTTCATTTAATCAATTCTTAACAAGTTTGATTGCTTAACATGTTGGAAACATTTAGTCATGTAAATATCAATCTCAATTAATATATATAAACATGGAAAAGTTCGGGTCACTACAGTTAAGATCGGGAAAATGGCTTTAGGAGGTACACAAGAGTATGCCAGTAGTGAATATAGCCGACCCACGAGTAAATGCGGGTTGTATCTGTGACGACCCGGGAATTTCCGACCAAATTTAAACATTATTCTTATATGATTTCGACACGATAAGCAAAGCCTATAATGTTGAATCTCAAAATTTTGAAGTGTTTTTATTTATGCAATTACCATTTGACTGTGCTCGACGATTCACGAACAATTGTTTGTAAACAACTATATATATATATATATATATATATATATATATATATATATATATATATATATATATATATATATATATATATATAAAGAAAGAGTGTATCAAATGTAATTATTTAATAGTTGTAATATTCGTTGGACGTTTTGATTATTACTTAGAGAAGATTAATTCGAACTTATGAGATTTTAAAATAAACGGTGATCAGAAAATGGATTATATCTATATTTGTTTAATTATTACTCAGTAGTACTTTTGGACTTATAGTTGACATGGCTCACTACTATTAAATTTTTTTTATATACAATTGAATCCTACCGATTAATCAATGATAATTACTAAAGTATCTTTTCTATTTTATAATTGGTGATATTTTAACATCAATCATGTTTGGCATATCATTTTTAGTTGTTATGATATGCATCACTAGTGTTTGTTACCAGTCCTTTGCTATCTATATATAAATTATATATATATGATGATATATGATACATAAGTTTGATCAATCAACCATTTAATTTTGTAATCGATCCCCACAATCCACTACAAAACAAATCACCAAATTCTTTACTATGTTAAATTGATCTTTACTATGCTAAATTGCCTTAATTGATTGAATTAGAGTTTCAAAAGTCTACTTTCTGTTACCTATCATTTTCCAGCAATATCTATCTATGTTCATATATCATTATCTATCTATATATATTAGATATACATATACATGTACCAGTACGTATATATATTCAATACATATACAGATAAATATACATATATAAATATACATATATAAATACAGTATAAACAAATATAAATAAAGGTAAATACGTATTGTTGTGTAAAGGATCCAATACAGTTTCAAGTTACTATCAAACTTTATATGATTCTTGATCTTATTTGACTTTGTTACATCAAAAGCAGATTGATAATTGCAACCCGTTACACATCCCCATCTACTTTCTATTTTATTTGTTTTTTTCTCTCTGGCCAGAATATTATGTCGACAGATTCAATTCATATAATGAATCGTTTAACTTGTGTTCAAAAGGAATTTCTTCATCTATCAAACCACCGGTTCATTCATCACCAATTTTCTTCACCATCTTCATCGTGAGTCGTCACCATCTCAATCACCACCTTCCTTCAAACACCACACGACAACCTATCACCACCACCACTTGATTCTTCTTCTCTTCTTGTCCGAGAACTACCACCACTATCTATTTCTTTGGCTATCATACGACCACCATTATAATCGTATCGAAATCACTTCACCAAGCCAAAACCATGATGGAACCTGCAAGCATTTCCATCAAACTATTAATAGAATTGGCTGTAACTTTATCAACTATCACTGCTAGATTATATTTTCGTTCAACAATTGTAAACCACCACACAGGTCACCACTTATTTACTAGCAACTACAGCTTTTGTTTTCATGTTTATATATATATATATATATATATATATATATATATATATGTATATATATATATATATTTGGTCAGAATACGATGGATAATGATTAGTAATTACAAAGATAATGATATTGTTGTTGTTATTACTACCTGCTGCTGCTATGGTGTCGTGTACCACAACTGTTATACTGTCGTGTTACCTGCTGCTGCTATTCACCGTAACAACTACCATCAAACCGTCACCCCAAACAACCACATACCACCATCATTGCTCGATAATCTGTTCCTGGATTCTGTATGACCAATCAAAATCGTGCCATTACCATTTCTGGTAATTTGACCAATCAAAATCGTGCCATTACCATTTCTTTCTATGAGCATTAGCTATGTTCATTCTGAATTTCATACCTACAAATTTTGGACCATTGTTCGCTTGATTCGAGGACAGGAAGAGGAAACGAAGGAGTAGATTTATAGTAAAGTATCCGATAGAAAAATCGAAACAGATTGCCGCAGTAAATCAAAGAAGATCCTAATCGCCGAAAAACCAAATCTTATTATGTAAGATTTTCTTTAAATTCCTTAAATCCCGAAAATCAATCCTAACCACGTCATCGGTTGAAATGAATATACTTATTTACTCATTTCACACTTTTGTGATAGCTTCACTCGTACGCTTCACATGATCGAATCGTTCTATCTATATCTATCAATTATGATAAAACTCCATTATTACCTCATATTCGTCATGAAAACATTCTTATTGTTATCCATGACAACCTCTATCAAATTTCGGGGACGAAATTTCTTTAACGGGTGGGTACTGTAACGACCCGGAAATTTCCGACCAAATTTAAACCTAAAACTCTATATGTTTCCGACACGATAAGCAAAAATCTTTAATGTTGAATCTAGAAAGTTTGAAATCTATATTCGAATAGTCAGTTACCCTTTTGACCATGCCTGATGATTCACGAACAACTGTGTATAAATAATTACATATGTAATAAGTTAAATATATATATATATATATATATATATATATATATATATATATATATATATATGTTATGTGATTTGGTTATTATATTTTTTTTTTCATTACATGTATTGTTATTTATCTTAAGATACAAATTATTATTATTATTATCATTAGTTATTATTAAACTTATCTTTTAAAACTTTCAACATTAGTATTATCATATCAATATTATTATTGTACTTATTATCAATATTATTAGTAATATTGTTATTATTATTATAAAATTTGTATTACTAATTTGTTTTATTTATTTATTTTATTAAGAGTATTATTATTATGGCAATATTTATTAACATGATTAATTATAATCTTTAAATATAAAAATATAAATAAAAGAGATATATAATTATAGATATATAAAAATCATTATAGTATATAGTCAAACATATAGATATATATATATTACGAATAAATATAAATATTTAAGTACAAAAACAGATATAAATTTATATAAATACATAAGTAATTTCGCATAAGGAAACATAAATATCATTTTCACACTTTATCTTTTCCTAATTGCTGTATACCCGTGACCCTATCTTGTCAACTGGAAAATCGCTATAAAACAATCGATTTGATCAGAGTGTTGGACGAAAATTAATTGTGTATTCTCTAACAAATATCATATCTTATATAAACCACCACATATGGTTGTTCTATCTCGGAATCATTTATTTCTGTATCAACCATACTCGCCACCTTACCACCCTAAACAAACCACCAACCGCCACTATCTTTTATCTCTTGCGAACCAGGCTGTCATGAGGATTATCCCTTTAAACGACTACTATGATCATGTTTCTATTTTGGTTATAACCATCGCAACACACCTCAAATCCTACTTCCTATCTCGAAACCCATTTCATCATTTGAACACCCATCAACCTTTGCTTGATAAAAACTAACAACCACCACCAAACAAGCTGCAAACCGTCTGCTTTTACGTGTTCTTTTTCTGTTCTTATGCAGCAAGGAAAAGATAGTGATATCGAGCATTTATAGTAATGAAATGAATCGAATATGTTCTCAGTTAAAGTATTGACAACTTGGCTATAAAATACAAATAGATATACATATAGTGTATCATCAAATAAACAAGTGGGTCAAGATATGAATTTATGGGAGACAAAGTGGGATGGTAAAAAGTAGACGTACCATTTTTTTTTATGAGATACCAAACCCCACTTACAACTCCTTTGATTGCCGTTCAAATAATAGGAATCCAAGAAAAACAGATGAAGAATTCGAAGTATTACAACAATTCTTGTTGGGCCACCCTAATTCATTAAGAACCGAAACTTTGCTGCAGTTACTACTCATTGTTTTATTATTCTTTTGGAACTCATCATTTGCTTGGCATGTCTTGTTCTTTTTCTTTCCAACTGGCATCCAACAATTGACTATCCATTAAGATATTGAGAATTGATAATGGATGATGACGTGTGGAATGAATGCAACTCCCTTAACTTCTGTCAAAATAACCGAGAATTTCCTCCCTTTTTTTTAAACCGACGTTTAAATGGGACTCCCAAAAGGATAACTAGACTTTCATTAATATAGGCTGCTAGACTATTGGGTTCTAAATGGGCCGAGTCCACATTTCTGGTTGGGCTGTAAATGGAACAAAAATAATACGGTTTATAAATAGATAAATCGGATATAAGATCAGAAATGTTAGACTGGCTGGGTGGTTCAAGGTGTTATGATGTGAGCTGGAGGTCTCGAGTTCGAGACCTGATTGAGCCATTTTTTTTATCCGATTATCTTGAGGTAGTTTCATCTTTTTATTATTATTATTATTATTATTACTATTATTATTATTACTATTATAAATATAAGTATTAATATTATCATTACTATTAATTAAGAACTTTCATGTTATTAAAATTTACATTATTAATTAAATTGTTATTTTTATCATTATTATCATAATTAGTATTATTATTAGGTATTATTATCAATATTATAGTTTTCATAAAAAAAAAATAATAAAATAACTTATTATTATTATTATTATCATTATTACTATTATTGTTAGAGATTATCATTATCATTTTATTATTAGTATTATCATCATTAATAAAGTTATTATTATTATTATCAGTAAGTTCTTATTTTCAAAACTATCATTTTAACGAATAACTATATAGATAGCATATAACCTAAAATATAAAATAAGAAAGTGTTTTAAATTGAATTTGGTATAAATTCTCCGTATCAATAAATAAATAAATAATATACATATTAATTAATGAAGGAATGAGATTTCAATTATATTTATTGATAAATATACAAATGATATAGGTTCGTGAATCCGAGGCCAACCTTATACGTGTTCAATGATGTTATATGTATTTTTACTACAAAATACAGTATGGTGAGTATATAGTCCCTTTTAAACTCTAAATATTTTGGGCTGAGAATACATGCGCTGTTTTTATTAAATGATTTACGATATGGACACAAGTGATCAAAAATAAACTTCACGTTGAGTTGTACCATGGCATATCTCTTTATACTTGGTAGCTAATATTTACGTGAGGAGCGTAAACGCGAATCCTGTTGATAGATCTATCGGGCCTGATGAAAAGACCGGTCCTAATCCTCCCGGACGAAGTCTTCAACAGTTGGTCCCATTGCGATGATCGACTCCAAATAATGTCCTTAAAATGAGCATATGCACAGCGGAAGGCTTAATTCGTACCTGAGAATAACATGCTTTAAAAAGTCAACATAAAGTTGGTGAGATATATAGGTTTGTTGCTAGCAGCGTTATAACTATGGACCACAAGATTTCATATATAAAAATATAATACTCTCGCAAGTGTATAAAATCATTCTGCTTATGTTGAGGCCTCAGTAACCAACCTTAACAATAATATAATAAGTCATCTTCGCAAAGATGGATATGTACACTCGCAAGTGTATAAATAATCCTCGAAGTACTAAACATCCGCCCACTAGTTCTTATGTCTAGTGCAGCCTACTGGATGGGGGTGTTAAACCCGATAGATCTATCTTTATGATTCGTGCTTACATGCTATTATAACATATAACTAAATTACCTAGCACATCAATCCGCAGAATATCATTTTTAATCACTTGTGTCCATAACGTGAATCATTTATAAAAACAGTGCATGTATTCTCAGCCCAAAATATTTAAAGTTTAAAAGGGACTATATACTCACCTAATGTATTTTGTAGTAAAAATACATATAACATCATTGCTCAAATATAAGGTTGGCCTCGGATTCACGAACCTATTTCAGTAATGTATATATTAAAACACATAATGAGTATGAAATGATATTCCATCCAGTTTATATGTATTAATTATAAAATATATTACTTGTTAAAAAATATTAATGTATTTATTATTTCCAATACAATATATATCCATATATGTTATTATTATTATTATTATTGTTATTTTTAAAATAGTGAATTAGTTATATTTACGATATATGTAATAATTATATTTTTATATAAATATCTTTTGTTTGTCAAAATAGTAATTATGATAATACTAATGATAATAATACTAATATTTAGATTTAATAATGATATTTATAATAATAATTTTAATAATAATCTGTCATTTTAGTTGTATTGATAATAAAAATAATAATAATAATAGAAGTACTACCTTAATGAAAGGAGCTTAAAAAAAATAAACACTCTTGCCCAGACTCGAACCTACAACCTCCCATTCACCCGTCAACATCCCTTACCAATGCTCCGTCTCTATATATTCAGTCATACCCTAACTTTATATGTATATATATCCCGTATATCTTCATTCTAGTTCCATATCTTCTGGCCCAATCCAATAAAATGAAATTAGAAGCCCAACATGTACCTCGGCCCCAAAATCAAATCACGGCCCAAGTATGAGTTCCAGTTAAATGACCCGTTTCTTTTATCAGTTGTTTTTAATAAATCCAATATTATCAAACCATTAAAGATTCGTTTAAGATTTTTAAACAAATTAGGTTGTAACTTTGTGGTGGTGGGTTCCCGTCGTTTGGAAAAAGGGAAACAGAAGTAATACATCATCATCATATTTATACGCAATAATTTTTCATCAATTCAACTATTCGCCTTTTTTCATCTTCAATTTTATAGAACACTACACCGTACAGTTTATAGGAGTGCTCCGTGGTTGGTTGAAAAGGGTTGGTGATGGTTAAAGGTTGCAATAGCAGCAGCTCTCGATAGAAGGAAGAAACAGGAAACAGATTTCGAATAGCAACAAGTTAAATCATAAAAATAACCTTCGAAAGTTATAGGTGGGTTTGTTGTTGTTATAGTGATGGTGCTAGGCTGTACAAATAAGAGAAAGATAGATAGGTGGCCGGTGATTGAAGAGGGTGGCAGGAGGATCATGGTGAGGTTCATGAAGATGAAAATAGAGAGAGGTGGATTGAACAGAAAAAGAAATAGAAAAGAAACGAAGCACTGTAGCATCGTCTTCCTCGTTTTTGGTTTTAAAACAGAAAAATAGTTATTAAGTTGCAGCTGTAACAACGAGTTGTAGCAGTTTCGAGAAAGAAGAAGTGAATAAAAAGTAAGACAAAGATGATGATGGTGGTGAAGGTCTTGCGGTGATGATGGTTGTTAGTTGTAACAGAAAACACGAAAGGGGTGTTCATGATGGGTGGATGATGGTGGTTTAATGATTGTTTGAAAACAGGATCATAAAGATAGAAAACACATGTGGTGGTGGTTAAATGGCAACCAGGAACAGCTGCAACAACAACCGAGAAGGTTTTGGTTTGTAGATGGTTGTTTGTTGTTAAATGAAAACGAGAATTGGTGGCGGTTTATGTCGATAGAAGAAGATAATATAAACATAAACGGTTTCATGTATTGACCTTGGTGGTGATGATAGCGACATTCGTTGGTGGTGTCGAGTGGTGGTAATGAAAGGAAGAAGGATGCCGTATACAGTGGTGTCCGATTAGTGATCAGGGTTGAGGATGGTGATTGTGGTAACGGTTCTCAGTTATTAAGATAGAAGAGGGATGTTAATGGAGAAAGAGAAGGATGTAATGTGATAATTGATATGTATCTAGTTTTATAGACAATGTATCACAAGAGCACAGAAGAAATATTCATAAGTTGAAAAAAAAAAATAGGAACTATCTTGGTTTTATTAGCTGTATAAGTTTTATATAATTAACATATTTTGATAATTCTATTATAAATGACAATTATATAGATAATAGTATTAATAATACAAATACTAATGAAAATAGATTTAAATACTGATATAGATAATAATAATAATAATAATCTTATTAATAAACATAATATTGTTAATAATAATATATATTAAATTGTTTATATTTAATTTATATTACAAAAATTATTTTTAACAATAATAATAATGATAACAGTTATGATAATAACAATTATATTCAATCTTGCAATTAACTTTACTATATAAATTTTATGTGATATTAATTATGTAATATCTGATATATTATTTAACAGTTTGTATTGTGAATTTAATATTTATACCTTTTAATATATATATATATATATCTATTTATATTTATAAATATATCTATTTTAAATTAGTTGTTCGTGAATCGTCAGGCTTGGTCAAAGGGTAACTGGACATATGAACATAGTTCTAAAGTTTTTGAGACCCAACATCACGAATTTTGCTTATCGTGTCGGAAACCTATAAAGGTTAAGGTTTAAATTTGGTCGGAAATTCTCGGGTCGTTACAGTACCCACCCGTTAAAGAAATTTCGTCCCCGAAATTTGATTGAGGTCGTCATAAATAACAATAGGAATGTTTTTATGACGAATATGGGGTAATAACGGAGTTTTATCATTATTGGGAGATATAGATAAAACGATTCGATCATATGAAGCACACGAGTGAAGCTATCACAAAAGAGTGAAATGAGTAAATATGAAATCGTTTTAACCGATGACGTGGTTATGATTGATTTTCGGATTTTAAGGGATTTAAGGAAAATCTTACGTAATAAGATTTGGTTCTTCGACGATCAGGATCTTCTTTGATTTAATACGGCAATCTATTTCGATTTCTCTGTCGAATATCTCACTATAAATCTACCTCCTTCCCTTCCTTATTTCCATACCTCACATCTTCTATCCGTTCTCCTTCAATTCATATCTTAAAGTATTCTTTAAAATGCTCCATCCCGTTCTGATTCTTGTTATACTCCTAACTTTTATATCTTTCATTCTTCTCTTTCATCTGCCGCCAGAAAAATCTATTCACTTCTATGATTTCCTTGAAATTTTAATGTTTCTAATTCTCCCGTGTCTTTATGTTGCAATACGTATTGATATACACGGTTTGTAGTTTCTGGGTGGTTGTTGGGTTTTATATCTTCCCTTATACTTCGATGTCCCTGCTTTTGTTTTCTCTAATCACCACAGTTAATGCTTCCTTCAATTTGCTGCGATTTATACTCCAATTTTTATTTCGGAGCTTCATTCTTTTTCTTTTCCTCCTCTTCAACTAAACATCTCTTGTAATGGTCCGAAATTTCGCACATATGGATTTTGGAATGAACATTGTTAATGCTCTAAGATAGAAATGGTAATGGAACAATTTTGATTTGTCAAATTACCAGAATATCCTAGAAAAGACCGAATCATCAAGAAATATTTTCTTGATATTTTAGGATTTATATAGAATGCAAGAGTCGTGTAACATGGCACATGATGATGGTACTGTGAATCATCACATTCCATTAGAAACTCAACATGACTTACAGTAATATAATCACGTTGATCAAGTGTCATTATATTATACTAACTCATGCATCAGTTCCCAACATTACTTCATTAACATTTATATTTTAAGCTCGAAAGTTTACAGAATATAGAAACTAACAGTTTCTATATGATGTAACACTGATAGAACGAAGAGATTAATGATTTCAGATAAGAATAGTTATAAAAATATCTTCAGAAATATGGAGGATATTTATAATGAAAGATACGATGATATCTTGGAATTTCTAATATCGATGGATGATGAAGAAGATTTGTCTGTAAAGGTTTAGAGTCAGGAGCAAGGTATTCATTAATGACTTCAGTAGATACTGAATCATTTGGATTCTTTGAAGGCAGAATTAGTCTTTGTGATTTGTCTATAGCCTCCTTTATAGTTTGCTCAATCCGTTTTTCAGGTCCAACATTTTTGAGCTTTGCCAACATAGAATTCTTTATCATCAAATTTTTGGTTGTTAAGGTCGTTTACAGTTGTCTATGGCTTCTGCTGCTTCATTTAGCTTTTTCAACATTCAGAGTATTGATTTGTAGACTGAGTGCTTTTTAGAATTTCAGAATGAAAGATCATAATTCTAATAGATAAAGGTTATACATATAACTGTTGATGTAGATATGCTGTGAGTTTTCAAAGTACTGATTGCTGATTCCCGGTAATTGGTATGGCAGTTCTCGTTACAAGATGCAGTTGAGTATATGTTAGGGTTTTAATGAACAATTATAATGGTTCTTCGGTGCGACTTAAGTCAATGAGTAATGAAGTTGCTGGTAAGTTTACTGCTAATGTGGTGGAATATAAACGGTTCTCCGATAACGAGGATAAAATAACAACTTATATATTGAGGTTATAATAAGGCTAATCTGAATGGAAGTCGAAGTTGATTTGCTGGAGCTGTGATGAAATTGGCTAATTTGAAAAGGAATTGCAATGTTATTTTCGGTAATAACAATGCCAAAGGAATTAGCACAGCTACGCGTTAAACGTTTACTCAGTTTCCGAGAGTTTTTCAGGTGCAATACTATATGCATAAATCTTTTCTTCCGTAGATGAAGTTGCTTTTGGTTCATCCACTCGATTGAGGTGTTTCAAGAATCATGATAGGTTTGAACGCAGATTGTAATCGTCAAGATACAAATGAAGTTTAAGATGAAATCAAGTGGCAGACTTGAAGAAATGTTTAGTTTCATATGTTATAATCAATATTTTAATTCATTTTAATTGTCCAATGTTATTAGTCCACAGTTAACAGTCCAATAATTCATATATAGTTTAATATAATATTCGAATTAATTAATACGTATCGTGACCCGTGTACATGTCTCAGACTCGATCACAACTCAAACTATATATATTATTATAGAATCAACCTCAACCCTGTATAGAGAACTCGATCATTACTGCATATAGAGTGTCTATGGTGATTCCAAATAATATATATAAATGCGTCGATATGATATGTCAAAACCTTAAATACGGGTCCCGATATTTAAAGTGCGTAAAATAAATAACAGAAATTAAATAACGATAAATAAAATTGCGAGAATTAAATTGCGATAAAATAAATTGCGATAATTAAATTGCGATAAATAAAATGTAATACGGAATTAACAGTTAGCTAGGATTTTGTTAGCGTGGATTCTTAACAAAATTTCATATTGTTAATTAGTGTGTTTCTAATCAATTTTTATTGTGTCCATTTTTTTTTTCTTCATTATGCCACTTGTTGGATTCTGATATGTCAAAATCCTAATATGAAATTTGAATTTGAATGAAAATAGTTATTCTGTGATGAACGGATTCGTATAACTGTGGTTGCAAGTAGGATAGTAAATGACTGTTGAATCAGATTCAAAGAACGTACAATGTAACTTATTAATGTGAAATTTAAATATTCCTCGGGTATTACCTACCCGTTAAAATATTTTCACCATTAACAGTTTGTACAAGAGATTTTTTTTTTAATTACAATCTTTATGAAAATATATATACATATATATTTTCTTCAGATGTATTCATGAATTTAATGAGTTAATATGATATTAAACTCATTTGCTTTTCGGTTGGAACTAGAATAAATAATCTCTAAAACTTTAGAGATTACATATTCGTCATGTCGAATGAAGATAAATGAGGTAGAACGATACGTAGAACGAAGATTATACTCAAAGTACAGATGATGATATTGAAGCATGGATTGTTGATGGTACTGGTGTTGTTATTGATGGTACTGTTGGTGCCGGTGATGTTGTTGAAGCTGGTACATTTTGCACCAAGTTTTCCAAATTGATTTCTCGAGCGCGAATTTCGTTGACCTCTTCAATTACTCTGGGATGATTGTCGGTAGGAATGAGCGAATGAATAAGATCTAGAATTGTGGATAAAATATAATCATTGTTGGATATGCTGGTAATGAAGGTGAATATGGTGTTTCGAATAGATTCGCCGGTAAGTGCCTCAGGTTCTTCACTAAGAGGTGAATTTGGTTGATGAAAAGGATCACCTTCTTCTTGTCTCCAATGATTAAGTAGACTACGAACCCATCAGATGAATTGATGATGGCCGGTTGGTTGATCCATTCCGGTTATACTGCTTTCGGAGCTCAAGTGTGTTTCCATATCGAAATAACTATCGGAATAACTATCGGGATAGTTATCGGAATCTGAAGGACTCGAACTGGTTGAGGGATTCATTTCGTACAATCAGATGAAGGATTTTCGATAAGAAATAGATTATATGATGTATATTAGTACCCTGCAATACATAGTTTACATATGCATATATAATACTAAAATCCCATAAGTTACGGAGGAATATACGGAAGCTATCAGGCAAATGTAACAATAACAGATACGCTAAAATATAGATTTTTGTCTATACACTATTCATACAAGTAAGATATGTCTAGACTAAGAATGTTAAGCAGGTAGTTTCCTAAGGATGATAAGCAGATGATTTCCGACTAGAAATGATAAGCAAAACTTTTGACATGCAGACACGGTCGAAGTCCAGACTCACTATTGCCTCCTAACGACTTATCAGTTAGACACACTAATGCAGACCTGGTTCGATAAGACCTCCGCTCTGATACCAACTGAAAAGACCGGTCCTAATCCTCCTGGACGAAGTCTTCAACAGTTGGTCCCATTGCGATGATCGACTCCAAATAATGTCCTTAAAATGAGCATATGCACAGCGGAAGGCTTAATTCGTACCTGAGAATAACATGCTTTAAAAAGTCAACATAAAGTTGGTGAGATATATAGGTTTGTTGCTAGCAGCGTTATAACTATGGACCACAAGATTTCATATATAAAAATATAATACTCTCGCAAGTGTATAAAATCATTCTGCTTATGTTGAGGCCTCAGTAACCAACCTTAACAATAATATAATAAGTCATCTTCGCAAAGATGGATATGTACACTCGCAAGTGTATAAATAATCCTCGAAGTACTAAACATCCGCCCACTAGTTCTTATGTCTAGTGCAGCCTACTGGATGGGGGTGTTAAACCCGATAGATCTATCTTTAGGATTCGTGCTTACATGCTATTATAACATATAACTAAATTACCTAGCACATCAATCCGCAGAATATCATTTTTAATCACTTGTGTCCATAACGTGAATCATTTATAAAAACAGTGCATGTATTCTCAGCCCAAAATATTTAAAGTTTAAAAGGGACTATATACTCACCTAATGTATTTTGTAGTAAAAATACATATAACATCATTGCTCAAATATAAGGTTGGCCTCGGATTCACGAACCTATTTCAGTAATGTATATATTAAAACACATAATGAGTATGAAATGATATTCCATCCAGTTTATATGTATTAATTATAAAATATATTACTTGTTAAAAAATATTAATGTATTTATTATTTCCAATACAATATATATCCATATATGTTATTATTATTATTATTATTGTTATTTTTAAAATAGTGAATTAGTTATATTTACGATATATGTAATAATTATATTTTTATATAAATATCTTTTGTTTGTCAAAATAGTAATTATGATAATACTAATGATAATAATACTAATATTTAGATTTAATAATGATATTTATAATAATAATTTTAATAATAATCTGTCATTTTAGTTGTATTGATAATAAAAATAATAATAATAATAGAAGTACTACCTTAATGAAAGGAGCTTAAAAAAAATAAACACTCTTGCCCAGACTCGAACCTACAACCTCCCATTCACCCGTCAACATCCCTTACCAATGCTCCGTCTCTATATATTCAGTCATACCCTAACTTTATATGTATATATATCCCGTATATCTTCATTCTAGTTCCATATCTTCTGGCCCAATCCAATAAAACGAAATTAGAAGCCCAACATGTACCTCGGCCCCAAAATCAAATCACGGCCCAAGTATGAGTTCCAGTTAAATGACCCGTTTCTTTTATCAGTTGTTTTTAATAAATCCAATATTATCAAACCATTAAAGATTCGTTTAAGATTTTTAAACAAATTAGGTTGTAACTTTGTGGTGGTGGGTTCCCGTCGTTTGGAAAAAGGGAAACAGAAGTAATACATCATCATCATATTTATACGCAATAATTTTTCATCAATTCAACTATTCGCCTTTTTTCATCTTCAATTTTATAGAACACTACACCGTACAGTTTATAGGAGTGCTCCGTGGTTGGTTGAAAAGGGTTGGTGATGGTTAAAGGTTGCAATAGCAGCAGCTCTCGATAGAAGGAAGAAACAGGAAACAGATTTCGAATAGCAACAAGTTAAATCATAAAAATAACCTTCGAAAGTTATAGGTGGGTTTGTTGTTGTTATAGTGATGGTGCTAGGCTGTACAAATAAGAGAAAGATAGATAGGTGGCCGGTGATTGAAGAGGGTGGCAGGAGGATCATGGTGAGGTTCATGAAGATGAAAATAGAGAGAGGTGGATTGAACAGAAAAAGAAATAGAAAAGAAACGAAGCACTGTAGCATCGTCTTCCTCGTTTTTGGTTTTAAAACAGAAAAATAGTTATTAAGTTGCAGCTGTAACAACGAGTTGTAGCAGTTTCGAGAAAGAAGAAGTGAATAAAAAGTAAGACAAAGATGATGATGGTGGTGAAGGTCTTGCGGTGATGATGGTTGTTAGTTGTAACAGAAAACACGAAAGGGGTGTTCATGATGGGTGGATGATGGTGGTTTAATGATTGTTTGAAAACAGGATCATAAAGATAGAAAACACATGTGGTGGTAGTTAAATGGCAACCAGGAACAGCTGCAACAACAACCGAGAAGGTTTTGGTTTGTAGATGGTTGTTTGTTGTTAAATGAAAACGAGAATTGGTGGCGGTTTATGTCGATAGAAGAAGATAATAGAAACATAAACGGTTTCATGTATTGACCTTGGTGGTGATGATAGCGACATTCGTTGGTGGTGTCGAGTGGTGGTAATGAAAGGAAGAAGGATGCCGTATACAGTGGTGTCCGATTAGTGATTAGGGTTGAGGATGGTGATTGTGGTAACGGTTCTCAGTTATTAAGATAGAAGAGGGATGTTAATGGAGAAAGAGAAGGATGTAATGTGATAATTGATATGTATCTAGTTTTATAGACAATGTATCACAAGAGCACAGAAGAAATATTCATAAGTTGAAAAAAAAAATAGGAACTATCTTGGTTTTATTAGCTGTATAAGTTTTATATAATTAACATATTTTGATAATTCTATTATAAATGACAATTATATAGATAATAGTATTAATAATACAAATACTAATGAAAATAGATTTAAATACTGATATAGATAATAATAATAATAATAATAATAATCTTATTAATAAACATAATATTGTTAATAATAATATATATTAAATTGTTTATATTACAAAAATTATTTTTAACAATAATAATAATGATAACAGTTATGATAATAACAATTATATTCAATCTTGCAATTAACTTTACTATATAAATTTTATGTGATATTAATTATGTAATATCTGATATATTATTTAACAGTTTGTATTGTGAATTTAATATTTATACCTTTTAATATATATATATATATATATATATATATATATCTATTTATATTTATAAATATATCTATTTTAAATTAGTTGTTCGTGAATCGTCAGGTTTGGTCAAAGGGTAACTGGACATATGAACATAGTTCTAAAGTTTTTGAGACCCAACATCACGAATTTTGCTTATCGTGTTTGAAACCTATAAAGGTTAAGGTTTAAATTTGGTCGGAAATTCTCGGGTCGTTACACCTGACAACCCCAATCGAGCTGGACGACCAGTTTTAAACGGTTGCACAGTACTTCGTTTCGTTACTACACTTGGTACGGTGTAGGGTTTATTTAAGAATATGCTGCTGTGATTTAAATGTTAAGTATGGTTACCAAGTGCTCAACGACTTTTTCATACACTTGCGAGTGTATTATGTATATGTATGAAATCTTGTGGTCCAATGTTATAACGCTGCTAGCATCAAACCTATATATCTCACCAACTTTATGTTGACGGTTTAAAGCATGTTATTCTCAGGTATGAATTAAGTCTTCCGCTGTGCATTAGCTCATGTTAAGGATAATACTTGGAGTCGACCATCGCAATGGGACCAACTGTTGATGATTTCGTCCAGAAGGATTGGGACCGGTTGTTAAAGTTGGTATCAGAGCGTTGGTCTTAGCGAACCAGGCCTTGCATTAGTGTGACTAACTGGTAGTTGTTAGGATACATTAGTGAGTCTGGACTTTGACCGTGTCTACCTGCCAAAAAAATTTTGCTTATCATTTCTAGTCGGAAACCATCTGCTTATCATCCTTAGGAAATTGCTTGCCTATCATTCTCAAGTCTAGACACGTTCTACTGCATTCAGTGCATCGATAGTGTATAGACGAAATTCATATTTTAGCGTATCTGATAATTCATATCTTAGCACATCTGTAGACCTGCCTGACCAATGTCATAGGTTCTTCTGTAGTCTATAAAATCCTTAGTGTTATATATATATATAGATATTCTATGTAGTTAGAATATCATCTTATATTCGAAAATTATTCCACATCGAAGAACTATTCCATTCATCGACTTTCTCTTGGCAATGAACCTGAAAGCACTTACCGGCGAACCTGTTCGAGAGACCATTTATCCTCTCATTTCTAGAAATATCCCGTTACGATTATATATTATCCTATATTTCGAATCTTACTCACCCGCTCGTTTTAATCGTCAATCATCCCGACATAATATAAGAAGTTAACGAACTAGTGATCGAGTAATGGCTTTGGAGAATCTGGTGTGGAGACACCAGCAGCAGCACCAGCAGCATAATCCGTACCACCATCATCAACGCCGACAATACTCTTATCACCCCAACCACAATCACGTCATAAATCTCAACGTCACGATCTGTACCTCGGATATCAACATCACACGCTTCAATATCATCATCTGTACTTCAAGTATACCCCTTGTTTTACATATCATTCTACATCGATTAATTTCGTTCTACGTATTGTTCTACCTCATTTACCTTCGTCCGGCATGGCAATTATGTAATCTCTAAAGTTTTAGAGATCATGTAATCAAGTGCTAACAATAAATCAAATGAGTATAAAATCTTATTGACTCATTAAATGCATAATTACATCTGAAGAAAATATATATGCAAGTATATTTTCATAAAGATCGTAATTTAAAATTCTTTCGTACAAACTGTTAATGATGAAAATATTTTAACGGGTGGGTAGTACCCAAGGAATATTTAAAAATTCACATTAACAAATTACACTGCATATTCTTCGAATCTGATTCAACGGTCATTTACTATTCTACTTACAATCACCGATATATGTATCCGTTCATCACAGAATAACCATTTTCATTTAAATTTCATATTTGGATTTTTACCTATCCGAATCCAACAAGTGGCATAAAGAAGAAACATTGGACAAATTAAAAATTGTTAGAAACACACGAATTAACTAATTGAAAATCTGTTAAGGATTCCACGCTAACTGTTCCGGCTAACTGTTCCCAGCTAACTGATTAACATTTAATTTATCGCAATTTACATTCTCGCAATTTTAATTTCTGCACTGTCGGGACACATGTACAACAATACGTCGGATTAATTCTGAGACAACACGTTGTATAATGGGTCATGATATACATTTATTTATTTTACGCACTTTAAATAACGGGACACGTATGCAAGGTTTCGACTTATCATATCGACCCATCTATATATATATTTCGGAACAACCGTAGACACTCTATATGTGAAGGTGGGAGTTGGCTATACAGGGTCAGAGTTGATTCCAAAATATATATATAATTTGAGTTGTGATCGACACCGAGACCGGTAAACGGGTCACGATACGTATTAAGTAATTCGAATATTATATATATCTAATTTATATATGAATCTATTGAACCATTGGACAATCGGACTATTGGACTGCTAACTTTGGACAACTAAAATGAGTTAAAATGCTGATTATAACATATGAAAATAAACAATTCTTCAAGTTTGCCACTTGATTCCATTTTAAACCTCATTCGTATCTTGACGATTACAATTCGCATTCACAACTTTTCATGATTCTTGAAAACGCCTCGATCGAGAAGTTGAACCAGTCGCACCTCGTCTACGGAAGAAAGATTCATGCATATGGTTATGCACCTGAAAACTCTCGGAAACTGAGTCAACACGTAGCAGTGTAAATTCCTTTAGTGTTATTATTACCCAAAATAACTTTGCAATTTCTTTCCAAATTAGCCACTTTTATCACAGCTCCACTTCGACTTCTCAGAAAGACTAGCCTTATTATCATCTCGATATATATATACATCATCCTTTCGTCGTCGTTATCGGAGAATCTTTCATATTTCATGACATCATCAGCAGACGTACCAGCAGCTCGTCATCCTTTTGGCGGAATCAACAATCGGTATTCTGAAAATCTCGCAGAACTTCTCCAGTTATACCTATAACGTTTATCCCTAAGAATTTCATACTTCAAATATGAAGTTCTGAAAAAAAAAAAAAAAAAAAAACATCTTGAACCACAGATAATTCTTGAAATGCTGATGAAGCAGCAAAAACTGTAAAAGACTTTAACAGTCAAAAGTGTGACAATAAAGTACAGTGAGTTGGTAAAGCTCATAAAAAGAGAAGGAAAATGGATTGAGCAAAGTAAGAAAGAGGTTGTGAATAAATCACAAAGAATGGAACCTGCCTTCAAAGAATCCAAACGATTCAGTGCCTGCTGAAACCGTTAGTAAGAACCCTACTCCTTATTCTAAACCTTTCCATATGATATTCATCATCGTCATCTTATCTTAGATATTATAAGATATCTTCATATCTTTCGTTATACATATTCTCCATATTTCTAGAGATACTTTCACAACTATTCTTATCTGAGATCATTTATCTCTCTGTAACATCTGCATTACAACATAAAAGAAACTGTGTTAGTTTCTAAGTTCTAAAACCTTCGAGTTTAAAATAGGAATGTTCTGAAGCAGTGTTGGGAACTGATGCATGAATTAGTATAATATAATGAAACTTGATCAACTTCATTATATTACAGTAAGTCATGTTGAGTTTCTAATGGAATGTGATGATTCACAGTACCATCATTATATGCCATGTTACACGACTTTTACATTCTAACCAATCTCCAAACATATTAGAACGTATCACCCTGATAGTTCTAATTTTTCCAGAATATTCTGGTAATTTGACCAATCAAAATCGTGCCATTACCATTTCTTTCTATGAGCATTAGCTATGTTCATTCTGAATTTCATACCTACAAATTTTGGACCATTGTTCGCTTGATTTGAGGACAGGAAGAGGAAACGAAGGAGTAGATTTATAGTAAAGTATCCGATAGAAAAATCAAAACAGATTGCCGCAGTAAATCAAAGAAGATCCTAATCGCCGAAAAACCAAATCTTATTATGTAAGATTTTCTTTAAATTCCTTAAATCCCGAAAATCAATCCTAACCACGTCATCGGTTGAAATGAATATACTTATTTACTCATTTCACTCTTTTGTGATAGCTTCACTCGTACGCTTCACATGATCGAATCGTTCTATCTATATCTATCAATTATGATAAAACTCCATTATTACCTCATATTCTTCATGAAAACATTCTTATTGTTATCCATGACAACCTCTATCAAATTTCGGGGACGAAATTTCTTTAACGGGTGGGTACTGTAACGACCCGGAAATTTCCGACCAAATTTAAACCTAAAACTCTATATGTTTCCGACACGATAAGCAAAAATCTTTAATGTTGAATCTAGAAAGTTTGAAATCTATATTCGAATAGTCAGTTACCCTTTTGACCATGCCTGATGATTCACGAACAACTGTGTATAAATAATTACATATATAATAAGTTAAATATATATATATATATATATATATATATATATATATATATATATATATATATATATATATATGTTATGTGATTTGGTTATTATATTTTTTTTTTCATTACATGTATTGTTATTTATCTTAAGATACAAATTATTATTATTATTATTATCATTAGTTATTATTAAACTTATCTTTTAAAACTTTCAACATTAGTATTATCATATCAATATTATTATTGTACTTATTATCAATATTATTAGTAATATTGTTATTATTATTATAAAATTTGTATTACTAATTTGTTTTATTTATTTATTTTATTAAGAGTATTATTATTATGGCAATATTTATTAACATGATTAATTATAATCTTTAAATATAAAAATATAAATAAAAGAGATATATAATTATAGATATATAAAAATCATTATAGTATATAGTCAAACATATAGATATATATATATATATATTACGAATAAATATAAATATTTAAGTACAAAAACAGATATAAATTTATATAAATACATAAGTAATTTCGCATAAGGAAACATAAATATCATTTTCACACTTTATCTTTTCCTAATTGCTGTATACCCGTGACCCTATCTTGTCAACTGGAAAATCGCTATAAAACAATCGATTTGATCAGAGTGTTGGACGAAAATTAATTGTGTATTCTCTAACAAATATCATATCTTATATAAACCACCACATACGGTTGTTCTATCTCGGAATCATTTATTTCTGTATCAACCATACTCGCCACCTTACCACCCTAAACAAACCACCAACCGCTACTATCTTTTATCTCTTGCGAACCAGGCTGTCATGAGGATTATCCCTTTAAACGACTACTATGATCATGTTTCTATTTTGGTTATAACCATCGCAACACACCTCAAATCCTACTTCCTATCTCGAAACCCATTTCATCATTTGAACACCCAGCAACCTTTGCTTGATAAAAACTAACAACCACCACCAAACAAGCTGCAAACCGTCTGCTTTTACGTGTTCTTTTTCTGTTCTTATGCAGCAAGGAAAAGATAGTGATATCGAGCATTTATAGTAATGAAATGAATCGAATATGTTCTCAGTTAAAGTATTGACAACTTGGCTATAAAATACAAATAGATATACATATAGTGTATCATCAAATAAACAAGTGGGTCAAGATATGAATTTATGGGAGACAAAGTGGGATGGTAAAAAGTGGACGTACCATTTTTTTTTATGAGATACCGAACCCCACTTACAACTCATTTGATTGCCGTTCAAATAATAGGAATCCAAGAAAAACAGATGAAGAATTCGAAGTATTACAACAATTCTTGTTGGGCCACCCTAATTCATTAAGAACCGAAACTTTGCTGCAGTTACTACTCATTGTTTTATTATTCTTTTGGAACTCATCATTTGCTTGGCATGTCTTGTTCTTTTTCTTTCCAACTGGCATCCAACAATTGACTATCCATTAAGATATTGAGAATTGATAATGGATGATGACGTGTGGAATGAATGCAACTCCCTTAACTTCTGTCAAAATAACCGAGAATTTCCTCCCTTTTTTTTAAACCGACGTTTAAATGGGACTCCCAAAAGGATAACTAGACTTTCATTAATATAGGCTGCTAGACTATTGGGTTCTAAATGGGCCGAGTCCACATTTCTGGTTGGGCTGTAAATGGAACAAAAATAATACGGTTTATAAATAGATAAATCGGATATAAGATCAGAAATGTTAGACTGGCTGGGTGGTTCAAGGTGTTATGATGTGAGCTGGAGGTCTAGAGTTCGAGACCTGATTGAGCCATTTTTTTTATCCGATTATCTTGAGGTAGTTTCATCTTTTTATTATTATTATTATTATTATTATTATTACTATTATTATTATTACTATTATAAATATAAGTATTAATATTATCATTACTATTAATTAAGAATTTTCATGTTATTAAAATTTACATTATTAATTAAATTGTTATTTTTATCATTATTATCATAATTAGTATTATTATTAGGTATTATTATCAATATTATAGTTTTCATAAAAAAAAAATAATAATAAAATAACTTATTATTATTATTATTATCATTATTACTATTATTGTTAGAGATTATCATTATCATTTTATTATTAGTATTATCATCATTAATAAAGTTATTATTATTATTATCAGTAAGTTCTTATTTTCAAAACTATCATTTTAACGAATAACTATATAGATAGCATATAACCTAAAATATAAAATAAGAAAGTGTTTTAAATTGAATTTGGTATAAATTCTCCGTATCAATAAATAAATAAATAATATACATATTAATTAATGAAGGAATGAGATTTCCATTATATTTATTGATAAATATACAAATGATATAGGTTCGTGAATCCGAGGCCAACCTTATACGTGTTCAATGATGTTATATGTATTTTTACTACAAAATACAGTATGGTGAGTATATAGTCCCTTTTAAACTCTAAATATTTTGGGCTGAGAATACATGCGCTGTTTTTATTAAATGATTTACGATATGGACACAAGTGATCAAAAATAAACTTCACATTGAGTTGTACCATGGCATATCTCTTTATACTTGGTAGCTAATATTTACGTGAGGAGCGTAAACGCGAATCCTGTTGATAGATCTATCGGGCCTGACAACCCCAACCGGGCTGGACGACCAGTTTTAAACGGTTGCACAGTACTTCGTTTCGTTACTACACTTGGTACGGTGTAGGGTTTATTTAAGAATATGCTGCTGTGATTTAAATGTTAAGTATGGTTACCAAGTGCTCAACGACTTTTTCATACACTTGCGAGTGTATTATGTATATGTATGAAATCTTGTGGTCCAATGTTATAACGCTGCTA
This sequence comes from Rutidosis leptorrhynchoides, assembly GCF_046630445.1. Lineage (NCBI taxonomy): Eukaryota > Viridiplantae > Streptophyta > Magnoliopsida > Asterales > Asteraceae > Rutidosis > Rutidosis leptorrhynchoides. The sequence continues at coordinate 129,708,670 of NC_092336.1, forward strand.
GCATCAAACCTATATATCTCACCAACTTTATGTTGACGGTTTAAAGCATGTCATTCTCATGTATGAATTAAGTCTTCCGCTGTGCATTAGCTCATGTTAAGGATAATACTTGGAGTCGACCATCGCAATGGGACCAACTGTTGATGATTTCGTCCAGAAGGATTGGGACCGGTTGTTAAAATTATGTCGACAGATTCAATTCATATAATGAATCGTTTAACTTGTGTTCAAAAGGAATTTCTTCATCTATCAAACCACCGGTTCATTCATCACCAATTTTCTTCACCATCTTCATCGTGAGTCATCACCATCTCAATCACCACCTTCCTTCAAACACCACATGACAACCTATCACCACCACCACTTGATTCTTCTTCTTTTCTTGCCCGAGAACTACCACCACTATCGATTTCCTTGGCTATCATACGACCACCATTATAATCGTATCGAAATCACTTCACCAAGCCAAAACCATGATGGAACCTGCAAGCATTTCCATCAAACTATTAATAGAATTGGCTGTAACTTTATCAACTATCACTGCTAGATTATATTTTCGTTCAACAATTGTAAATCACCACACAGGTCACCACTTATTTACTAGCAACTACAGCTTTTGTTTTCATGTTTATATATATATATATATATATATTTGGTCAGAATACGATGATAATGATAAGTAATTACAAAGATAATGATATTGTTGTTGTTATTACTACCTGCTGCTGCTATGGTGTCGTGTACCACAACTGTTATACTGTTGTGTTACCTGCTGCTGCTATTCACCGTAAAAACTACCATCAAACCGTCACCCCAAACAACCACATACCACCATCATTGCTCGATAATCTGTTCCTGGATTCTGTATGAACAAGCACAAGTAAACCCATTTCAATTTTTCCTGTTATGCTGTTTGCAGCCTGATAAATCGCTCAGAACTCACACAAACACAAAACAAACTGCTGCACACTACCATAACTTATTTCTATTTTTCGTTAGAATCATAAATAAATAAAAACCACACCTGCAACACATCTTGATCGACTCAATTCAAAACAACCCAAATTCACTTTTGATTTACAATCACACCATCACAACCAGGTTACTTATTAATAAGCACAATCAAATTCATTAATTCCTAAATTATTCAATCAAACAAGAATCATCTAACCTTTGTAAACTGCTACTGCATTGTGTTAACTTTGCAATCGAGCATCACCATCGATGAACCTGCATAAATTGTTATTAGGTAATCAAACATCAATTTAAAACTAAATGAAATAAAAACAATTAATCAATTATCACTACCTTCCTTGATTTGATACATATAATTAAAACCCTAATCCTGCTCGTATTCATCTCCTTCCTATCATCCTGTTTCTGTTCACTTCAAACCAATCAAACACCAACGATGGCTATTGTTCCTGTTAATAACCGTAAATCACCATCACAAATCTTGAAACCATTCTTAATCACGACTACGTGTGTCGGATGATGATGATGATGATACGAAGATGAAGACTGATGATGATATTGACACGATGTTGATAATGAATTGATGACCGGTTATACCCTTAATTGTTGTTGGATTGATTGATAAATTGATCGATTGGAGAAATCAAAATACCCTTGAACCATGATTTTTCTCCGCGAATTGGGTTCTGCTACTTCTCGATCTGTTGTAGCCGCCAACAAACCCTCACAGATCCCTTTTATTAGGTATTTTAACAATTATTATTATTATTATTATTATTATTATTATTATTATTATTATTATCATTTTTGTTATTATTATTATAATTATTATTATCATTTTTGTTATTATTCTTATTATTATTATTATTATTATTATTATTATTATTATTATTATTATTATCATTTTTGTTATTATTATTAAAAGAATCAATATTTTTAAAATTATCATTTTCATTTTCATTAAAATTATAAGTATTATCAAAAGTATCATTTAAAAATTATTAACATTAATATTATCATCATTATTTTTATTACTAGTATTATCATTATTATTATTTTTACAACAAATAAATATTATGCGTATAAAGTTATACTTATAATAAACATATTTTTTTTATATAAACATTCATATATAACAAATGATGTATTTTTAATATAATATTAATCATATATAAATATTAATATAACTATATAAACATTAGTCATTTTTTTAAAGATACATACAAATTAAATATATATAATATATAACTTAAGATATAATAAATTTGTTCGATTACAAATATATGTGTTAATGTATATAAATGTTATAGGTTCGTGAATCCGAGGACAACCCTGCATTGTTTAGTTGTTCAATGTCGTCATATGTATTTTTACTACAAAATACATTAGGTGAGTTTCATTTGCCTTTTTACCCTTTATATTTTTGGGCTGAGAATACATGCGCAATTTTTATAAATGTTTTACGAAATAGACACAAGTAATCGAAACTACATTATATGGTTGAATGATCGAAGCCGAATATGCCCCTTTTTGCTTGGTAACATAAGAATTAGTAAACCGATCTACTAATTGACGCGAATCCTAAAGATATATCTATTGGGCCTAACGAACCCCATCCAAAGTACCAGATGCTTTAGTACTTCGATTTCGTTTTTTATCATGTCCGAAGGATTTTCCGGAATGATAGGGGATATTTTTATATGCATCTTGTTAATGTCGGTTACCAGGTGTTCAATCCATATGAATGATTATTTTTGTCTCTATGCATGGGACGTATATTTATGAGAAATGAAATCTTGTGGTCTATTAAAATGATGAAAATGATTATTTATGTTAAACTAATGAACTCACCAACCTTTTGGTTGACACTTTAAAGCATGTTTATTCTCAGGTATGAAAGAAATCTTCCGCTGTACATTTGCTCATATTAGAGATATTACTTGGAGTCATTCATGACATATTTCAAATGACGTTGCATTCGAGTCGTCGAGTTCATCAAGATTATTATTAAATCAATTATAGTTGAAGGTATTATGAAATAGTATGCTTGCCATCAACCTTCGATGTAAAGAAAGTTTGTCTTTTAAAAAACGAATGCAATGCTTGTAAAATGTATCATATAGAGTTCAAATACCTCGCGATGTAACCAAATGTAATGTATTCGTCCAGATGGATTAGGACGGGTCCTTTCAGTATTCATCTGGATCCAATGAGGAAGGAGGAAATACTCGTGAAATGGAAATGAGCAAGTATAAAAGAGACGGCCCGAGTTATAGTGAAGGATTTTGATTATTAAGATAGATAGATGTTGTAAAAATATTCTTGCTAATTGTTGATGATATTATTATATTTTGTATATTATAGCAAAGTTTTGTGACATGGGCCATGTTTTGCTTGACCATCTTTTAATTATTTGATTTGTTGTGAGTTTAATTGTATCTAATCATACTACTATATGTACATCGAAGACTAGCTATTATGATTCTTTTAAATTATAATCATTATATAAAACCCGCGAAATTGCGAGTCTTTAACTAGTTTCAAATTAAATATAAGTATTTGTCTTTAAGTTTACATATTTATGTTTGAAATGTTTGAAATATATATAAAAAGTCATTGATCGATATTGATTGACATCTATCTCTATTCCGTTTTAACCGTTACGACGCTCTAAATAATATAACTGTCTCAACTTCGTCTCGCGTCTTTTACTTCAAATTATTCGTCTCGCGTCTTTTACTTCAAATTATGGTCATATTGGGTCAACAAGTTAAAATAGCGATCTTCAAAACAAACAGGGTTTAGAGGCAAATACGGAGTAATAAAATTCAAAACAAAAGGTAGGGTTTATACATTTTTATACACCCAAAATAACACACTAATTTCCCACAACATCGTTATCTTCTTCTTCTTCTTCTTCTTCTTCTTCAATCAACCCAAAAGACCCAAAAGACCTCCACAATTTAATTTGGCAAATGAATTGAATCGAATGGCTCTTCTTAAACCCCATCATTCCTCCTTATACTATCGTTTAATCATGTCTTCAAGATTCTTTATTCCCACTAGTGCCCTTTTTGCTTCCTCTTCACCACCTTCAACATTTATAAAACCCAGGTATAAATTCACTTTCTTTTTTTAAATAGTTAAAATCTTGTTTGGTTTTATATAATTCTTGAATTTTTACATTTTTAGGGCAAATCTGGGTGTGAGGGGTATATCTACAAACAGGGTTTTGGTTCCAAGTGTTTTAGTACCACCAAGGGCATTTATGTCAACTTCTGCATCAAGTCCTGTTACTGATGTTCCTAAAGTGAAAGATGGTTATGGGTCTGAAAATATTCAGGTTAGTAAGATATAATGAACATTAGCTTTGGGTTATTTGTATAACTTTTGTTGATATTATTGATGTTCTGTTAACAAGTCTAGAGCTGAAATTGGTTTTTTATTTGTTGCTTTATCTTGCTGTATATGTTAGGAAAATAATTGGAAAATATTACCTGAGCTCATGTTAGAAAAAATAGCATTTTTTATTTAATTATTTTGCTAACATGATGATTGAAATTCTGTTAATAAGTTTAGAGCTGATATTTGTTTTCTGTATGCTGCTGTATATGTTTAGCTGATACGATAATATGTGGTGTTGTAAATAAAATTGAATATGAGTGTGTGTTATTAACGCTAGCATTTTTTTCATTTGTAGAGTTTTTGTTGGTATAATGATGTTTTGGTAGCAAACTTAGAGCTGAAAATTAATTTTTTATATGCAGTTTGATTGATATGTTTAGCAGGATAAGGTGGATGTGTGTTTTAATGTGACTAGGATAGATCGTAGATATAGATTATCGCAATTTGCAGACTGAAGAATGGCTATATGTTGCTCTTATCGTAAGTTTGGATTAAGTTAACCCGAAATAAGCAGAATTACCTTGTCCTCACATTTAGGAACTACCTATTGCTATTTCAAATGGTGATTGTAAGTTTAATCTCACATACAAACACCCCTAAAGCATACAAAGTTAACAGTGTTGTGAATCTTTCATATTGTTTAGAGTTATGTATGTATATACATATATGCTTCTTTTTTTTATATAGAGTTTTATATTTTTGATTCAGATATTAGAAGGTTTGGATGCTGTGAGGAAAAGACCTGGAATGTACATCGGGAGTACTGGCTTTCGCGGTCTGCATCATTTGGTAACTTTTTTTTTTTTTTACTTGTTTCAATTGCATTAAATTTCTTCGTTTTAGGGACTTCAAATGTGGATTGTTAATTTTATATATTTTCCATCAAGGTTTATGAAATACTGGATAATGCTGTTGATGAAGCTCAAGCGGGATTTGCTTCAAAGGTTGAGATTGTGTTGCTTGCAGACGGTTCAGTTTGCATCACAGATAACGGACGTGGGGTATGCACTTCTATATTTCTTATATAGTTTTTTCTTATGTTGATTTTAAATTTTTGAATGATTATTAAAGAACTATTATTGAAATCGTTGGTATGAATTGTTCACTTTCATACTGCAGATCCCAATCGACTTGCATCCAGGCTCGAAAAAGTCAGGAGTGGAGACCGTGTTAACCGTATGTAGCTACATTCATTTTTCACATTAAATTTTAAATGCATACTTATCTTGTAACACTCAAAGTATATCCTTTTTTAACCAAATTTAATAATAAGTAGGTGTTGTCGTTATTCGTTAATTGATATATGTAACAAGAAACGACATCCGCTAGTATAATGTATCTTGACTGCTATAGTCGTTTGTATGTTTGTTTTCGTTTTTTTTTTTTTTTTGTTATTAATAGGCTTACTTGCTAATATAACATCCAACATTGTAGGTTTTACATGCTGGTGGCAAATTTGGTGGAGCCAGTAGTGGTTATAAAGTATCAGGCGGACTACATGGTGTTGGTTTGTCTGTTGTTAACGCATTATCCGAGGTATCTATCTATAGTTTTAGATCCTTTTGCTGAAATGTTATGATGGTTGATTTCAATAAATACTTTGTTCGTTATAATACAGGCATTAGAAGTTACTGTTTGGAGAGATAACAAAGAATGTCATCAAAGCTATACTCGTGGAAAACCTCATAAACCGTTAGAGTGTATCGATCTTCCTTCTAACTCAGGGAATCGTACAGGGACACGCGTAAAGTTTTGGCCGGATGCTCAAAGTACCTTTTTTATTTAATAAATCTTTTGATTTTTCAGTTTAAATGGTTTAGCTTCCAGAAAGCATCTTATAATGAATATTATACTTATTAATTAATGCAGTATTTACATCTGGAATGGAGTTTGATTACGATACTATTGCTGCACGAGTTAGGGAACGAGCTTTTTTAGTCCCTGGGGTATAGTCATTACTCATTAGCATCCCTCTAATTATGTTAAATTCTTATTGATTTCTGCAGAGGTGGCAAATTTAAGCTATTTATTTAAAAAATGGGTTGATGTGGGTTAGATACTACCTATATAATGTCAAAAGGATCAAATTGAGAAGCCAATACAAAATGAAACTGGTTGAGTGGTTTGAAAGTAATCTAAGGTTGTATTTATATGAATATACGCAACGACATAATAATTATCATAAAATACTTGATGTAATCATCTTTAGTTTATCAAATTTAACTCGTTAGAAACTTTTATAGAAAATGTTAAAGGGAAATCCCAACTCGGTCCATACTTTGATAATCTTGAATCTGGCGCTGTTTCCAGTGGAATTTAATCTAGTTAAAAGGGGGTTCTTTACTATTCGAGTTGTACTGTGGGCTTTTTTGCTATTCTCTAATTTTACATTTATCGTGAAGGATGCCTTTTGTTTATAATTAAAGTTTATATAATGATTTAGTCATATTTGTGTTAAGAATTGATTGTTTAATTTTTCAAATATTGACAGCTAACTATTACTCTCAAGAAGGAGGATATGGATCCTGAGAAGAGCCGATTTGATGAATATTGCTTTGCTGGTGGGCTGGTCGAGTATGTGAAGTGGTTAAATGCTGATAAGGTGTTCATATTAAATATAAATATTAAATAATATAGTAACATTAAGCTTTCAAAAGTTCTGCTACATTCTAAAAAGGCACAAAAGAAATGCTAAGTTAACAGACTTATAAACAGTATGAATTGTGGTACACAGAGAAATTTTTTACTTGGTGAATATACTGGTTCAAATTGGCGGCAAATTGGGTCGGACGTGGCCATTTGGGTTATCAAATTAGGATTTTCTAATATGAGTCAAAGCAAGTTAGGTTGGGTTGATCCGCCAACACTTTATCTTCCGTTCTTTGATCTTCAAAAGATATGATGTCTTAAACACTGTCATCGTTATGCTACTAAAAGTAGTACCTTTTGTTCTAATAAATTGATTCAGCGGATGGTAATCAGTTAAATATACTCTCGACCCATATCATTTTAGGCCCAACTGTAGGATAGTATTTATGTTATTTTGTATTTGTGTATTGTACGATTATACTTTTAGTGTGACAGTCTGTTTTCTGATTTAGCAACCAATTCATGACGTCTTGAGCTTTAGAAAAGAAGCAGATGGGACCACTATTGACGTAGCTTTCCAATGGTAAATCATTGTTTTTTTTATTGTCGTTAACAACGTTCTATACGAATGCTTGGCATAACTGTATGTTTGGGATTTTAGGTGTTCAGATGCATATTCAGATACTATGCTAGGATATGCTAACAGCATACGTACAGTTGATGGCGGGACCCACATAGATGGCATTAAAGCTTCACTTACACGAACCCTCAATAATCTTGGAAAGAAGTCGAAGCTTATCAAGGTATTTTCGTCGCTATTTAGTTATTGATATTCAGTATCAGTTAATCGAGAACCAAAAGTTGTTGCTGTTTATCTATATTAATGACTATGACTTCAGGAAAAGGATATCAGTTTAAGCGGCGAGCATGTGAGAGAGGGGTTGACTTGTGTAATATCGGTCAAACTTTCAAATCCTGAGTTTGAAGGGCAAACAAAGGTATACCTTAACCTCACCAGGGTCTTAATTATTTTTCCTTGACTGAAATCTAATTACTATTACGTCACATTTGCTTGAAAGACGAGGTTGGGAAATCCCGAGGTGCGGAAAATGGTTGACCAGTCAATGCAAGAATATCTTACTGAATACTTGGAACTAAATCCGGATGTGCTCGACTTAATTCTCTCCAAGTCACTTAACGCCTTGAAGGTATTATTACAATAAATGATCGATTCATAATATGTAAATATAGTTGGATTATTTATTCATTGCTTCAAAAGTAATTTTCATATTAGTTTTGAAACGCTAATGTACGGAATAAGCTAGTAACCGAAGTTCATTAATATGTTGCGTGAATAGGCAGCTCTAGCAGCAAAACGGGCACGTGATTTGGAGAGACAAAAGAGTGTTTTGAAAGTGTCATCTCTTCCAGGAAAGCTTGCTGATTGTTCAGCCACTGATCCTGAAATTGCCGGTACTTTTTATACTTTTAACGTTGACCAACTCTGACCTGACTTTTTAGCGTTGACCCGCTTTTACTGGACTTTTTAGTGTTGACCGACTAATTAGATGTTTTTGGGCGAAACGGTCAGGCTAGTCACCAAACTGCTTCAACCGCCGTTTGCAATCATACTACCAACTTGTTGTAGCAAATCTAAAAGGAATAGTATTGTGACAATTCATTACATTGCTTTGTGAACTTGTTGGTTGTAAATATATATTTACTTGGGTATAAAGATCTATAATCTTTATCACATATTGCAGAGATATTTATAGTTGAAGGAGATTCAGCCGGTGGAAGTGCTAAACAAGGTCGTGATAAGAACTTTCAGGCTATTCTTCCTTTAAAAGGTAAAATATTGAATGTTGAAAGAAAGGATGAAGCAGCAATGTACAAGAACGAAGAGATTCAAACTTTAATTCGTGCTCTTGGCCTTGGAGTAAAGGTAAATTCTTTATTAACATTTTGTGTCATTAGGGACTGCAAATGTAAATTACATTTGCACATCTATGTTTGGTTCGATATGGTTTGTGTAATTGTGTTGTATCTCAAATGGGTCAACGAAGAATTTAGATTTCCGAGGAACGAAATGAAAGCACTGCAATTTCAATTCTTTAGATAATTATTGTAGTAGTATTATTATTTCTGTTATCACAGTTAACGTTTTAATGTTTTTAAAGGAAATACTTTATTATTTGGACACAAAGGTGCCTGTGCACTGTGGCTCAACTCAACCTGTCTAGGGCTGTATTTTGCTTCAGCCTGTGTTCGTTGTGAACTTTTGACCCGTTACCCAACCCCATATAACCACCTCTAATTTTTACTCTTTTTTATAGCTCGTGATCTTTTCTCTTGATGTTTACTAGTACGATGTGTTTCAGGGAGAGGATTTCAAGAAAGATGGTTTACGATACCATAAAATTATAATCTTAACTGATGCTGATGTTGACGGTGCTCATATTCGTACGTTGTTATTAACATTCTTCTATAGATATCAGGTATATTGATGTCTTCATTCCCATTTGGCCTTTTTATTCGATATCTAATAAACCCTTTAAAAAGGACATAATAATAGTCCAGACCCATATTACTCTATCGTTGAACTAAAGACAAACAGAAAATAGTTTTCATCTCACACAGGGATTTTAAAAGGGCCGTTGAATAATATGTTTATGCTTCATGCATTTGCAGAGAGCTTTATTTGATGAAGGCTGCATATATGTTGGCGTTCCACCCCTGTACAAGGTTCACATTTCTCTTTTAATGACGAAATCCCGTTTGCTTAGTTTAGCGAAGTTTGTTATAAAGTGTCATTTTGGGTAATTATGCAGGTAGAAAGGGGGAAGCAGGTGCGTTACTGTTACGACGAGTCGGAACTAAAACAGCTTCAGAGTACCTTCCCTTCTAATGCATCATATACTATTCAGAGATTTAAAGGTAAGCAATTAATTCTCGTCTTTTCTTCAATAAGATCTTTAACTTTAATTATATAATATAATTATAATATAATTCTATAATAAATGATAAATGTTTGCTGTTATGTTTAATTTTTAGGGTTGGGAGAAATGATGCCCTTACAATTATGGGAAACTACTTTGGATCCCAAAACTAGGCTGTTGAAGAAACTGGTAGTGGAGGATGCAGCTGAAGCAAATGTTACATTTTCGTCACTTATGGGTGCAAGGGTAAGTTCCATATTTCAATTATTATGTTGTCATAAGTTTTATTTCCTTTCGCAAACGCAGAGGAAAAGTTTCATACAAATCACCGAAGAGATAGTTAGTGTTACATTTCTGAGTTTGGATCTATATCCATATCTATATAAAATATATTTGATCTGGTTAAAGGTTGTTTAGCACTTAAGAAGAATTCGACTTGTTCTGTAATTATTTAGGTGGACGTGCGCAAGGAGATGATAACAAACACAGCAAGAAAGATGGATTTGAAGAATCTTGATATATGAAGTAATCGTATTGTGATATGAAGTTAATGAACTAAATTCTTGTGGTTAGATTGTACAGTAAAAAGGCGATTAAACGAAAGAGGTTACTGAGAGGTGACTACAGTTCATTTTTCAGACCTATGATTTTGTATGTTTTAACATGCTTACCTTATTGTCTTATTATGCCCAATGAACTGAATTATGTGCTTTTGATCTCTACAATTTTGCAACCTCTTTGTATTACAGTTTCATACGTTCTTAATCTTTGTGTCAAGTGTTATCTAGACTTTTCTATAAACAAATTATACGAATCTAATCGATTAAGAAGAGGTGCAAGCATCGCCTCTCGATTCAATCCGTTCATTTGAAAATCATTACAATGTCTTCATATAGTGTCATCAAACATCGTAAAAGTACTTGTTGAATATGAGGTTTGATTACTCGCTTTCAAGGTAACTCGAATAGAGAAAATCTTAAGAGTTTTTTTAACTATCACAAGATAGCCCAATGATTGGGACCCTAAATTTTTTGGAAGAGGTCTCAAGTTCAATTGAAAACAACTCGGTTTAATCCTGCTGGGTCGCATACACTAGAGTATGAAGTTGAATTACTCAACCTCTTGGTAATTCGGACGGAGAAAATCTTACAACTTTAGTCTCTGTGGTGTTAAGTTAATTTCAAAAGCTTTTCCAAATAATTTCGTTTTTTAATTGAATTATAGCAACTTATCTCGACTAGGATAGTTTTTGTTTCGGTGATTATATTAATTTAAACAAGTTAAATATTGGGTTGGCCGCACGTTGCGATATCGCCTTTTTAAATTAGAAAAATAACAAAAAAAAAAAAAATTAAAATTTAAAAAATCCACTACTAGGACTGGAACCCAAGACCATCAGGTAGCAATAGAAGGCGCCAAACCATCCAGCCACTAAAACACGTTAGTCATATGGTTAGAACTTAGAATTGATGGTATTTATCTAGTTAAAAAACAGTCTTGCATTAAATGAAAAAAGAAAAAAGTGGCTGGGTGTGATGACCCGAAAAATTTCGACTTATTTAAACCAATTCTCTATATGATTTAATATTTTCGACATGATAAGCAATGAATTTTGACAAGTTTTAAAACTTTTGAAAATGATTTTTTTATATAACGGTTGACCACCCTGTTTGTCCAACGATTCACGAACGTCATAACATGTATTATATACATATTTTAATAAATATAAGAGTTTTCGATATATACGGAATCATGCGAATAATATTTATATACGAAATGATTAAAAATTTACTATTAAACGATGCTATTTCAAATTAAAAATTTTACGTAGTAAGTCATTTTATTTTTATGATATAATTTTTGTATTTTTTTAAGAAACGAAGTTAAATTAATAATGTACAATTTGTAAAGCACAACGTACAACGTGTAGCTTAAATAGTTGAATTTAAATTAATTCATTTACTATTCACATGAAAACGACATGATAGAAATTATTAATTATAAGTTACATAGAATACCCCTGAAGTATTTAATAAATATGACTTTTTAAAATTTTAAATTCGTACGTATTATATTATTATGTCGACAAGGACAAAAAATGATGTGAGCTGTAAAATGAAGCCATTGATCGCAATTGCCTACACATTAAAACCCCATGCGATCGCATGGGGACTGATTCCACAAAACATCTATAAAGTCGATCAGTTTTGGCGTCGAGACACATACACAAATACATCTATCTCTCTCTGTAAACATATATATATATATATATATATATATATATATATATATATATATATATATATATATATATATATATATATTATTTATATTATTATTAAGATTATCATTATTAGTAGTATTAGTATTATTATTATTTATACATAAAATACTACGACGAGGTCATGAGCGTGTCACTTTCAAAATGGGTTTTCAAACGGGATAGAGCTAAGGAAATTATGGGTTATAACTATGGAAGTTATGGGTAATATTCATGGGTATTGTTTGCAAATCAAACCTAGTGTTTATCATCTCTATTGCGTCTACGTACTTTCCTGCAATATTGAATCACAATATTGATACGTAAGCACTCATATTTTATCTTTTATATATTAATTGTGTATCCATGTCTAGTGCTCGAGTATATATATTTATGCATGCTAGTATGCTAAATTTCGTCGTTAAACAGTTTATGATGAATCACGAATTAAATACATATATTACTGATAAAAGGTATATGAGATGCATGTTTTTGGAAAGCTGGTGAAAAATCATTAACTTTTCATTTAGAAATCGCATAATTTCGATGAACGAATCAAAAGATATGGTCAACTGAATTATGATTGACGTTAATCGGAATTGCTTTTGAATCTGCAATTAATATTTAAACAACTTGTTTGTAAGATTGATAAATTGGATTTTTGAATATTACCAACCGAGTAAATGAATCCTTATATAAGGTACGTCTCGTTTTGTTGAACTATTGTCAAAATTGACTTTTTGAAATGACTTTGGATAACTTTTGTATGTCGATCTCGAGCATTAGGATTGTGATACACTATGACCAGACCTAGCTTGATAGACATTTATTGACCAACATATGTTCTCTAGGTTGAGATCTACGGTTAATTTTGCATTCCGAGTTTCAGTCACATTTTGGTGAACGACTTTATATGCTACTAATGTGAGTTTCATTTGCTTCATTTTTAATTGCTTTTGCAATCTATATTTTTGGGTTGAGAATACATGCACTTTATTTTAAACACAGTAGTCACAAGTACATACTAAATTCTACACTGAGTTTGAACCGAAAATCCCTTAGCTTTGGTAACTAGTAGCTGCCAGTACATAGGATATGGACTGGTGGGCACGAATAACATTATATGGATCCATAGGGCTTGACATCCCCATCTGTTTCAGGTATATAAACCCTAGCCTGAACTATAAAACAGACGTATGCTATTTGAGTTTAGTACACGTTGGTTTGCGTGTATTGTACATGTTGGTTGCATGTATGTTAAAACAGAGGTACTTATTATATATACATTAAAGTTTAGTTACGAGGGTGCTCAATCTTGTAGAATATTTTGATAAACGTTTCTGGATGAAACAACTGAAATCTTGTGATCCGCCTTTATATACAGATTATAAGAAACAATAAAACTATGAACTCACCAACCTCTGTGTTGACACTTGTTAGCATGTTTATTCTCAGGTTTCCTAAAAGTCTTCCGCTGTTTGCTTATGTGTTAGACAAGCTATGTGCATGGAGTCTTACATGACATATTTTTCAAGGAAATGTTGCATTCACCAAATCATCACCATGTATCTTATTTTGACTACATTGTCAACGGAAGTATTATTGTAAACTATTATTTACAGCGATTGACTATATGTAGAAATCATCATATGTCGAAAACCTTTCATTTAAATATTCATTTATGGTGTGCCTTTTTAAAAGAATGCAATATTTACAAAACGTATCATATAAAGGTCAAATACCTCGCAATGAAATCGATGAATGACGTGTTCGTCCATATGGATTTGGAGCGATCGTCACACTGGGTATCGAACCCCCAATTACCCATCTAACAGACATACGGTTAACCACCCCTCCAATAGTGCTTTTACGTTATAATTAGCGCATATATTATTTATTATGTAAAAAATTCGAGTATCAAAGAATATAAGTCAAAGACAATTATATACCGATTACCATTGTTGTAAAAACCCGATTCCTAACCGATTACTCATTTTTAAGGACAATCTGTTCCGATTTTTCAAAATTCGTTTAATTAATCGGCCAACGTCGATTGATGGTCAAAATCAAATTTGGTAATCAAAGTTGATCAAATTCAAAATTGGTCAACATTTGAACATGAATTTAAACTAGAACTTTTGAGTTTTTGAACAAAATGAACAATTTTAGACAATTATGTTAAAGTTTATGTTTAGTTTTTTTTTCTATATTTACAAAGTAATTTTTGAAATTTAATATTTAAATATATAAAGTAAAATCCGAATAATCTCTGAATTGCCGATTATTCATTCCAAATCTCGGACCAATTGATCCCCGAATATTGAATTTTACAACTTTTGGTGATTACTATTATTTATTGTATACTCCATTATTCATTATTTATTAAGAATAATTTAGATATAGCGCCAAAAATTCATTCATATTTACATTCATATTTTTATTTTTTAATATTGAAAACCAAATTTTTTAAATTAGGAATTAACATAAGTAAAAGTATAAGTAACTGAAGCTACCCGTGAAAACCTATAATATGTACAAGTCACTGATGCGTGAAATAACGTCAGTTCCACGTCGGAGTTGGAGCCGTACATCGGCGAAGAGAGAATGCAGTGATGGGTAAACGGTACCGACACCGACGCATAACCGACTTGTACTTTCTCTCTCTATCTCTATATCTATCTATTTACCTCTATTAACCCATTTTTATTAACAAACCCTAGAATATGGCCGAAGACCTAGTTTTAACCAATTATCAATCTCCGGCCACCGCTGCCGGAGCCACACAACCTCCGTCATCTCGCCCGATTCATTTCCGTGATGATTGTTGGAGCGAAGATGCCACGTCGACTCTCGTCGACGCTTGGGGCCGGCGGTACCTTGAACTCAACCGCGGTAATCTCCGGCAGAAGGATTGGCAGGAAGTCGCCGACGCCGTTAACGCTCGACACGGCCATTCAAAGAAAACTCGCCGGACCGATGTTCAGTGTAAGAATCGGATTGATACTTTGAAGAAAAAATATAAGGTTGAGAAAGCTAGGGTTTCGGAATCTAACGGACAGATTACTAGCACCTGGCCGTTTTATTCTCGTTTAGATCCGTTGATCGGATCCTTCGCTACGGCGAAGAAGTCGTCGTCATCGACACCGCCGCCGCCTACCGGCGTTCCGTTACCGTACCGGAAATCACCGTCGACGATGCTATCACCTCAATTTCTGACACCTGTTGCTCTTGTCCCTCAGAAACGACCTTCACCCGTTACGGCCGCCGTAGACGAATCGTATTTCCGTAGGAATTACTCGGCGGTTGCGGCTGCCGCAGCGGCGGCAGAAGAAGAAGGTTCTGAGGATGATGAGTCGTTGGGGAGCAGCGACGATGAAGGTGCGGCGGGCACAGGGGAAGGAGAGAGGAAGGAAAGTGGAGGCGAAACGGATTCGATGAAACGGTTGGCTAGGGCTATTGAAAGGTTCGGTGAGATTTACGAGCGAGTTGAAGGTGAGAAACAGAAACAGATGATTGAATTGGAGAAACAAAGGATGCAATTTACTAAAGATTTGGAAGTGCAAAGGATGCAGTTGTTTATGGATACACAGGTTCAGTTGGAGAAGATTAAGCAAGCTAGGAGGAATGTTTCTGATGATGATGTTTACAGTTGATCTTTATAATTTGATGCTAATGATGATGATTGTTGAGTCATATTGTGACATTCGGTGATAATTGCTTATTTGCATTATGGTATTTATCCATATTCTGGAAAAAAGAAAGTATATATAATATCTCTGGATAATTTTCAAGTGTGAGGATGATTTTCTAACTGTAAGAGTAATTATTGTTGCAGAATTAAGAATTAATCTTTAATCTTTAATTGAGATTAAGAATTAAGATAAGATTGTTAATGTTGTTGTTACTTCTATTCAGACATAGTTAATCTTTCTTGCAGAGTCTCTAATATTTTGTTTTTGGTTCAAATTGCATAATTTGATTGCTGTAATTGATATATGACTTGTTCTGCAATAACCAATTTGGTCTATTGCGTTAAAGGTTGGATCTGGATTTTTGCCCATAGTCTTCCTGTAACTGGTTCCTGCACTTTTGACCTTAGTTTTAGTGCTGGTAAAGTGTCAACTAGAACCGCTTTGTCTTGACATAATTTGAAAATTTAGGATCATATATGTGAACGTTGTCGAGTATGTTACAAGTTAGGATCATATATGTTAACGCTGTACTAGCATGTTATTACAAGCTTGATGCAGCTTGCATAAGGATTAGTCAAGGATGGAAATTGGAATGTTTCTTGTAGGATCCTGCTTCGTATCAACCTGCATGCAGTGAACTGTTGGATTAGGATTTTGGGCGAGTCGTGTAGCTCAAAAATCGTGTACGTCACGTTTTAGGGTCAATTGGGATCAATTGCCATGTATATCAGATGTGTCTGACCGTGTTGCCTTTTGAGCCCAGGATTCGTTTTAACCCAACTATTTGTCCTGAATAATCTGATTCTTATTGTTATTTGGTACAGGTGTATAGTGTCCTGAAAACTGTACTTCGAAACTGAACTCTTCGTGAAAAAACAGTTTTGGGAATGATTTCATTTTTTGTGACTGGATTGAAAGATAGCAGCCCTATATGAAGGCTGAAAATTTTCCGAATCAGATCGACACATTTGAGGGAGGTCAACATTTGGTTATCGTAATACTAAGACCGGTTGTAACGGCAAGGGTGGCACGCCGTGGCTGCATAGGTGGCAACCGGCCACGCCCTTGCCGGTGGTGTATCGGCGCGTGGAGAGGGGCGGGGGAGAGTGGCGTGGGATGGCGACGGAAGAGGTAACGCGAATGGGTGGTGGTGTTTGGTCCACGTGGCGGGGGTTTGACCCAAAAATTGAATGGAATGGGTGGGTGAATATATCCGTTGAAAATTAAATAATAATAATAATAATAATAATAATAATAATAATAATAATAATAATAATATTTATATATATATATATTGGTAGGATCAAGAGGGAAGTAACCAATCGGGGGAAGCAAAAACTTTTTTTTTTCTTTCGTTTTTTGAAAAAACTTTGTTCACGAACATTATAGATGGGATGAAAATATGAACATTTAGTAGAGACACTTTGTGATAAATGTTTTTATTTTGGCGGAAAAACGCTCGAAGTAATATATAACAATTATCGTGTTTTTCAAACGTATGTTGAGGTTTTAGCTATCGGGGTTTAGATATTAGGGTTTAGATATTAGGGTTTATAGGGTTTAGATATTAGGGATTAGAAATTTAGGGTTTAGGGTTTAGATTTTGAATTTAGATTAAGTTTTTAACACGAACGGTTTAGAGTTTAGGGTTTAGGGTTTGGTGTTTTGGGTTTATGGAATAAACTCAAAACACCAAACCCTAAACCCTAAACTCTAAATCGGGCTAAATTTTACTTCACAAAACATGGAAAAAAAACGTTCATATTCTTCACGAACAATATTATCTTGAATGTTATTTTTGTCGATCGTTTTCTCGCCTAAATAATAACATTCATCACGAAGTGTCTATTCTAAATGTTCATATTTTCGTGTGATCTTGATGTCGGAAAAAAAAATTTCAAAAAAACGAAAAAAAAAATTTGCTATTTAAATGTTGTGAGAACACTTCTGGTTTACATGTTTAATTTAATTAATTAAATATTAAATAAATTAATATTTAATTGGAAAAGAAACAAGAGGGGTGTAATGGTAATTAGTGATGCACACTTGCAGTTACGAGTATTGTACATTTTTTTAATCATGCACATGAACTGTTTTTTTTGAAGTACTTATTTAAATATTCTTTCACGATAATTTGCATTCAAACTCGCAACGGTTTCTCTTGTTAACTGGCATTAAAATTGTCTGCAATATCTGGGAATGAATAAAGAAGGCGATAGCATCCAATCATAGTTGTTGCAGTATACTCAATAAAATATATTTTTTATAAAACACGGAGTATATAATGTATGCTAATAATATCTTATGAGATCCCAAATTTATTAATATTTAATATGAGTGTGTTTGGACGAAAGTAGCTGGAGCTTATAGCTGGAGTTGGAACTTATGAGCAGGAGCTGGAGCTAGAGCTTATTTTTGAAGCTGTTAGCTGGAGCTTATTATTTTTTACAAATGTTTGGTAAACTAGCTGGAGCTTATTTTTCAGTTCATAAGCTTTATTTTTTTTCATAAGCTACTACAAGTAGCTTATTTTTTCAGAGTTTATGATTTTCATAAGCTCTACTTTTTTTTTGTCTACCAAACGAAGCTTATGACTTAGAACTTATTAAAATCATAAGCTCAAGCTCTCATAAGCTTTCATAAGCTCCAATAAGCTACGCGCCAAACACACCCTATATTCAATTATACATAACAGAGATCAAGAAATCAAATTTATCACTACTTTTTTGTCAAATGAGTAAAGATTGAAGACGGTAATTGATCGGTTTTATATTTTTTCGGATGCATCAAAGTCTATATCAGTTTATGGATGCTTCAATAATTTTCATGCTTAAAACTAAGTTATTACGGATGTTTCATCATCGGAATATGGATGCGACGTCTCTAGACTCGATGCGTACAAGAATTTTCATGTGTAAAAATGAGTTGTTACGAATGCTTCATTATCGGCATATAGATGTAACGTCTCTAAACTTTATGCATACAACAAGTTTCATGTGTAAAAATGAGTTGTTACGGATGCTTCACATTTGAATATGGATGCAACGTCTATAAACTTTATTCATACAACAATTTTCATGTGTAAAAATTAGTTGTTATGGGTTATGCATCATTGAGATATGGATTCTGCTTGTGTAAAAATTTGTATTCATGGGTAATAAAAAATCAATTAGTATTCTTGATGCAACAACCGATGTGTAGTGACCCCAACTTTTCCATGTTTATATATATTAATTGAGATTGATATTTACATGACTAAATGTTTTCAACGTGTTAAGCAATCAAACTTGTTAAGACTTGATTAAATGAAATAAGTTTCATATAGACAATTGATCACCCAAGTTGACCGGCGATTCACGAACGTTACAAAATTGTAAAAACTACATGTTGTGGTATATATAGACATATATATATGGTTGACATGAGATTATGATGAGTAAGTATCTCACTAAGTATATTAACAATGTGTGATATACATAAAAAATGAGATTACTAAGTTAAGAAACTCGAAATGATATATATAACGATTATCGTTATGATAACGTCTACTAAATATATATGTATCATATTAAGATATTGATACACTATATTTAACATGATAAAATGATATTTAAATATATCATTAAGTGTGTTAACAATGAACTACATATGTAAAAACAAGAATACTAACTTAAGAATTACGAAACGAGACTTATATGTAACGATTATCGTTGTAACGATATTTTAATGTATATATCATATTAAGAGATATTCATACATCATAATATCATGATAATATAATAATTTAACATCTCAATTGATATAATAAACATTGGGTTAACAACATTAATTGAGATCGTTAACTTAAAGGTTTCAAAACAACACTTACATGTAACGACTAACGAAGATTTAACGACTCCATTAGAATGTATATACATGTTGTGTTTTGATATGTATTCTTACACTTTTAAAAGACTTCAAGACACATATCAAAGTACTTCTACTTAACAAAAATGCTTACAATTACATCCTCGTTCAGTTTCATCAACAATTCTACTCGTATGCACCCGTATTCGTACTCGTACAATACACAGCTTTTATATGTATGTATTATTGGTATATACACTCCAATGATCAACTCTTAGAAGCCCATGTGAGTCACCTAACACATGTGGAAACCATCATTTGGCAACTAGAATGAAATATCACATAAAATTACAAAAATATTAGTAATCATTCATGACTTATTTACATGAAAACAAAATTACATATCCTTTATATCTAATCCATATACCAACGACCAAAAACACCTACAAACACTTTCATTCTTCAATTTTCTTCATCTAATTGATCTCTCTCAAGTTCCATCTTCAAGTTCTAAGTGTTTTTCATAAATTTCATAAGTATAGTTTCATAAAAATCAAGAATACTTCCAAGTTTGCAAGTCTACTTCCAAGCTTTCTAATCCATTCCAAGTAATCATCTAAGATCAAGGAACCTTTATTATTTACAGTAGGTTATCTTTCTAATTCAAGGTAATATTCATATTCAAACTTTGATTCAATTTCTACAACTATAACAATCTTATTTTGAGTGAAAATCTTACTTGAACTGTTTTCGTGTCATGATTCTGCTTCAAGAACTTTCAAGCCATCCAAGGATCCTTTGAAGCTAGATCCATTTTTCTCATTTCCAGTAGTTTTATTCAGAAAACTTGAGGTAGTAATGATGTTCATAACATCATTCGATTCATACATATAAAGCTATCTTATTCGAAGGTTTAAACTTGTAATCACTAGAACATAATTTAGTTAATTCTAAACTTGTTCTCAAACAAAAGTTAATCCTTCTAACTTGACTTTTAAAATCAACTAAACACATGTTCTATATCTATATGATATGCTAACTTAATGATTTAAAACCTGGAAACACTATGAACATCATAAAATTGGATATACGCCATCGTAGTGAAACCGGGGGCTGTTTTGGTTTGGATTCTGGGAAAATGATTTTTCATATGAACATGAAACTATATCCAAAAATCTTGGTTAAACTCAAAGTGAAAGTATGTTTTTCAAAATGGTCATCAAGATGTCGTTCTTTCGACGGAAATGACTACCTCTTTAGTAATTGACATGTAACTTAAATTTCTGACTATAAACCTATACTTTTTCTGTTTGGATTCTTAAATTAGAGTTCAATATGAAACCATAGCAATTTTATTCATTCAAAATGGATTTAAAATGAAGAAGTTATGGGTAAAACAATATTGGATATTTTTGATCTTTTTAGCTACGGGAAATGTTTAACAAATCTATTCAAATCATATCCTAGCTAACTTATATTGTATTATACATGTATTCTAATATATTATGTAATCTTGGGATACCATAGACATGTATGCAAATGTTTTGACATATCATATCGACCCATGTATATATATTATTTGGAACAACCATAGACACTCTATATGCAGTAATGTTGGAGTTAGCTATACAGGGTTGAGGTTGATTCCAAAAATATATATACTTTGAGTTGTGATTTAGCCTGAGACGTGTATACACTGGGTCGTGGATTGATTCAAGATAATATATATCGATTTATTTCTGTACATCTAACTGTGGACAACTAGTTGTAGGTTACTAACGAGGACAGCTGACTTAATACACTCAAATCTTTAAAACATAATAAAAATGGTTGTAATTATATTTTGATCATACTTTGATATATATGTACATATTTGTATAGGTTCGTGAATCGATCCGTGGCCAAGTCTTATTTTCGAGGAAGGAAATATCTGTGAAAGTGAGTTATAGTCCCACTTTTAAAATCTAATATTTTTGGGATGAGAATACATGCAGGTTTTATAAATGATTTACAAAATAGACACAAGTACGTGAAACTACATTCTATGGTTGAATTATTGAAATCGAATATGCCCCTTTTTATTAAGTCTGGTAATCTAAGAATTAGGGAACAGACACCCTAATTGACGCGAATCCTAAAGATAGATCTATTGGGCCTAACAAACCCCATCCAAAGTACCGGATGCTTTAGTACTTCGAAATTTATATCATATCCGAAGGGTGTCCCGGAATTATGGGGATATTCTTATATATGCATCTTGTTAATGTCGGTTACCAAGTGTTCACCATATGAATGATTTTTATCTCTATGTATGGGATGTGTATTGAAATATGAAATCTTGTGGTCTATTGTTACGATTTGATATATATAGGTTAAACCTATAACTCACCAACATTTTTGTTGACGTTTAAAGCATGTTTATTCTCAGGTGAATACTAAGAGCTTCCGCTGTTGCATACTAAAATAAGGACAAGATTTGGAGTCCATGTTTGTATGATATTGTGTAAAAACTGCATTCAAGAAACATATGTCGATGTAATATATTTCTATTGTAAACCATTATGTAATGGTCGTGTGTAAACAGTATATTTTAGATTATCATTATTTGATAATCTACGTAAGGTTTTTAAAACCTTTATTGATAAAATAAAGGTTATGGTTGTTTTAAAAATGAATGCAGTCTTTGAAAAACGTCTCATATAGAGGTCAAAACCTCGCAACGAAATCAATTAATATGGAACGTTTATAATCAATATGAATGAGACATTTCAGTTGGTATCCGAGCGTTGGTCTTAGAGAACTAGAAAATTTGCATTAGTGTGTCTTATCGAGTTTGTTAGGATGTATTAATGAGTCTGGACTTCGACCGTGTTTTCTTTAAAAATGATTGCTTAACATTTTTGTTGGAAACTCATGTAAATATTATGTGATATATTAATCTCTTAACATGTTTGATATTGTGTGATAGATGTCTACCTCTAGCACAAATCTCATTGACTCACCTAATAATAACGAAGAGTCGAATATATATTGGCAAGATTCACAAGTTCCCGAAGAACCGGAAGAAGAGGAAACGGAACCGGAAGAAGAGGAACCAGAAGAAGAAGAGGTTCCGGAGGGGGGAATAGTAGGAACCACAGAAAACCGGTCAAATAAAAGAAAATCCTCAACCAATGGACCAAAGTTAATAATGGTCAATGGTGTTTCCACTAAGGAAGCAAAATATTGGGAAAATTACCAATTTTTCGATGAATCGGATCCTGATGAGGATTCCGATGATGTTATAGAAATTACCTCGACCCAATTTAATAAAGTGAAAGAAAATAATAAGGGAAAAGGTATAAAAATAGAGAAACCCGATTCCAACCCCGATGAACTTTATATGTATCGACAACATCCGTATTTTCTAAAATGTAACAATGACCTGGGAACCTCTAAACCACTAGGTTTTTCTAAACCATTATGGAAAACGACGGCTCGTATTAGAGGAACACCATATATTCCTAGAAAATTAGGAAAACGAACCAAGTCCGAAGAAGAAGAAACCAGTGATTCAGATTAGAAGGTTGTAATCATGTTGTGTATTATATGTATTGTAGCGTGCTTGTACTTTTATGTTCTATGTAAAAATTGCTTGTATTGTTTGTTAATTATCTTTTACGAATCTAATCCTTGTTTATTTTACAGTATAAAAACAAAATGGACGTTAAGGGTAGACAACCGAATATTTTAGAAGACCTACCAGAGGATATGATTGAGGAAATCTTGTCTAGAGTCGGTCAGAATTCATCAGCACATTTAGTTATGGCGAAATTAACTTGTCAAACATTTGAACGACTTTCCAGAAATGACTTAGTTTATAAAAGGCTTTCCTTTGATAGGTGGGGTATATCACATTGGGGAGACCGTAAGTTAAGCCGTGTTTTCTTTAAAGCGTTAAATGCGGGGAACCCAAATGCAATTTTACGCTACGGGTTAAGAACCTATTTTGACTCAACATATCCCAACATAGGATTTTGTGAATTAGAAAGAGCTTCTAACATGCAACATAAAGAAGCATGTTATGCTTATGGGTTAGTAATGTTCGCTTCTTACCAAAGTGAGAAAAAGAACATTGGATTGCAACTTTTAAATAAAACCTTCCCACAAGTGACGGATTCAGTAGTTGGGGTGAGAAACAAGGTTTTTAGATTATTACGGGGCTGTTGGACATTACGAAACCCTCGTCCTTTTGACGACATTACAACATGCTGCCTAGCCAATGGTCATAACGGTTATTTTTCACAAGACCAAGGATGGGAAGTCGTCTTAGTAAAACCAGAATGCATGACTTGTTTCTGGACTTATGAATTATGTATCTTTATTTCCTTTGCTGAACAACTTGCGTATTAACTAGATTTATCTTTAAAATTGTCCTGTATCAAAGTGTACTATATTTCATGTTATATGTAATATAGCGATGTTGTAAGTTTGAAGAATATTTATATGTGATATATTATTATAATCAGATTTTCATATGGAATTGTAGTAGTTGAATTGTATATTAGCTACTAAGTATGAACTTAACGGGTAGGTAGTACCCGAATTTAAACTTATAAAACGCTAATATGAAGAAAAAACTTTTATAAATGAGTTCATATTATGCTACGAAATACTATTGACTACTCTTAATATTCTGTATGATTAACTCGATTCAGTTGGCTATTTTGAAGGAAATGGCACCGACTACTCGACACACCATGAATATTAGCGAAGAGGAATTTCGTACCTTTCTTGCTGCAAACATAGCCGCAGTACAGGCTGCGCTACATACCAACAATAACTATGAATCTAGCAATGCAGCTAACGGCGCAAGAAATCATGTAGGATGCTCCTACAAAGAATTCACTGCCTGCAAACCTTTGGAATTTGATGGAACCGAAGGACCAATTGGATTGAAACTGTGGACCGAGAAAGTTAAATCGGTGTTTGCCATAAGTAAGTGTACTGAAGAGGACAAAGTTAAGTACGCTACGCATACCTTCACAGGTACTGCGTTAACGTGGTGTAACACCTATCTTGAACATGTAGGACAAAATGTTGCTTACGCACTACCGTGGTCGGCATTCAAGAAATTGATGAACGAGCAGTACCGTCCTAGAAACGAAGTCAATAAACTCAAGGCAGAACTTAGAGAGTTACGAACACAAGGGTTCGACGTTACCACATATGAACGATGATTCACAGAGTTGTGCCTATTGTGTCCGGGAGCATTCGAAGATGAAGAAGAAAAGATTGACGTGTTTGTAAAAGGGTTACCAGTAAGGATTCAAGAAGATGTGAGTTCACACGAGCCCGCTTCTATACAGAAGGCAAGTCGAATGGCTCATAAACTCATAAATCAGATTGAGGGAAGAATTAAAGAGCAAGCGGCCGAAGAAGCCAACACGAAACAACTCAAGAGGAAGTGGGAGGAAAACGGTGACAAGAGTCACCAGTACAACAACAACAACAACAATTACAACCACAATCGCAACAACTATCCCAACAACCGCAACAACAATCGCAACAATAACCGCAATCCTAACAATAACTACAACAAACATCCCAACAACAACAACAACTACAACAACCGTTTCAACAACAATAACAATCCCAACAACAACCTCAATAACAACAACGGCAACAAAAACCAAAAACAGCCATGTCATAGGTGTGAAGAAAATCATCAGGGGTTTTGCACGACATTTTGCAACAGGTGTAAAAGAAATGGTCATAGCGCGACAAAGTGTGAGGTTTACGGACCAAAGTTTAACAGAACTAAAGGAACAAATAATGTCGGAACAAGTAATGCCGAAACGAATAGTGTCGGAGCAAGTAATACCAACGCTGTTTGTTATAAATGTGGAAAACCGGGCCACATTATTAGAAATTGCCCGAATCAGGGGAATACTAATGGGCAGGGCCGTGGAAGAGTTTTCAATATTAATGCGGCAGAAGCACAGGAAGACCCGGAGCTTGTTACGGGTACGTTTCTTATTGACGATAAATCTGCTTATGTTTTATTTGATTCGGGTGCGGATAGAAGCTATATGGGTAGAGAATTTTGTGCTAAATTAAGTTGCCCATTGACGCCTTTGGATAGTAAATTTTTACTCGATTAGCAAACAGTAAATTAATTTCAGCAGATAATATATGTCGGGAGAGAGAAATTAAACTGGGGGATGAAACGTTTAAAATTGATTTAATACCAGTCGAGTTAGGGAGTTTTGATGTAATAATTGGCATGGACTGGTTGAAAAAGGTGAGAGCAGAGGCCGTTTGTTACAAAAATGCGATTCACATTATGCGTGAAAAAGGAAAACCTTTAATGGTGTACGGAGAAAAGAACAACGCGAAATTAAATCTTATTAGTAGTTTGAAGGCGGAAAAACTAATAAGAAA
This sequence comes from Rutidosis leptorrhynchoides, assembly GCF_046630445.1. Taxonomy (NCBI): domain Eukaryota; kingdom Viridiplantae; phylum Streptophyta; class Magnoliopsida; order Asterales; family Asteraceae; genus Rutidosis; species Rutidosis leptorrhynchoides. The sequence continues at coordinate 129,734,799 of NC_092336.1, forward strand.
AGGTTGTTACGTCATTCTAGCACACATCGAGAAAGTTAAACCTGAAGAAAAGAACATCAGTGATGTTCCCGTCGCAAAAGAATTTCTCGATGTATTTTTGAAAGAATTACCGGGATTACCCCCACATCGATCCGTTGAATTTAAAATAGACCTTGTACCAGGAGCTGCACCAATAGCTCGTGCTCCATACAGACTCGCACCCAGCGAAATGAAAGAATTACAAAGTCAGTTGCAGGAACTTTTAGAGCGTGGTTTCATTCAACCAAGCACATCACCATGGGGAGCTCCTGTTTTGTTTGTCAAGAAGAAAGATGGTACATTCAGGTTGTGTATCGACTACCGAGAGTTGAACAAACTTACCATAAAGAACCGCTACCCACTACCGAGAATCGACGACTTATTTGATCAACTACAAGGCTCGTCTATTTATTCGAAGATCGATTTAGGTTCTGGATATCATCAAATGCGGGTGAAGGAGGATGATATTCCAAAGACTGCTTTTAGGACGCGTTACGGTCATTATGAGTTTATGGTTATGCCGTTTGGATTGACTAACGCACCAGCTGTGTTCATAGACCTCATAAACTGAGTGTGTGGGCCATATCTTGATAAGTTTGTCATTGTTTTCATCAATGACACTTATTTACTCGAAGAATGATCAAGAGCATGAAGAACATTTTAGAAAAGTGCTAGAGTTGCTGAGAAAATAAAAACTGTACGCTAAGTTTTCAAAGTGTGCATTTTGGTTGGAAGAAGTTCAATTCCTCGGTCACATAGTAAACAAAGAAGGTATTCAGGTGGATCCAGCAAAGATTGAAACCGTTGAAAAGTGGGAAACCCCGAAAACTCCGAAACACATACGCCAGTTTTTAGGACTAGCTGGTTACTACAGAAGGTTCATCCAAGACTTTTCCAGAATAGCAAAACCCTTGACTGCATTAACGCATAAAGGGAAGAAATTTGAATGGAAAGATGAACAAGAGAAAGCGTTTCAATTGTTAAAGAAAAAGTTAACTACGGCACCTATATTGTCATTACCTGAAGGGAATGATGATTTTGTGATATATTGTGACGCCTCAAAGCAAGGTCTCGGTTGTGTATTAATGCAACGAACGAAAGTAATTGCTTATGCATCTAGACAATTGAAGATTCACGAACAGAATTATACGACGCATGATTTGGAATTAGGCACGGTTGTTTTTGCATAAAGACTTGGAGGCACTACTTATATGGGATCAAAAGTATTATATATACCGACCACAAAAGTCTTCAACACATATTTAATCAGAAACAACTGAATATGAGGCAGCGTTGGTGGATTGAATTGTTGAATGATTACGACTTTGAGATTCGTTACCACCCGGGTAAGGCAAATGTGGTAGCCGACGCATTGAGCAGAAAGGACAGAGAACCCATTCGTGTAAAATCTATGAATATAATGATTCACACTAACCTTACTACTCAAATAAAGGAGGCGCAACAAGGAGTTTTAAAAGAGGGAAACTTAAAGGATGAAATACCCAAAGGATCGGAGAAGCATCTTAATATTCGGGAAGACGGAACCCGGTATAGGGTTGAAAGAATTTGGGTACCAAAATTTGGAGATATGAGAGAAATGGTACTTAGAGAAGCTCATAAAACCAGATACTCAATACATCCTGGAACGAGGAAGATGTACAAGGATCTCAAGAAACATTTTTGGTGGCCAGGTATGAAAGCCGATGTTGCTAAATACGTAGGGGAATGTTTGACGTGTTCTAAGGTCAAAGCAGAGCATCAGAAACCATCAGGTCTACTTCAACAACCCAAAATCCCGGAATGGAAATTGGAAAACATTACCATGGATTTCATCACTAAATTGCCAAGGACTGCAAGTGGTTTTGATACTATTTGGGTAATAGTTGATCGTCTCACCAAATCAGCACACTTCCTGCCAATAAGAGAAGATGACAAGATGGAGAAATTAGCACGACTGTATTTGAAGGAAGTCGTCTCCAGACATGGAAGACCAATCTCTATTATCTCTGATAGGGATGACAGATTTATTTCAAGATTCTGGCAGACATTACATCAAGCATTAGGAACTCGTCTAGACATGAGTACTGCCTATCATCCACAAACTGATGGGCAGAGCGAAAGGACAATACAAACGCTTGAAGACATGCTACGAGCATATGTTATTGATTTCGGAAACAGTTGGGATCGACATCTACCGTTAGCAGAATTTTCCAACAACAACAGCTACCATTCAAGCATTGAGATGGCGCCATTTAAAGCACTTTATGGTAGAAAGTCTTTGATTTGTTGGAGTGAAGTGGGGGATAGACAGATTACGGGTCCAGAGATAATACAAGAAACTACCGAGAAGATCATCCAAATTCAACAACGGTTGAAAACCGCCCAAAGTCGACAAAAGAGCTACGCTGACATTAAAAGAAAAGATATAGAATTTGAAATTGGAGAAATGGTCATGCTTAAAGTTGCACCTTGGAAAGGCGTTGTTCAATTTGGTAAACGAGGGAAATTAAATCCAAGGTATATTAGACCATTCAAGATTATAGATCGTGTCGGACCAGTAGCTTACCAACTGGAGCTACCTCAAGAACTCGCGGCTGTACATAACACTTTCCACATCTCGAATTTGAAGAAATGTTTTGCTAAAGAAGATCTCACTATTTCGTTGGACGAAATCCAAATCAACGAAAAACTTCAATTCATTGAAGAACCCGTCGAAATAATGGATCGCGAGGTTAAGAGACTTAAGCAAAACAAGATACCGATTGTTAAGGTTCGATGGAATGCTCGTAGAGGACCCGGGTTCACCTGGGAGCGTGAAGATCAGATGAAGAAGAAATACCCACATCTATTTCCAGAAGATTCGTCAACACCTTCAACAGCTTAAAATTTCGGGACGAAATTTATTTAACGGGTAGGTACTGTAGTGACCCGAACTTTTCCATGTTTATATATATTAATTGAGATTGATATTTACATGACTAAATGTTTCCAATGTGTTAAGCAATCAAACTTGTTAAGACTTGATTAAATGAAATAAGTTTCATATAGACAATTGATCACCCAAGTTGACCGGCGATTCACGAACGTTACAAAATTGTAAAAACTACATGTTGTGGTATATATAGACATATATATATGGTTGACATGAGATTATGATGAGTAAGTATCTCACTAAGTATATTAACAATGTGTGATATACATAAGAAATGAGATTACTAAGTTAAGAAACTCGAAATGATATATATAACGATTATCGTTATGATAACGTCTACTAAATATATATGTATCATATTAAGATATTGATACACTATATTTAACATGATAAAATGATATTTAAATATATATCATTAAGTGTGTTAACAATGAACTACATATGTAAAAACAAGACTACTAACTCAAGAATTACGAAACGAGACTTATATGTAACGATTATCGTTGTAACGATATTTTAATGTATATATCATATTAAGAGATATTCATACATCATAATATCATGATAATATAATAATTTAACATCTCATTTGATATAATAAACATTGGGTTAACAACATTAATTGAGATCGTTAACTTAAAGGTTTCAAAACAACACTTACATGTAACGACTAACGAAGACTTAACGACTCCATTAGAATGTATATACATGTTGTATTTTGATATGTATTCTTACACTTTTAAAAGACTTCAAGACACATATCAAAGTACTTCTACTTAACAAAAATGCTTACAATTACATCCTCATTCAGTTTCATCAACAATTCTACTCGTATGCACCCGTATTCGTACTCGTACAATACACAGCTTTTAGATGTATGTACTATTGGTATATACACTCCAATGATCAACTCTTAGCAGCCCATGTGAGTCACCTAACACATGTAGGAACCATCATTTGGCAACTAGCATGAAATATCACATAAAATTACAAAAATATTAGTAATCATTCATGACTTATTTACATGAAAATAAAATTACATATCCTTTATATCTAATCCATATACCAACGACCAAAAACACCTACAAACACTTTAATTCTTCAATTTTATTCATCTAATTTATCTCTCTCAAGTTCCATTTTCAAGTTCTAAGTGTTCTTCATAAATTCCATAAGTATAGTTTCATAAAAATCAAGAATACTTCCAAGTTTGCAAGTCTACTTCCAAGCTTTCTAATCCATTTCAAGTAATCATCTAAGATCAAGGAACATTTGTTATTTATAGTAGGTTATCTTTCTAATTCAAGATAATATTCATATTCAAACTTTGATTCAATTTCTACAACTATAACAATCTTATTTCGAGTAAAAATCTTACTTGAACTGTTTTCGTGTCATGATTCTGCTTCAAGAACTTTCAAGCCATCCAAGGATCCTTTGAAGCTAGATCTATTTTTCTCATTTCTAGTAGTTTTATCAAGAAAACTTGAGGTAGTAATGATGTTCATAACATCATTCGATTCATACATATAAAGCTATCTTATTCGAAGGTTTAAACTTGTAATCACTAGAACATAGTTTAGTTAATTCTAAACTTGTTCGCAAAAAAAAGTTAATCCTTCTAACTTGACTTTTAAAATTAACTAAACACATGTTCTATATCTATATGATATGCTAACTTAATGATTTAAAACCTGGAAACACGATGAACACCATAAAATCGGATATACACCGTCGTAGTGAAACCGGGGGCTGTTTTGGTTTGGATAATTAAAAAATGTCATACCCCGTCCTAATCCATCTGGACGAAGTCATCAACATTTGGTCTCATTGCGAGGTACTGTCCTAAATATTCCATGAATGACTCCTTGTAATATCTTTAAAATGAGCAAATGCACAGTGAAAGATTTCTTTCATACCTGAGAATAAACATGCTTTAAAGTGTCAACCAAAAGGTTGGTGAGTTCATTAGTTTATCATAAACGATCATTTTTATTATTTTAATAGACCACAAGATTTTCATTTCCATTTCTCATAAATATACGTCCCATGCATAGAGACAAAAATCATTCATATGGATTGAACACCTGGTAACCGACATTCACAATATGCATATAAGAATATCCCCATCATTCCTGGATCCTCCTTCGGACATGATATAAATTTCGAAGTACTAAAGCATCCGGTACTTTGGATGGGGCTTGTTGGGCCCGATAGATCTATCTTTAGGATTCGCGTTAATTAGGGTGTCTGTTCCCTAATTCTTAGATTACCAGATTTAATAAAAAGGGGCATATTCGATTTCGATAATTCAACCATATAATGTAGTTTTGATTACTTGTGTCTATTTCATAAAACATTTATAAAAATTGTGCATGTATTCTCAGCCCAAAAATATAAAGGGTAAAAAGGCAAATGAAACTTACCATACTGTATTTTGTAGTAAAAATACATATGACGTCATTTAACAAATGTAGGGTTGACCTTAGATTCACTAACCTATATCATTTATATATATTAACACATATACACATAATCGAACGAATTTATATATTATTAGTGATATACTTATTATTTATATGATTTATGTATTTCATTGATAATTTACATATAATTATTTTTATATATCTTACTTATTATAAAAATAATAATAGAGTTAGATTATATGCATTAGATATATTTTTTATGTAACTAATATTTATTTAGTTAAAATAATATTAATAACTAAAAATTGTAATACTTTTATAATAATAATATCAGTAGTTATAATAATAATAATACTCATTTTTAAATTAATTCTAACAATAATAATAAGTAAAAAAAATTGTAATGTCTTTATAATGATAATAATTACAATAATTACAATTGTAATAGTCATTTTCAATAATAATAATAATAATAATAATAATAAGAATAATAATAATAATAATAATAATAATAACTACCTCAATGAACTGGCTGAAAATAATAATGCCCATGCCCGGGCTCGAACCCGCGACCTTTCTTTTCGCAAACACACACCCAACCACTTAATTGCACCCTCGTTCTATGTATTATTTCCCGCTTAAATATTTACCATGTCTTAAACTGCCAAAACTTTATTCTCATCATAATCCCAAACGTTTCATCACATCATCATCTTACTAGCATCATTCTTTTTCATCATCATCAACAATCATCCATATGATCATAATATGCCCTACTACTATAATAAAAAATGGAAAGTGATTGTGAGTTGTTTTGGTTTATTAACAAGGACTTCGAACGTATAGGATTGGAAACCAAATACACAGTCATTGAATCACCCTCATGCTATCTCTTTCATTCCTTCTTTTTGTTTTATCAAGTTATCAATCACCACCCATGATTGATTCGAAAAATTTGTATTCTTATCATTATTTTATGTAGTTAGTGGATTAGTGGAAAGAGGCCACCACCACATTTGATAATTTACGCATCTCATATAACCCCATTCATTTTGTCTCATTTAGTGGGTCATGTGGTTGATATCATCTTAAATAAACAATTAAAGGAAGCAGCAACTTTTGAATAATTCGATAGAAATTTTCGGGTGGGGTTATTTGATTAATATGTGTCGGCCATAACGGATGACAATGAAACGTGCCTTATAAATTAGACAAACTAATACCAATCAATTTCAAATGAAAACAGATTCCATTGCAGCTGGAACAACAACTGTTGTGGTGATGTATCTGGTGTTCATTTCGTGAAAAATATATATAGAGAGAGTAAAGAAAGATGGTTGAAGTGGTGGTTTAATATGATGAGATTGTGGCGGTTTCATCAAGATCGAAATAGAAGAAAGAGGGGGATATAAATAGGGCGAAGATGTTGATGTATGGTGGTGGTTGTTTCTTGTTCGGTGGCTTGTTGCTCATGGTGAGCCGATTGTGGTGATTCGAAACAGAAAATAGAAGTAAGATAGAAAGAGAAGAAAGAGGAACAAAGGTGGTAAACTGTGGTGTAATTTATTGGTACTGCAGCAGAAGAGTTGGGTGATCGAATAAGATGGTAAACGTGGTGATGATCACGGTGTCGGTTCATCAAGAAGACAATAATATGGTATGTGTATATCTCCTATATATTTGTGTGTATATATTTAGTGTTTTTGTGTTTGTAATTCGAATAAGTTAATTGATAAACTTGATTTGATCTAATATTATATCATCAGGTGGTGTCGTCAGATAATATTCTAGCCAAACAGAAGAAAACACAAGAATATAAAAGCAGAAAAAGATTGGAAACAGATTCGTACCATTTATGATTTTTAATATCTGACACATTTTGTTTTGTATCTCCTGGAGATCTAACTGAATCCAATATGGTACAACTCGTGAGCAGAAGATAAACAATTTTGTAAAAGTTGATTGTGATAGGAAACAGAATACATAATTTCTTGTATTTAAATTTATTTATATCAGTTGTTTATATATATCCATATACTTGTTTATGTATTTATATAGTTATATATATACGGTTGTATTTTGTATATATATTTGTATTTATATAAAACTGTATGTATAAATCTGTTTATATGTATATAATTCCTGATTTGGTAATTACAAGCATAAATGTGTTAATATTATTAATATTGTAATAATAAAATTATTAGTAAAAAGTCTAGTAATAATAGATAATAATATTGTTAATATCAACTATAATGCAAATTTTAATAAATTTAATTAATAATAATGATAATAATAATCTTATTAATGATACAAATAATAATACTAGTTATAAAAATATTAATATTATTATTGATAATAATTACATTAATAATAATAATACAACTTAGACCTTATATATATATATATATATATATATATATATATATATATATATATATATATATATATATTATTTTAGAAGTAATAATATTACTAATACAAATATTAATATTAGTATTAACAATAATAAAAATGATGAATTTTAATGGTAATAATATTAATATATTCAAACTTGTAATTTAATATAATATTATTTATGATTTATGTAATATTATTTTATGTGATGACTTTCACTAAATAATTGATATTTATACATTTATATATATTTTATAGAAACATATATATTTATATATATTCAGAGTAACTTAATTATTCTATTTGTTATTTTTACATTTTAAGTTTTAATTAATTAGAGTATACTTTATTAATTCAAAGTATTATATATATATATATATATATATATATATATATATATATATATATATATATATATATATATATATTTATATTTATATTTATATTTATTTTTATATCTACATATGTATTTACATATTTATTTACAAATAGTTGTTCGTGAATCTTCAGAAGAGTCGAAGGGTAATTAAATATATCAACACAGTTAAGAGTTTTCGAGACTTCAATATTACATACTTTGCTTATCGTATCAAAACCATATAAAGATTAAGTTTAAATTTGATCGGAAATTTCCGGGTTGTCACAAAAACTATGATAAACTTTGATTTAAAAGTTGTTCTTATGGGAAAATGATTTTTCATATGAACATGAAACTATATCCAAAAATCTTGGTTAAACTCAAAGTGAAAGTATGTTTTTCAAAATGGTCATCAAGATGTTGTTCTTTCGATGGAAATGACTACCTCTTTAGTAATTCACATGTAACTTAAATTTCCGACTATAAACCTATACTTTTTCTATTTGGATTCTTAAATTAGAGTTCAATATGAAACCATAGCAATTTGATTCACTCAAAACGGATTTAAAATGAAGAAGTTATGGGTAAAACAAGATTGGATATTTTTGATCTTTTTAGCTACGGGAAATGTTTAACAAATCTATTCAAATCATATCCTAGCTAACTTATATTGTATTATACATGTATTCTAATATATTATGTAATCTTGGGATACCATAGACACGTATGCAAATGTTTTGACATATCATATCGACCCATGTATATATATTATTTGGAACAACCATAGACACTCTATATGCAGTAATGTTGGAGTTAGCTATACAGGGTTGAGGTTGATTCCAAAAATATATATACTTTGAGTTGTGATTTAGCCTGAGACGTGTATACACTGGGTCGTGGATTGATTCAAGATAATATATATATCGATTTATTTCTGTACATCTAACTGTGGACAACTAGTTGTAGGTTACTAACGAGGACAGCTGACTTAATACACTCAAATCTTTAAAACATAATAAAAATGGTTGTAATTATATTTTGATCATACTTTGATATATATGTACATATTTTTATAGGTTCATGAATCGATCCATGGCTAAGTATTATTTCCGAGGAAGGAAATATCTGTGAAAGTGAGTTATAGTCCCACTTTTAAAATCTAATATTTTTGGGATGAGAACACATGCAGGTTTTATAAATGATTTACAAAATAGACACAAGTACGTGAAACTACATTCTATGGTTGAATTATCGAAATCGAATATGCCCCTTTTTATTAAGTCTGGCAATCTAAGAATTAGGGAACAGACACCCTAATTGACGTGAATCCTAAAGATAGATCTATTGGGCCTAACAAACCCCATTCAAAGTACCGGATGCTTTAGTACTTCGAAATTTATATCATATCCGAAGGGTGTCCCGGAATGATGGGGATATTCTTATATATGCATCTTGTTAATGTCGGTTACCAGGTGTTCACCATATGAATGATTTTTATCTCTATGTATGGGATATGTATTGAAATATGAAATCTTGTGGTCTATTGTTACGATTTGATATATATAGGTTAAACCTATAACTCACCAACATTTTTGTTAACGTTTAAAGCATGTTTATTTTCAGGTGAATACTAAGAGCTTCCGCTGTTGCATACTAAAATAAGGACAAGATTTGGAGTCCATGTTTGTATGATATTGTGTAAAAACTGCATTCAAGAAACATATGTCGATGTAATATATTTCTATTGTAAACCATTATGTAATGGTCGTGTGTAAAAAGTATATTTTAGATTATCATTATTTGATAATCTATGTAATATTTTTAAAACCTTTATTGATAAAATAAAGGTTATGGTTGTTTGAAAAATGAATGCAGTCTTTGAAAAACGTCTCATATAGAGGTCAAAACCTCGCAACGAAATCAATTAATATGGAACGTTTATAATCAATATGAACGGGACATTTCACGATGCATCCTTGGGTAATTATAAAATCAAGTTGAATTCTTAATGCAATATCTATTTGAAATTATTATTAACATTGGATGATGCCTGCGTAAATCTTTAGAAAAATATATGGAGTAACTGTTAAAATTAAAGACGAGAGCTATACCCGAGGATTAAGGCATGTGAATATGGGGACGGCAAAATTCCATATGTATCCAATTTTTAAAATCTTTGTAAAGTTATTGATTTATGAAATGTGTGGCTAGAAAGTGTTCTCACCATTATATAAAAATGAGAATGTTTTCACTAGAACAATATATATATATATATATATATATATATATAGGGGCAGAATTAATGGGGAAGTAACAATCGGGGGAAGCGGGGGGAAGCAAATTTTTTTTTTCTTTTTTTTTTTTGGAATTTTTTTCCGGCATCAAGATTACACGAAAATATGAACATTTAGAAGAGACACTTCGTGATGGATGTTATTATTTAGGCGGAAAAACGATCGACAAAAATAACATTCAAGATAATATTGTTCGTGAAGAATATGAACTTTTTTTTTCTCCATATTTTGTGAAGTAAAATTTAGCCCGATTTAGAGTTTAGGGTTTAGGGTTCGGTGTTTTGGGTTTATTCCATAAATCCAAAACACCAAACCCTAAACCCTAAACTCTAAACCCTTCGTGTTAAAAACTCAATCTAAATCCTAAATCTAAACCCTAAATCTAAACCCTAAACCCTAAATTTCTAAACCCTATAAACCCTAATATCTAAACCCTAATATCTAAACCCCAATAGCTAAAACCTCAACATACGCTCGAAAAACACGATAATTGTTATATATTACTACTTTAAGCGTTTTCCCACCAAAATAAAAACATTTATCACAAAGTGTCTCTACTAAATGTTCATATTTTCATCTCATCTATAATGTTCGTGAACAAAGTTTTTTCAAAAAACGAAAAAAAAAAGTTTTTGCTTCCCCCCGATTGGTTACTTCCCTCTTGATCCTACCACTATATATATATATATATATATATATATATATATATATATATATATATATATATATATATATATATATATATATATATATATATATATATATATATATATATATATATATCAATCCCCATTTTACAAACTACACATTTTCATACTTCTCCTACATTTCATACTTTTATAAAAAAAAAAAATGTCTAATCCAAACACTCCATTCACTTTGCAAGATGATAATGAAGATCCTCAAACACCAATTAACAAAACCGGTTCGTTATCAAATCTTAAGGTGTTCGATCGGACGAATACTCCTGGATTATCATCCCCACCACTCCAAACACCTAGTCCTCAACAATTTACCAATCTAAGTAGAATTTATTCGGGTTCAATCAACCTCCGTTAAGTTTTGAACAACAACAAGCTATTTTGTTTTATCAACAACATCAACAACAACAAATGTTTCAACAACAACAAATGTATCGAATGCTAATTCAACCATTGCAACCACCACAACAAACACAACCAACGCAACCAAGTCAACCACAACTACGATTGCGAGATGAAGAATCGCAAGATAGTCAAGTACAAGCAAGTCAACCACAAACACGGCCAACGCGTAGACACCGAAAAAAGGAAAAGGTTTATTATTATTATTATTATTATTATTATTATTATTATTATTATTATTATTATTATTATTATTATTTACTGTTACGAAGTATTATTATTATTATTATTATTATTATTATTATTATTATTAAAGTTACTGTCACGGAGTATTATATGTTTATTATTATTATTTAATGAATTATTATTATGTGAATATATAGGGAAAGCGGTGGATGTAGGTACGTCGTCAAAGAGAGTACACAAATTATGGGTTGCACAAGAGGTTTTGTGGTTGTGTAAATGTTTTTGTGATCAATCGGAGAATTGGATTGTTGGAAAATCTCAAAGACACGGAAGTTTTTGGGCGGGATAATGGATAAGTTTAATGTAAACAATGAAGGATGGGTACGCGGTGAAGATTCGTTATCTTCAAAATGGCAAGATGTCAACAAGGCATGTACGGAAATTTTTGCCGATCTTTGTGGATATAGCCGAGCATTGGCGTAGTGGTTGTAATGATAATGACATTTACAAGAGTGCGGAGGACTCATATGTGAGTCAATATGAGAAACCATTTTTGTACAAGGAAACATTTTTTTTCTTGAGAGATCATTCAAAGTGGAGGGTACCTAAAGATCCGGTTGGTAAAGCTCAAGAAAACTTTGTGAATATTGACGACATTGTGGGGGAAAGTCAAGGACACCCGGTACGACTCTCGCAAGACTTTGACGAGGCGGAGTTGTTTGGGGAAATACTGATGCCACGTCCAATGGGACATGATAGAGCGAAGAAAGCCAAAAAAAAAATCGGTTTCTTCGGACGCAGGTGGGTCATCTCGTGGTAAGAGTTCGAATTCTTCAAAGTTAAAGGTGGAAGAATTTTTTGACCAAATGAGTGGTGTGGCCTCGAATAAGAATAGTGCGATTGATGACTTCAAAAAATATGTAAATTTGCAAAGCGCTGTAGCAAGTATGGATGTGTTGGGTAGATCATCTTCTCAAATGGAGGTTCCGAAAGATGCGATACGTCTTCACAATCTTAAAATGTACGTTCGTCGTCAGTTAAAAGAGGACTTGAACATTGACGGAATCAGCCGGCAGCCCGATGATGATTAGTTTTTTTTAGGATTTAAATTAATGTATTTTTTTCATTTTAGGATTTATAATTATGTATTTTTTTCATTTGAGTCGTATTAATTTTATGTTTTATTTATTTTTAGTTTTTGATTACAACATAAAAAAATAAATAAAACCGAAAAAATTAAAATAAAATGCCACATCAGCTTTCCACTAACTCACACCACAAACCCACACCACCACTACTTCACTCAAACAACTCACACGTCCTAGTTATCAAAAAGCAACTCACGCCCTCAACCCACGCCCTCTATCGTTACGAATGGTCTAACACCTGCATTTAATATTTATCCCCCAAAAAATAAAAATTTGTCATTAATTTGTTTACTAAATTTTTTTATATAAATAAATATAAAATATAACTAAAATCGTTATTAAAAAAAAAACATTAGTTAATTAGTTTAGAGAAGACAATGATTTCGTTAAAATCGAATTAAAACATACTCCCTAATAAATTAGGTCATGATGAAAAAAGACAATGAACAAAATACAGATACTTACTTATTTAAATACGTACTTATGGAATATTGCTCATCTTCTGTATATGTTTAAAATTAAATACATATTTGTGAGAATATAAATTAAATAGTACATTATTAGGATTATTGATCAAGCATATTTCCGCCTAGGATAGAAACACGCTTGAGTGCAATAGAGGAGGGTTTTATTAGTTCAGCGGCGTTAACCTCCGGTCCGATTACCGTGATAACCCTAGCCGAGATGATGATCTCGGCAGGGTGGCTGAGGGCTGACTGCCGGCCAATGGCAGCGCCGATTGGCGGCAAAGGGAGAAAACCTTACGAAGAGTCGTAGGTAAAAACCCTAGTGAGAATTGTGTGTAGATTGTCTGCCGATTGCTTATATTGCCCCTCTATTTATAAGAGGGAATTAGGGTTTAGGAGGAAGACTTGACCGCGACCCATGGACCAAGCCCAATTACTCGGCCCGATGGGCTCCGCACATCATCAAGTCCCCCAAGTTCGGTGTGACATATTAATGTCATATCAAAGTTACAAATATGCGACCGCAAATAACTCATCACATAACCCACACCAACTATGAAGTCAAATGCATAACGAATCCACATAGTAATGTGATGACGCGATGTAATAATTTCGCATGCCATGTAGTCATGAGGTGAGCGGGGATCCGTAGTCCTACACATCATAACTATGCGCGACACAGCCTCACACATTGCAATCATGCGTGATACGACCAAATGTGACGCATGCATGTTAACCACAACCACTCGCGATGCATCCTTGCGCTTAACGCAATGCAGTGATGTGAGCATGCTAACTTCCACTACCATCCGCAATGCGCAAAGTAGTGATGTAGCAAAAACAAAACTGAAGGGATACTGATAGTATACCATCACTCCCCCAGTTCGGTATGAAATGTGAAAACATGTCATGGCGAACTATAAATAAGACCACGTTAAAGTGACATCATGTAACAAGTAGCTGATCAGAACTCGTAGTTGTATACAAGGCATCTCAAACTCACCGAGTCCGATCTCAGAGTCATATTGAGGCATCCCTACCACATATTTGTGAGGGGTATCAAGTAACCATGCGCTTACGCAGCGTAATCATGAACTTTTATGCATGTGTATGCATGTGATTGTAATTGCCTATCATCGCGAATTAAGACAATTCACATAATGTGCGCATAAGTTAACCAAAACTTATGCACAATTTCGGGCGCTGCGTAAAATAAACCAATATTTTAACAAAAAACCCGTGTGCGAGTCCGCACGAAAAAAGTTTATACTCATAAGTTATAGCATCACTTGCTCTGTCACGTACTAGGAGTGCACTTAGTTGTGTGGTAAGGCAATGCTTAACTAAAAACAAACCAATGTTTTTATACTTAAGAGTTTCCCCCAAGTAAACCAATACTTAGGATAATTTAATATGCACAAGCAAACTAATGCTCGTATTTTAAGTTGACTTGGCAGCCTTCTAGTCTGTGTGGCGCTTGACTAGAGGAAACCCAATTCCCTACACCTGCCGTTATATTCTAGCCTTGTAACCAAACAGGCTTCTGCCGCGCGGGGGCAAGAGGACACCCCTTAAGTAGGCAGAAACTGCACAATAAACTATTGATAAAATATTTGCGAGAGATTTATTGGCATTTGAAAGTTATTATATCCGCGATGCGTTTAATCTTGCCATGAACAATAGAATTTTGAGGACAACAGAATTCCACTCTTCGGTTCGTAAACCGTTGACCATCCTAGCGGGATTGCGAGTAATGTGGGGTTTAAGGATCTTAGAATTTAACTCTCCGGTTCGGCTACCGTGAATAACCCAGATCGATATGATGATATCGATGGGGTGGTTAAATGTTAAGTCCACCATCGATAACGTTCGTTGATCGATGGCCCCCGTGAAGGTTGTAGGTTACCGTCGTGAGAGACTAACCTGTTAACCTTAACCACGAATGATGATAGTGATGGTTTACGTAACCCGGCTATCGATTTGATAGAGTATAATCTACGTAATTTTGTGCCTTCTGTCGAATGATTTTAATCATGTGACGAACCAGGGAATCCCGTATAATTAATCATACAGTTAAAACCCGAAAACCAATCATGAAAAGGATTATAGGCAAGGAAGTAGGCGAGAAGCCATAAGAAGAAGAGATGTATCGTAGTCGTAAAGAACATAAGCTGATAATTTGGATGATCAAGTGAGGTGCGGCCATGGGTTTACGCAGAACCACCATGATCTTAAGCAACGTGTGAAATGCACAAATGAAATGCCGCCATGGGCTTACATGGAGCCGCCATGGCGAAAAGTAAAGTGCGCGCAACACATGAAAAGTGTTGCGCTACGCACAAATAATCATGCGATCATGGACTTATGCGAAGCCGCCATGGTACAAAGGAAAAGTGTGCGCAGTACACACAAAGTGTTGCGCAACGCACGAATAATCTTGCGACCATGCCCTTACGTGAAGCCGCCATGGCACAATACAAAATGCGTAAAAGTGTTTTAGGCTTAGGGTCGTCGCCAAAGGAAACAAATCTTCCCTATCAGTTAAAGCCATATATCCATATATCCTGGTAGCCCCCATTTCAATACTACTAAGTATTTTGTGGTGTTGAAATCCAACATTAAGTTGACACCACCTTCAAGGGTGATACATAAACGCGCATAGAAATTCTAATAGAAAAGAACTGCGCAAAGCATTACATAAAGAACTGCACTTAAATGGGCGCGCAAAAGGGGCATAGAAAAGACCGCGCATTGTGATGTGCAAAAGACCATGCACAAATAACCGCTCAAAGAACTATGCAAGGTGCGCGAAGTAAAACTGCGGCCATGGGCTTATGCGAGGCCACCATGGCGCAATGTGCGCGGATCACAGAAACTGCGATCATGGACTTACGAGGAGCCGCCATGACGCTAAGAAAAGTGTGCAATGTGTTGCGTGTTGCAACTTGCACGAATAAATTGCAGCCATGGGATTATGCGGAGTCGCTGAGGTGCAATGTAAGGTTGATCTAAGCATGTACAACGTACAATAGAGTCGCGAGAAGCGTGAATGGTGCTATGCGGGATTAATGCCATAAGTGACACTCAACGCGTAAAAGTAGTATGGGAAGATACCGTGTATTGTTGAAGCGTGTTGCGGAATATTTCGTCATAACTCTATGCCTTTACCATAAAGAAGGTAATGAAGTGCGTCAGTTTCGACAAACTAGTATAGTCAACGACGACACAACAAAACATGAAACGGGAGCGACCCTGTGTTATATAGAGGCATAATGATGCTCCTCTCAAAGGGGAGATATTCCTAAGAACACATATTGTGCAACTGGACACCAAAAATAAGTTGTACGACCGCACATGACAATGGAACACATCTTTCCCACTACTAACCTAGCACAATGCTAGCCCCCATTTCAATACTACTAAAGTATTTAGTGGTGTTGAAATCCAACATTAAATTGACACCACCTTTGGAAGCGATGAACGTGTATGGAACAAGAATTAAAATTCTACGATTTACCGTTGTAAAGTAATGCAAATGTACAAGGTATAGTACCCAAAAGAAACTATGCAAAACACATAAACTGCAACCGTGGCCTTACGTGGAGCCACCATGGTGCAAATGAAAAGTGCGCACAACACATTCAAAGTGTTGCGCAATGCACAAAAAATCATGCAACCATGGCCTTACGCGGAGTCGCCATGGTGCAAAGGAAAAGTGCGTGCAACACATGCAAAGTGTTGCGTAACGCACATAAAATCTTGCGACTATGGACTTATGCGAAGCCGCCATGGCGAAAAGCAAAGTGCGCGTAACACATGCAAAGTGTTGCGCAATGCACAAATAACCTTGAGACCATGGACTTATGCAAAGCCGCCATGGTGCAAAAGCAAAGTACGCGCAACACATTTAAAGTGTTGCGCAACGCACGATTAATCTTGCGGATTTTTTTCATAATCCTTTCCAAACTTGTTCCGGAGTAAATCCCATTTTATTGGTATGCGAGTTAGACAATATATGAGCGGGTTAAATCTTACAAATAAAGGCCCAAGGGGTAGGAAATAATATGAGTACCACTACATGATTAAATTATACAAATTTATTCAAGGCGTGTGTATAAGCAATTCGCTTAGCCCATGTGAAACTGAAATTGTATATAATTTTCAACAGACCACGTGACCTTAGGTTAGACAATTAAATAATGTGTACAAGGTATCAAGTAAAACCCCATAATTCCGAGCCATGCAAAAGATTTAAAGGATCAAATCCTAATTTATTTAACCCCATTGTGATATATTGAAAAGATCATAGTTGTGTGGAAAAATATTTTCCTGAAATAGCCGTCAATAATTAGACCGATTAAACTAAATCCAGATCGTAAGGAACCATTTAAATAATATTAACTACCTTCTATGTAATCAAAACAAAACACAATAATAATTAATTATTGCTTCTTGGTTTTCTGCTAATGAAGTCAACAATACTTATGTGCATCCACAATAATTGATAAAAACACTAACAAAATAGAAAATTAGTCCACGAAGAAGTGTGAAGATTTCAAAACGTCAAATCATTACATATGCCTGTAATATTTTTGTATTTTGTTTCAAATCGCAACACAAAGGTACGTGTTTGTTTCCGGTCATGATGGAAAAAACTTGGACCTACCCGGAGGCATTACGGACCTACCCGTAGGCATTACGGCCCTGCCCGGAGGTGCTGCGATCCACCCGGGATTGAAGTCTGCGCAAAGTTTGTTTAATTTTGAAGTATGAGTTTTGTGAAACTGATTGTACGATCATCGGCAGATGGATCGAAATTGCTATACATCGAGTTTCAGGAAACTAATAGTGGCCAACCAAAGCATGATTTATTCATCGTAATAAAATATTAAATCATAGAATTGCATTAAGATTGCAATTATAATTGCCGTTGGTATTTATGACGGCAGGTAAGTACATTTGTGGCCGCATGATTTAGTTTGCATAAATCGAAAAATTGCTTTAGAATGGAATAATTTATTAACACATGACATAGCCACCACTAATTGATCGTAAATCATAGATCTGAACAAAACTTCAATATCCACATCCACAAAAAAAAACTAACTTAGATTCAAAAATAAAGAACTAGAAACTTACAAATGCACAAAATTTTTCGATGGCAGTAAGAGACCTTTTGATCCACTCTGTAAGTAACTAGAGGGGGTGGTGAATAGTTACTTAATACGTTTTTAACATTTTTTTCGATTGATCACCAAATTCGATTAACTTTGATCATCCAATTCAACTCAAACTTGATGTGTGTAGTGTATATGTTCAAAATGATAAATGAAGTAATGTAAAGAACATAGACACAAGAATTTATCGTGGTTCGGGTGGATGTTAACTAATCCACCTTAATCCACTCCCCGATTACACTAATTGGGATTTGTTGCTTCACTAAGCACTTTTCTCCAAACCCGGTGGAGATCCGATTTACAAGTCTTCAACTTCTTTGGTAGACAACAAACCTAATATTTCTATCCCTTTGAAAGATCAACTCTAACCTAGATTAACTTGTCTTCACCTTGGACAAGTATTAATCTCCAAATAAGATTAATCAACTTCCTAAGTCCCTTTAAGGAAGTAGATCATTAAGCTAGCCTATGCTTCTACTAATTGAAGTTACAAGACTTATACACTTTGTAATGATGATCCTAAGACAATACTAGGACATACATTACACTAAGTAAACTCACAAGATTAATGATTTTGATTAGTAAGTTTACAACAACCAAATTCTATATCTATAAGATCATAGAATCTTCTCTTGCTTGATCACATTTTGATTAGGAGAAACAATGAGGATTGCCCTAAATAAGTTTGTCGATCTAGAACATGGCCCGGTTTTGACCATGCGATCCAATCACCGTGCTTACGGTTGACACCCGTTTTGGTACAGGTGACCTACTATTAAATTTCGAAGAACTCGTAGGATTTCACGTTCAATGGAAATAAACGTGGATTGGTTTACGGCTAGTGTCACCCACAGTTCCCCTGGGTTTTAGGAAACGACACGGAACAAGTATAATTTCCGATCTAAGTAAACCCGGTGTCGGAGTAGGGCGGAAAGAATACAGGAAACGACATATTGTACTCGTAAATTCATGGGTAACAACTTGCCAATGATCATAACATAAGATTTTGGCTTCTTTGAAATCACGAATTAAACCATAAAAATTTTAAAATTTCCCAAAAATGGCCTAAACATGATGTTTCACTATTTTTAAGTTCAAAATAACCGAAACCAAGTTAAACTAACCACGAGAATTCATATACCCACCCCACACTTGAGTTAAGTAATGTCCTCATTACGTTAAAACGAAAAATGAGTATGAATTTAAGAGGACATTAGTATAAGACGAGTTATAATTCTCGAAAATAAAATAAAATGAAATATACAAAACTATACATAATCATGTGTAGGTGTCTTTGCAGTACTCGGACATCAAAATACGAAACAATATGGCATAATCCTTTCTCTTCACTACCATGCAACAAACCAAATGTCCAAATGTATCTGCACATGAAACAAACCAATATAAAGAGAAAACAAATTTTTTTGTGTTTTTAAAGAGTTTTTCAAATGTTTTTGGATTTTCAATTTTCGATTTTCTAAAACCAAAATGTACAAACTTTACAAAACATGTGCATATTTATTTCTAAGTCGTGCACATGACTCGACCCCCATGATTAGCCTTTAGTGGGGTCTGAATCACCCACACTTATCGAACGATACGAGAAATCTGTGGAATATGTTCCACGAATCAGCAGGGTTAACCAATTGTTAACACCTCAGGAAGTAAATATAATCTCCAGTAACCCTGTTGTCTCTTCCCTTAAACACCTCACACTAATCCAAATATCGGAAGACGCGTCACCCTTTAAATCAGCTTGGGACACCTGAATGTAGCCCATGTTCATGCTCACATCAAACGGGTCACAATAGACCATCTCCTCCACACTATACATGTTGTGATGTCCACCCACATATGAAATCTCACTTGCATCACCATCGGTAGCTTTCAAAGTTTGAGTTCTTCCGCTATGATTTTCCATAATGTTGCAGGACTCATCCTTTACCTTCAATTTACCTAGTTCCTCAGTCGTAGGCTCATACCCATTAGCCATTAGAACAACTAACAAACCATCTTCCTCCTCCACCACACACTCATCTATATAACTAGAAGAGTAAGAATGTAACTCGGGGAAATCCTGCAAAAGCTCCGAAAGTGGATCTAAACGAGTACGTTTTTCAACAACCAGTTCCTTTTGCAAAATAGATTGTGAAGTTATAAGTTGTGGAGCTGGACCAGACTCTATCACATCTGAATGTTCTGAAAACAGAATCAATGGTGAATAAAGATCGGTAGCAAGTTGCGTAATAGGTAGGGGACTCGAATGTTTTACGTCTGGATTCATGCAACATTGCCAAGACCCATAAAAACACGGACATAAACCTTCAGCTATCATTCTCTCTCTCATAGACCTTTTTTTGAGTATTAACCACAATTTCATTAACTTTTTTCTCTTGGTATTCCTTATTGGTAACACTAGGAGATGAATATAATGCGATCAGTTTCTTCCATTCTATTCTCATTCTCTCACCCATTGTCATATTCCTGTAGTCAACCATTTCCCTGCAACTGACAAAAACAAAGAAACGAATAAAAGCACCGACTCTAGAAAATGATAAATACTAAAAAGAAACAAGAACTACCTAAAAACAAAAAGACTCAAACAAATCATAACTAGCAACAATATCAAATTGACACAACTGTCCCCGACAGCGGCGCCAAAAACTTGATGTGTGAATTCGCGTCTATAATTTATAATGGGAAATACCGGTTAAAAAGGATTACTACACACTAACGGGAAGTGTACCCGATCGTGTAATAGTATAAAGTTGGTAAATCTGTATTCGTTCCAAGGACAGTTTAAACGTGAAAATTAAGGTTGCTACTGTAGTGACCCGAACTTTTTCATGTTTATATATATATTAAATGAAATTGTTATTTACATTATTAAGTGTTTCCAACATGTTAAGCAATCAAACTTGTTAAGACTTGATTAATTGAAATAGGTTTCATATAGACAATTGACCACCCAAGTTGACCGGTGATTCACGAACGTTAAAACTTGTAAAAACTATACGATGACATATATATGGTTATATATATAGTTAACATGATTTTATTATAAGTATGTATCTCATTAGGTATTTTAACAATGAGTTATATACATAAAAATGAGACTATTAATTTAAGAAACTCGAAAACGATATATATAACGATTATCGTTATAACAACGTCTTACTAGGTACATATGAATCATATTAAGATATTGATACACTTGGTTAATTATGTTAAATGATAAGTAAATATATTATTAAGCGTATTAACAATGAAATACATATGTAAAAATAAGACTACTAACTTAATGATTTCGAAACGAGACATATATGTAACGATTATCGTTGTAACGACATTTAACTGTATATATATCATACTAAGATATATTATATATAATAATATCATGATAATATAACAATTTAACATCTCATTTGTTATAATAAACAATGGGTTAACAACATTCAACAAGATCGTTAACCTAAAGGTTTCAAAACAACATTTACATGTAACGACTAACGATGACTTAACGACTCAGTTAAAATGTATATACATGTAGTGTTTTAATATGTATTCATACACTTTTTAAAGACTTCAAGACACTTATCAAAATACTTCTACTTAACAAAAATGCTTACAATTACATCCTCGTTTAGTTTCATCAACAATTCTACTCGTATGCACCCGTATTCGTACTCGTACAATACACAGCTTTTAGATGTATGTACTATTGGTATATGCACTCCAATGATCAGCTCTTAGCAGCCCATGTGAGTCACCTAACACATGTGGGAACCATCAATTGGCAACTAGCATGAAATATCTCATAAAATTACAAAAATATGAGTAATCATTCATGACTTATTTACATGAAAACAAAATTACATATCCTTTATATCTAATCCATACACCAACGACCAAAAACACCTACAAACACTTTCATTCTTCAATTTTCTTCATCTAATTGATCTCTCTCAAGTTCTATCTTCAAGTTCTAAGTGTTCTTCATAAATTCCAAAAGTTCTAGATTCATAAAATCAAGAATACTTCCAAGATTGCAAGTTTACTCCCAAGTTTTCTAAATCCATTCCAAGTAATCATCCAAGATCAAGAAACCTTTG
Source organism: Rutidosis leptorrhynchoides (assembly GCF_046630445.1). Taxonomy (NCBI): domain Eukaryota; kingdom Viridiplantae; phylum Streptophyta; class Magnoliopsida; order Asterales; family Asteraceae; genus Rutidosis; species Rutidosis leptorrhynchoides. Next base: position 129,757,417 of record NC_092336.1, read on the forward strand.
TTACTTAAAGTAGGTTATCTTTCTAATACAAGGTAATAATCATATTCAAACTTTAATTCAATTTCTATAACTATAACAATCTTATTTCGAGTGGAAATCTTACTTGAAATTGTTTCCGTGTCATGATTCTGCTTCAAGAACTTTCAAGCCATCCAAGGATCCTTTGAAGCTAGATCTATTTTTCTCATTTCTAGTAGGTTTATTCAAGGAACTTGAGGTAGTAATGATGTTCATAACATCATTCGATTCATACATATAAAGCTATCTTATTCGAAGGTTTAAACTTGTAATCACTAGAACATAGTTTAGTTAATTCTAAACTTGTTCGCAAATAAAAATTAATCCTTCTAACTTGACTTTTAAAATCATCTAAACACATGTTCTATATCTATATGATATGCTAACTTAATGATTTAAAACCTGGAAACATGAAAAACACCGTAAAACCGGATTTACGCCGTCGTAGTAACACCGCGGGCTGTTTTGGGTTAGTTAATTAAAAACTATGATAAATTTTGATTTAAAAGTTATTATTTTGGGAAAATGATTTTTATTATGAACATGAAACTATATCCAAAAATTATGGTTAAACTCAAAGTGGAAGTATGTTTTCTAAAATGGTCATCTAGACGTCGTTCTTTCGACTGAAATGACTACCTTTACAAAAACGACTTGTAACTTATTTTTCTGACTATAAACCTATACTTTTTCTGTTTAAATTCATAAAATAGAGTTCAATATGAAACCATAGCAATTTGATTCACTCAAAACGGATTTAAAATGAAGAAGTTATGGGTAAAACAAGATTGGATAATTTTTCTCATTTTAGCTACGTGAAAATTGGTAACAAATCTATTCCAACCATAACTTAATCAACTTGTATTGTATATTATGTAATCTTGAGATACCATAGACACGTATACAATGTTTCGACCTATCATGTCGACACATCTATTTATATTTCGGAACAACCATAGACACTCTATATGTGAATGTTGGAGTTAGCTATACAGGGTTGAGGTTGATTCCAAAATATATATAGTTTGAGTTATGATCAATACTGAGATACGTATACACTGGGTCGTGGATTGATTCAAGATAATATTTATCGATTTATTTCTGTACATCTAACTGTGGACAACTAGTTGTAGGTTACTAACGAGGACAGCTGACTTAATAAACTTAAAACATCAAAATATATTAAAAGTGTTGTAAATATATTTTGAACATACTTTGATATATATGTATATATTGTTATAGGTTCGTGAATCAACCAGTGGCCAAGTCTTACTTCCCGACGAAGTAAAAATCTGTGAAAGTGAGTTATAGTCTCACTTTTAAAATCTAATATTTTTGGGATGAGAATACATGCAGGTTTTATAAATGATTTACAAAATAGACACAAGTACGTGAAACTACATTCTATGGTTGAATTATCGAAATCGAATATGCCCCTTTTATTTAAGTCTGGTAATCTAAGAATTAGGGAACAGACACCCTAATTGACGCGAATCCTAAAGATAGATCTATTGGGCCTAACAAACCCCATCCAAAGTACCGGATGCTTTAGTACTTTAAAATTTATATCATATCCGAAGGATGTCCCGGAATGATGGGGATATTCTTATATATGCATCTTGTTAATGTTGATTACCAGGTGTTCACCATATGAATGATTTTTATCTCTATGTATGGGATGTGTATTGAAATATGAAATCTTGTGGTCTATTGTTACGATTTGATATATATAGGTTAAACCTATAACTCACCAACATTTTTGTTAACGTTTAAAGCATGTTTATTCTCAGGTGAATACTAAGTGCTTCCGCTGTTGCATACTAAAATAAGGACAAGATTTGGAGTCCATGTTTGTATGATATTGTGTAAAAACTGCATTCAAGAAACTGATTTCGATGTAACATATTTGTATTGTAAACCATTATGTAATGGTCGTGTGTAAACAGGATATTTTAGATTATCATTATTTGATAATCTACGTAAATCTTTTTAAACCATTATTTATGAAATAAAGGTTATGGTTTGTTTTAAAAAATGAATGCAGTCTTTGAAAAACGTCTCATATAGAGGTCAAAACCTCGCAACGAAATCAATTAATATGGAACGTTTTTAATCAATAAGAACGGGACATTTCAGCTACTAATGAAATCAAACTAAGTTAATCTATTGAAATTGAAATTACAAGATAATAGTTTGGGTGGCTATTTAACGATTAGCCAAATCAAATAATGATTTATCTAAGAACAGAAAAGACAATATTTTTGGTATTTTAAGATTTAAGCTTTAAAGTAACAAAAAAAATTAAAATAAGATATTTGTAATCAAATAGGAGAATGAATGTTCGTCTAGACCTTTTACACCTAATATTGGATGCATTTAGATTAAGCCCCAGTTATTATCTAACATATGTGAATTATCTAGTCGGTTCACCTAGAATTCCCCAGCGCAAACACTACAATTAAGATTACACGACACGGAATTCCCGGTAGCCTAAGACCTCATAAATGTGACTAAATATTTCAACTGAGATGAAGACTCAAATCACAATCACACCAACTCTCATTGTGTGTAATTCACCCCTATTTCATCTAGCCTTTTGAATTCAATTTACTCTCGTCTTCGAGTAAGCAAACAATCAATTAAGATAAACCAATTGTAAATTTATGCACTAAATTAATGAACTCTCATCCTATCAAACAAGTACACAACCAATTGAATCGAAAAGTCTAGGTTCAATAAGAATCGTTCTTTAATTCAAACATCAAATCATCATAAATTAAACGAATAACTGATAAGTAGCATCCAATACATAGGTTTATAAGCCTAGACAAACATTAAATAACTTAGCCAATAACCATGGCAACAAAAGAAATCAAAATAACAGATAATAAAGAAAACATTGTTTGATAATTTAGAATCAACCTAACACGATGAATCTTGATGAGTGCTGAGATTGATCCTTGAAATCGGAATGATTGGAGCGTTAGAGTGACCTTGGAATTCCCCAAAAGTGACTGAAAATCGCCCCTAATGCTCTCAAATTCGGCTGCCAAAAAAATAACACTTGGAATAAAAAACTGTACCTTATTTATAGCAACAGAAATCTGGCCGACCCGGAATGCGCGGTGCGCACATCTATGCGCGGCGCGCAATACTAAAGAAATTTTGCTGTTCAAAAATATATATATTCCTGATGTACTTCGAAGGCAAAATGCGCGGTGCGCATGCTTCTGCGCGGTGCGCACTTCCGAACTCAACAATTCCTGCGCGTTTCTTCACATAACTTGTCTTGATCACAACCCAAATCACCCGATAACATAGAACTGTTGTAAACGCGCCATAAATACCATAAATCAATCAGATAACACTTCTCGGCTCTCAAATCCTAATCCTCCAAATAATCGCGAATAATAACCAAAAACATATCCGAATGGACTAAAAATGACGAATATTGCCATGATAAATATACGAGAAATGTGCAATATCAGTAGTGATAAGAAGTCGTTAATTTGAGATGAGTAGAGAGTTTAGTTAAGTGAAGGCCATAAGGTAGTTTCAAGTAGGGTTCTTGAGCTGCCTGTTGCATTCTAGATGCCATTAGAAATGCAATGTTTACCTTAAGTGAGTGTCTGAGACATCACAAAAGAGTAACCTCATTTGCATTCATTCTCCAAAGTATTTCACCCTTTCCATACACGTTTATGGAGATGATCTATTGCCATAGATCATATGTTGAGGCAATGTGATGCACTAAGAAACCTTCTTTGTTGACGGACTCAAATTTGAGTGGTCCTTCACTCAGTGTTTCAAGAACACATTCTTTTTCTAACCATTCCAAAAACTCATCAAATGAGTTTGGGTTAAGAAAGAATTTGATTCCGTTACTTGGAACATCTATGATGCTTCCAAATTCTTCAAGTGTCAAGGAATAGCTTTTGCCATAGAGAGTAAATGATATCTTCATATCATCATGGAAATGGAAATTTGCATAGAATTCATTTACATGAAGAGGATATAGATGTCCTCGAAGATTGAGAAAGACATTCCAATTCACACTAGAGAAGTTTGCTAGCGAATAGGTTGAGAGTTGATGTGTTGATACTTCTCTTCCTTCTGCAATTTGTCTCATGATTTGATTGTGGGTTTTTAGGGATTGGGATGGTGGGTATGAGTTTAGTTGAATGTACTAGTTTTTATAGAGGACAATTAGGTATCACTTTACTGTTTCACAAGAGAGGTGGGTCAAGTGAGTAAAGTCTTTTGACTGACAGGTCAATTTTTACTTGAGAAAAGTTATTGAGCATATCAAGACAGAATGGTTCGTCAGTTTATGTATGGCTCGTCCTACGGTCGAGTCACGATCGACCGTGAGTGCAGCCGTGGGTAAATCTGACATGCTTGGAATTTTAAATACATTTATTAAGCACACACGAATACTTATTATACATACATACCAAAGTTCTCCAAACATTATTGTCTTAAACACTCAACCATTAAACAGTAGAACACATTCATGAGTACATGTTAGAATTCTTCACTCGAATCATCATCTTCCTCATTTCCTGACCTACAGGTCAAGCTTCTGATAACTCCTTTTAGTAATTTCGTCACTTTTGATTCCTTCTTCAGACTTTTGATTTGAGTTTGATAGATCTTATCCATTTTGGTATTAACCCCAAGATCTCTCATATATTCATTCCCTTCTTCATTTTCACTGTCTGATATCTCAATAGCTCCTCTGCTCATTCCCTCTTTATTGGTAGTTCTTCTTCGCTTGGAGGTTGATCCTCCTGTTGTTTTTGGTGGAAGAATTGGTTGATGAGTGAGTGGAAGAGAGTCATCACTTGTGATATTGAGGTGCCTAAACAGTTTGTTTAGATGCATTCCATAAGGCAATCCTTGAGTTGTTTCGGTGATGAGTCCACTCATTCTGGTTGCCATCAGATAGGCAATATTTACTTTGATTCTATTTTCCAAGCACCACAAGAGAGCAAATTGAGTAGCATGAATGTTTGAGTGATTTCCTGATTTGCAGTAGATGTTGTATTCAATGACTTTGTTCCAAACTTCATACTCAGAAGAAAGATGTCTTCCCAGTAATCCAGACCTCTCGATTTCATCTCGAGGAGCACTTTCTTTGCATAGTGTATCTATCACTGCCATTTTGTTGGAGATAAAATTTGGAAGATATGCCAGTCCATGATGCGAACTGAAGAATTCTTCACCATCTGTTGGAACTTGGAGAATGCGCCTGAAATCTATAAGGGAGTAGCGGTAATTGGTCCCTTGAAGACTGAAGGAGACTTCATTATTCACAAAGTTGAAATTTGCATAAAATTCGCGAATGAGAGATGGAAAAATTGGACTATCAAGAGTGAGAAATGCTTCCCACTTAAGGGTTTTGAATTGTCTCATAAGCTCTGGCATTTGATAGTGGGCAACTTTTCTTCCGTCAGTGATAGGACGGTTAGAAAGAAACCAAATGTTGTAATTGATTCTTTCCGTAGGATCTGACGGTGGATCATATGAGTCCTTTCTTCTTGGTTCACTGCTCCTTCCCTTTCCTCTTGCCATTTTATACACAATGATACTTCAAATTTATTCAAAGTGTATAATTCAATTGTAGGCAACAAGTTTTGCAAACTTTAATTATCATCAATACTTAGATGTTTTGATGTTAACGTTCTTCACATTTTCACTCTTCATTAGTGTCAATGAGTTTGCAACTAGATTAAGATTTTACAAAGTTCATATGTGTTCTAGACTTTTGAGATCATCATCAACACATGTTTTGACATTCAACATTATTACACTCAATTAGCAACAATGTCATTCATATCATATGAACAATGATTCTATGAAAATCTAACCTAGATGTATAATGAACCCTAGAATCATTCAATGTTAAATTAATGCATAGATAAGTACTACTACAATCGTTTTCAAGTTGTTCTTCAAGAATAATTTTGATTGTTTGCATCAATTTAAGTTTTGATTCATTCTAGTTAGGGTTTCTTCATAACCCTAATTTATCATACAAACACAATTGAATGCTAGGAAAGCAAGGATTAATCATAACGAAAGTGGAAATTGAGATTGAAGGAATGAGCGTTCTTCTTCGTGTGGTCGATCTCCTTAGCCATGTGTCGGTGTGTGTGTGTTTTGAAGTGAGTTAGAAAGAAGTAAAAGTGAGGGTTTAATTTAATTTAAAACAGAATCAGACCACGCACGGTCGAAGCACGGTCGACCGTGGTGTTAACCGTGCAGGAATTTTTACACGTACATGACAAGAATCTGCGGTCAGGTATACGGTCAGCCGTGGTGCTGCCGTGGATCCTTCTTATCACCAATTTCTTCACTTCTTCTTTCTTTGGGCGTGTTTTGACAATTTTTAGGTTCTATAGAATACTTGAGGACAAGTTTTCTTTTTCTAACATTGAATGATTACATCCTCCCAATATTTAATCTTCAATGACACGTAATATATATATATATATATATATATATATATATATATATATATATATATATATATATATATATATATATATGCACATAGTATACACAAAACACATCAATCTTGTATTTAGCATGCAATACATAGTTTCACACAAGCACACAATTCTAATATAATTAAGCTTCCTTTAATAATCTTTTAAAATCATTTTTCCAAAACCATTTTGTATTTGTAAGAAAAACCTTTCATCAAAACAAAGTCTTTTGAGAAAATTATTCCCATTAGCATTTTGATCATTGGTTTTGATTGATTTTAAGATTACCCAATCCTTGACTTATCCCTACCATTGAATTGTTAGCTTGATCTATTTTCCCCATGTTCTCAATGCTTCTAATAATGGACAATGGACTTTGATTACATGATTTGTGTTTGCTAGAGTCGTGACACACATTTATTTCAAGTTTATCTTTTGATGAACCATAAATAGTTATCCTTTTAAGTTTTCTTTTCAAGGTGTTATTTTCATCAATTAAACTTTGTTAAGTTGTCTAACCTTGTGTAATTCTTTCTCCAAAAGTTTTACTTTGTCACGACTACTATCATACACAAATTTAATAGTCATGTAATCATCTAACAATTCTTCATAATTAGAAGGATAGAATACATGTACCTTATTGTAATCCATGCTTGAGACATCATCTTCTTTGAAAGGAGATTCAACCTCTTCCTCACTTTGACCATCTTGATCCATATCATTCTAAGAACTCATGAGGCAAAAGTCTTCATATCTATTTAAACCTTTTGCTTGAGAATCACCAAGCTTCTCCAAGTCCTTCCCTATTCCTTTACCCTTTAAACTCCTAGAGTTTTCTTCTTCTTGAGAACATAGTGAATCCCAACATTCATTTGCACTTTCACATGAGATTATTTTCAATCTTTCTTCACTAGGAAGAATTCCATGAAGTAGTGAAATTGCATCAATTTGTTTCAAAATATCATTGTTTTGAAATGTTGACTTCACTAGTCTTGAACTAGCTTGTGGAACAAAGTCTCCTACTTTGATTATTCTCCATAAGTAGTAATCCTTATATTTGAGATAAGCCTCAAATCTTAATTTCCACACATCAATATCCATTTTATCAAAGATTGGTGCTTTTTTCACCAATTCTTCCAAGTATCCCATAGTTTGAGTTGATTCGAGAATCGTTGACTCAAGTTTTTGCACAAAACGAATTTTTACACCTTCAAAAATATTTATAGAGCAATGATTTGAGCAACTGCTCTGATACCAATTGTAAGTAACTAGGGGGTGAAAAGTTACTTAATACGTTTTTAACATTTTTTTCGATTGATCACCAAATTCGATTAACTTTGATCAACCAATTCAAGTCAAACTTGATGTGTGTAGTGTATATGTTCAAAATGATAAATGAAGTAATGTAAAGAACATAGAAACAAGGATTTATAGTGGTTCGGATGGATGTTAACTAATCCACCTTAATCCACTCCCCGATTACACTAATCGGGATTTGTTGCTTCACTAAGCACTTTTCTCCAAACCCGGCGGAGATCCGATTTACAAGTCTTCAACTTCTTTGGTAGACAACAAACTTAATCTCTCTATCCCTTTGAAAGATCAACTTCAACCTAGATCAACTTGTCTTCACCTTGTACAAGTATTAATCTCCAAATAAGATTATTCAACTTCCTAAGTCCCTTTAAGGAAGTAGATCACTAAGCTAGCCTATGCTTCTACTAATTGAAGTTACAAGACTTATACACTTTGTAATGATGATCCTAAGACAATAATAGGACATACATTACACTAAGTAAACTCACAAGATTAATGATTTTGATTAGTAAGTTTACAACAACCAAATTCTATATCTATAAGATCATAGAATCTTCTCTTGCTTGATCACATTTGAGTAGTAATTGGAGCCCTTATGAACTCTAGAAATAAAACTTTGAAATGTGCAAGAGGGCAGCTTCAAATGCTCATTAAAGTTTTCCTTTTATAGTGGGATTCAAAAAGTAGCCGTTGACACACGGTTGCCATCACGGTCGACCGTGGTTCAACCGTGCGTGCTCCAGTCCAAATTTAGTATCCGTTGTATAGCTGTTTGACTCAAATTTGAACACCACATTTTGGTACCTTTACTCCTTCTAGCACCTGCAAAAGAAACCAAACATCCTATACAAGTACTACATGCATTAAGTGTGTGAGATTTGGTCTTATTGCATGAAAGTGACTTAACATTCCAAAAGTGGCAAACCCAACATTCTTGGAGAAGTGTCTTGATAGATATATTGGGAAATCTCAGTTTGGTCAAGACTTAGTTAGTCACATTAATACCTTTGGTTCAATTCTAAAGACTAGTCACCATGTCATTAACTTCCTAGTTTCAATTAATCACAAGTTATGTTCCATTTGAGTTTAGATAGAGATTAATTGAATAATGTCTCCATAAAATAATCATGAAGTATGTAGAGACATTAAAGTTAAGTCATTCTTGAATAAGCAATCACACTTAGTTACTTAGACTAGACCAAATAGACAATTGACTATAATTTCATTGTGAACCATTTTACACTTAATCTATTGGAGTATGTTAGTTACTTGAAACCTAACTAGTAAGCACATAGCAAACATATTAATCAAGTTGACAAGTTTATGAGTATTAAGCATATTGACAAGTAGCAAGTAATACTCACATATAGCAAGAGATAGTTATTTTAGGATCAATCATATAGATACTTGTACAACTTATGACTCAAGCTTAAGTGCAATATAACATATTGCTTGATTAATGTGTAAGCACACATTAATGTCCAACATATTCACAAGGGAAGAGTAATCTCTATTTGGGACTTGGTGACCATCCTAAATGTATCTAAGTGTATTTTAGGATTACAAGTCATTACTTAGTTATACTTGAGAGCATTATTCCTCATTTATCCTTAATTAATCACTAAGTCATTTTCAATAGTAATTATGTGTTATGCCTAATCTTGGCTTAAGTGTGTTGGTACTTGATGATCATATTTAGGATATCTAGATAAGAATTAAGATCACAAGTTGTTGATTAACACTTATGTGTTAGGCCTAATCTTGGTTAATTTGTCATTAAGATGTCATTAGACGTAATTAACCATAATTATTGTTTTTATAAACTCAATTGAGTATGGAGAAGGCATCTATTCTAAGCATATTGAGAAAGGTTTCATGAATTATAGATGTCGGGAATTGGTCAAACTTTATTTGGTCAAAAATGGTAACAGAGAAAACTGCGGTCGCACTGCGGTTCACCGTAGTGGCGAACATGCAACTTGTTTTCATAAAACTGTGTTGCAATTCAGTTTGGGGTTCTGCGGCTAGCTGTGCGGTCGACCGTACCTTGACCGTGTATTTTGTTGAACTATTATTTAAGCTATGTTTGACTTGGTCGTTTGCAAGATAAAGTATGGATTAGTGACCTTGCGTGTTTTATGTTAAAATGTCAGTCATTACTTATGCATATGTATGTGTCATCATCAAAACATATTCTTTGGTTAATCATCATACTTAAGTTTGTCGTTTAGTTCATTAACCAACATTCAACCAACACACTCTCAATGAAAGCACCACTTGATCAAGCATATTTCTTCCTAGGATAGAAACATGCTTGAGTGCAATAGAGGAGGGTTTTATTAGTTCAGCGTCGTTAACCTCTGGTCCAGTTACCGTGTACCCTAGCCGAGATGATGATCTCGAGAGGGTGGCTAAGGGCTGACCGCCGGCCAATGGCGGCGCCGATTGGCGGCGAAGGGAGAAAACCCTACGAAGAGTCGTAGGTAAAATCCCTAGTGAAATGTCCCGTTCATATTGATTATAAACGTTCCATATTAATTGATTTCGTTGCGAGGTTTTGACCTCTATATGAGACTTTTTTCAAAGACTGCATTCGTTTTTAAAACAAACCATAACCTTTATTTTATCGACAAGGTTAAAAAGACACCACATAGATTATCCAGAAATGATAATCTAAAAATATCACACTTACACACTACCAATACATATTGGTTTACAATATTAATATGTTACAACAAAATAAATCCCGAATGCAGTTTTAAACAATATTATACAAGCATGCTGACACCAAATCTTGTCCATATATTAGCATGCAACAGCGAAAGCTCTTAATAATCACCTGAGAATAAACATGCTTTAAACGTCAACAAAAAGGTTGGTGAGTCATAGGTTTAACCTATATATTTATCAAATCGTAATAATAGACCACAAGATTTCATATTTCAATATACATCCCATACATAGAGATAAAAATCATTCATATGGTGAACACCTGGTAACCGACCTTAACAAGATGCATATAGAATATCCCCTATCATTCCGGGACTCCCTTCGGACATGATAAATTCAAAGTACTAAAGCATCCGGTACTTTGGATGGGGTTTGTTGAACCCAATAGATCTATCTTTAGGATTCGCGTCAATTAGGATGTCTGTTCCCTAATTCTTAGATTACCAGACTAAAAGGGGGGCATATTCGGTTTAATAATTCAACCATAGAATGTTGTTTCACGTACTTGTGTCTATTTTGTAAAACATTTATAAAACTGCATGTATTCTCATCCCAAAAATGTTAGATTTAAAAAGTGGGACTATAACTCACTTTCACAGATTTTTACTTCGTCGGGAAGTAAGACTTGGCCACTGGTCGATTCACGAACCTATAACAAATATATACATATATATCAAAGTATGTTCAAAATATATTTACAACATTTTTTATTACGTTATAATGATATGAGTTTATTATGTTAGCTGTCCTCGTTAGTAACCTACAACTAGTTGTCCACAGTTAGATGTACAGAAATAAATCGATATATATATTATCTTGAATCAATCCACGACCCAGTGTATACACGTCTCAGGCTAGATCACAACTCAAAGTATAAATATTTTTGGAATCAACCTCAACCCTGTATAGCTAACTCAAACATTACTGCATATAGAGTGTCTATGGTTGTTCCAACTAATATATACACATGGGTCGATATGATATGTCAAAACATTTGCATACGTGTCTATGGTATCCCAAGATTACATAATATATTAGATACATGTATAATACAATATGAGTTAGCTAGGATATGATTAATATAGATTTGTTACCAATTTTCACGTAGCTACAACAAGCAAAATTATCCAATCTTGTTTTACCCATAACTTCTTCGTTTTAAATCCGTTTTGAGTGATTCAAGTTGCTATGGTTTCATATTGAACTTAAGTTTATGAATCTAAACATAAAAAGTATAAGTTTATAGTCAGAAATACAGGTTACAAGTTATTTTTGTAAAGGTAGTCATTTCAGTCAAAAGAACGACGTCTTGATGAACATTTTGAAAAAACATACTTCTACTTTGAGTTTAACCATGATTTTTGGATATAGTTTCATGTTCATAATAAAAATCATTTTCCCAGAAGAACAACTTTTAAATCAAAGTTTATCATAGTTTTTAATTAACTAACCCAAAACAGCCCGCGGTGTTACTACGACGGCGTATATCCGGTTTTACGCTGTTTTTCGTGTTTTAAGGTTTTAAATCATTAAGTTAGCATATCATATAGATATAGAACATGTGTCTAGTTGATTTTAAAAGTTAAGTTAGAAGGATTAACTTTTGTTTGCGAACAAGTTTAGAATTAACTAAACTATGTTCTAGTGATTACAAGTTTAAACCTTCGAATAAGGTAGTTTTATATATATGAATCGAATGATGTTATGAACATCATTACTACCTTAGGTTTTGTGGATAAACCTACTGGAAATGAGAAAAATAGATCTAGCTTCAAAGGATCCTTGAATGGCTTGAGAGTTCTTGAAAGAAAATCATGACACGAAAACAAGTTCAAGTAAGATTTCCACTCGAAATAAGATTGTTATAGTTATAGAAATTGAATCAAAGTTTGAGTATGAGTATTACCTTGTATTATAAAGATATCTTACTATAAATAAGAATGATTTCTTGAGGTTGGATGATCACTCAAAGTGGATTTGCAAGATTGAAAGTAAGCTAGCAAACTTGGAAGTGTTGTTGGTGTGTTATTGAGTAATTGTTTTATAACTTGGTTTATGTATGGATTTATGAACTAGATTGAGCTAGATTTTGATGAAGATGATGAAGAACACTTAGAACAATGGAAGAACACTTGAGAGAGATTAGTTTGATGCATGTAAGTTGCAAAATGAAAGTGTTTGTGTACACCCTCATTCACGTGAACTTTGATCCATCATATAGGCTCCATTAGTTTGTTATTTTGTGAGATATTTCATGCTAGATGTTAAATGATGGTTCCCACATGGTTAGGTGACTCACATGGGCTAATAAGAGCTGATAATTGGAGTGTATATACCAATAGTAAATACATTTAGAAGTTGTGTATTGTACGAGTACAAATACGAGTGTATACGAGTAGAATTGTTGATGAAAATGAATGAGGATGTAATTGTAAGCATTTTTGTTAAGTAGAAGTTCTTTGATAAGTGTCTTGAAGTCTTTCAAAAGTGTATAAATACATATTAAAATACTACATGTATATACATTTTAACTGAGTCGTTAAGTCATCGTTAGTCGTTATATGTAAGTGTTGTTTTGAAACCTTTAAGTTAACGATCTTGTTAAATGTTGTTAACCCATTGTTTATTATATCTAATGAGATGTTAAATTATTACATTATCATGATATTATGATGTATTAATATATCTTAATATGATATATATACAATTAAATGTCATTACAACGATAATCGTTACATATATGTCTCGTTTCGAAATCCTTAAGTTAGTAGTCTTGTTTTTACATATGAAGTTCATTGTTAATACACTTAATGATATGTTTACTTATCATTTATCATGTTTATATAGTGTATCAATATCTTAATATGATTCATATGTAATTAGTAAGACGTTGTTATAACGATAATCGTTATATATATCGTTTTCGAGTTTCATAATTCAATAGTCTCATTTCGATGTATATACCCATTGTTAAAATACTTAATGAGATACTTACCTATCATAATAATATTTTAACTATATATATATATATATATATATATATATATATATATATATATATATCCATATATATGTCTGTGACACCGCTATTTTTTTTATATACATACGTGGCGGAAGCATTATATTATTTAAATACGATATCAACATTTAACCGATGTCACGTGTCATTACAACAAATTTCATACGTAACTGGAAAAGATGTAAATACATTAAGTTTTCAAAAGAACATAGTTCAAACTATAAAAGACCACATCAGGGTTAACCCTGTCAAACATAACATCGCCATGCCCGTCTTTTCCCCAAAAGGCGACATTTACAAAAGCTAATAACCTGCAGGGAGTAGATGGAGGGGAATTAGCACGAAGCTAAGTGAGTACGACTAACTACAGGCCATAGCATACACAAGTGTTATACTAATCATGTCACATAGTCTAACATACAAACATCACCCAAGTGCCGTCTATAGAGACTCTGGCGGCTCGGCCAAACCATTAACCACCAGCTGATCAAACTGGAACTTACCAGAAGTTCCTCCACCACCGTATTTATATACATAATCCATACGCGACGGACGCGTCATTCACATATATATACACCACGGCTGTCTAGGCTACCACAGAGGAACCCAACTGTAACAACCCTCACTTTTCGACTTCTAAATTTACTGAATTAACCCTAGGGTTATATGTCTGACTATATGTATTAAGGGTTGTTATATACAATTAAATATTGACCGAATAGTAATTTTTAGTCAACAATGTACGCTTAAATAAATAATATATTAATAATTTATATAATTTGACATAATTTAACTAAGTATATAAACTTTGTATCACTTTTATTATTTAGTTAATGTATTATATATTTAACTATATAATAAATCTAATTATATATAAATGTAATAATATTTACAAACTTACTAAAACTATAGTTTAATAATTAAAATCATAATTATTATTAAAAATACAAAATACCGAATTATTTATTATTTTTATGCAAAATTTGTATTTATTAATTAAATAAAATAAATAAATAAATAAAATATTATTGACAAATATTCTTGGAAAAAGCATTAAATCAATTTGTTTATTTATATAAAAAAAATCCTTAAAATAAATGAAAATAAATAAATAAATAAATAAATTACTTTTTAATTAAAAATTTTAATGGAAAAACTACTTTTATTATTTTATTTTGTGCATTATCCCATGACCTAACATTTAATAATTTTTAATTTTAAAATCCCATTAAGAATTAAAATATTTCTTTTTCTTTTAATTATTTTATTCTTTTTACCTAATTTTTTCAAGTATAAATACCCCTCATTTCTTATTCAAACTCACACCAAAATTTCTCTCATTCTCTCTTTGAAGAATTACTACTAGTAAGTATTATTTTCTTACTTTTTATTTTTTTTACTTTTTACTTTTTACTTTTTTACTTTTTACTTTTTACTTTTTACTTCGGTTATTATTTTTACCGAAACATGTAAATAATGTTATAAATTATATGCAATTAAAAATAAAATAAATAACATGTATACACTATTACTATTACTATTACTATTACTAGCACCTATAACCTACTACTTATATTGTAACATAAAAACATTTTGGGATATGTATTAGAGATGTATAGATCTTCGAACTTTCTTGACGAATGGTTTCTATGAGATTCTAGGCAGAGGGTTTAGATTTCCGATTTAAAGAGTCCTATGGCTCAAGCCCCTAGATCTAAATTAGCCATTCGAAGGGAAAGGGGTGATTGGAAGCTTATCTAATACGGCAAGTATCCTAAAATGGAAAACACTGATAAAAGTAGAAAATCTCTAGTCATAGAAACTTAGTAAAATAAGAAACTTTCTAAAAATGGAACCTTTATAAAAATAATAACTTACTAGGAATAGAAACTTAGTAAAACAAACTATACTTAAACACATACTTAAACTTAAACATGGGCAAAACACTTAACTACTCTTAAATGTCAATAGGTTGACTTTCCTGCTCACTCGTTCAACTCTTTATTCCGAGGAATAACTCTCTCTCTACTTACTAAGGTGAATTCATAGCCCCTCTTTAATTGCTAGCAAACTTACTTACTTTTACTTGGGGTGAGACACATGCTGTTTTTACTTTTTACACTTTAGACACAAGTACCAAACTGTTAAACTATGCTATACCCGGCTATGTCCGACTAAGTCCCTACAGTGATATTTTTAATTGCTGCGGCATGCTTAATTATTGGGGGTAGGCCTATCGGGAGTAACGTCCCCGATACATTTGACCAAGTCATTGTATTACTTAATAATGAAATTAAACAGACAAGGACAGGCACAACTTGTCATGGGGCAACACTTGAACGTTTAGTCTAAATATCACGCATTGGCATAACTTTTTGATCCTGCGGGAGATCAACTTTACAAACTAAATCTTGTGGTCTAAAACAACGACAAACTTTTTGTTAAACCTATGAACTTCACTCAACCTTTTTGGTTGACACTTTAGCATGTTTTGTCTCAGGTGCTGTTTGATTCAAGCTCTTATACTTACTGCTTATGTGATGCTACTTGGACATAGGATCAAGAGATATCGCATTTATTACTTCTGCATGTGAACATTTACGATATTGTTATTCCTGTCATTGTAACGACATTTCATTTTCCGCTGCGTACTCATTAAAGCTAAATTCATCATTTAGTATTGTTCTCGTTTATTATAATATGTTGGTATGTTTTGATAATAGTGACGTTCCTTCCAGACCCTATTGGGAGGACGTTACAGATTGGTATCAGAGCATAACCAGGCTGTTATAGAGAACCAGGATTGCATTTTTATGTGTGCCTTACTTGTTAGCTAGGGTGCCTTAGCAATCTAGGAAACTATAACCTTTCCTGCCTTAGAATTAAAGCACTTAGGATTGCCCCATAATCTTAATGATTATGCTTTAATAAACTTGACTTAAAGATTCTAATCAAAATATCCTTCCTAATGTTAGGATGTCTAATTATCATCAAACGACTAAAATGAATCTTTTCAAGCCAACCGAAAAAGATACTGAAAGGTCTTCCATAGAAAGACCAGTCCAAAGTCCACCTTATGGCTTTGGTGGTCCTCCCTCACCAAATTATAGTCCAAATACTACTCTAAAGTTACATGGGTCTCCTGAATACTATCCAACCCCGAGGAATAAAGACAAGAGGAAATGTTTTGAAGAAACTGGGCCGTCAAAGAAAAGATCCCGATCTCCTTTCTACGATGAAGTTGATGCCAAGTACGAGCTCATGAATCTGCGAAAAACTACCGATGACCTAATTCGCCATATTGCAAGGATCGATTTTCAAATGAAGGAAAAAGACCTAGCGATCAAGAAGCTCATGGAGGAAAATGCTGAACTAAAGAAAGAGATAAAGTTGGTGAAGTATGAAGGTGATAGAAATACCCGATGGGGGAAGCAATCTCTCTCCTACCTAAGAGAAGATGTTGACCTTAGATTGAAGATGGAGGAAAATCGCGTGAATAATCAACTTTCTATAAGGGACCACAAGTACCATGTAATCAACAATGAAGTTTCTAACCTTTATGATAATCTCGAGTTCCTGCATGAGAAACAAAAGGCAAGGAACGAGAAAGTTGATGAGTTTATGAAGAAGGTGGAGGATGAGAAGAAGAAATATGAAGATTACTTCAATCTTAATATTTCCTAGATTATTTTTCCAATTCCTTGTCTATGTAAAGGCTATGCTTTAAACTATTTCTATTTCTGAATCGTGTAATAAAGGCTTATTTAATGCCTCGTTCTAATAATATAAAGTGTTTTATTAATATCATGCGATATCAATACTTTATTTTATTCATACTTGTGATTGCTCAAACTTATAACTTGTTAAACTTATCAAACATATGTTCACTTTTATGTAGTGACATCATGGTTCGTTCAGCTGCACCTACCGTTAACAACATTGTGTTAACTACTGAACAATTCCAACAGTTACTCACTGCCGCACAAGGCAACGCCCAAGCTAATCATGCTAATACTCAACCGAAACCTTGTTCCTATAAGGATTTTTCAAATTGTCATCCTCCTGCATTTAAGGGGACTGAAGAAGCTGTCGAACTAGTCCGTTGGTTCGAGAAGATGGAATCTATTTTTCATATTTGCAACTGTGGTGAAAACGATCGAGTAAAGTATGCCACTAGCTCATTGGGTGACAATGCTTTAACTTGGTGGACTGCTCATGCCAAGTCCGTAGGAATTGATAATGCTAATGCAATTCCATGGGATGAACTCAAAAGCATGATGGTCAACAAATTCTGTCCTCGAAGTCAAGTTTAGAAACTTGAAGCTGAGTTCTGGGAACTCAAGGTCAAGGGTACTGACATTGAGAACTATACCAATCGTTATCTGGAGCTTTCTACTCTATGTCCTGAAATGTTTCCTACTGAAGCTAGAAGAATTGAGCGGTATATTGAAGGTCTTCCCGAGGATGTTCAAGGGAATGTTATTGCTGCTGAGAAGGTTACTTTGGATGCTGTGATTCTCATGGCACAAAATCTCATGTTGGCCAAGAGAAGAGGGGCGTCGACCAATAAGCAAGTTGAAACCAAGGGTAATGATGGTAAGAGGAAGTTTGAGCCATCTCAAGGTTCAGCTCAGAATGATAATAAGAAGCCTACGGATGGTACAAGGTCGAATTATAAGGGTACTTATCCTTTCTGTATTCGTTGTGAGAGGCATCACCCGGGGAAGTGTACTGCGGTTTGTGCGTTGTGTAAGAAAGTGGGACACGTTGCTAAGACGTGTAAGACTCCTCCGAAGGATAAGGCTATTGTTCCGGCCAAAGCACCTCCTACATGCTATACTTGTGGAGAGAAGGGACACATTAGTCCGAATTGTCCTAAGAAGAAAGATAATCCCGCTACTGGAGCTAATGCTACTGCTGCGAAGGGTCGTGCGTTTGTTATTACTGCTGCTGAAGCCCGAGATGAAGATGAAGTTATCACGGGTACGTATCTTGTCAATAATTTCTATGCAACTATTTTATTCGATACTGGTGCCGACAGAAGTTACTTGTCTAGTGATTTTTGTACCCTATTTGCTAAAAAGCCTCAACCCTTAGAAACTAAAAGATTAGTAGAAGTAGCCAATGGAAAGGTCATGCAAGTCGATAAAGTCTATAAAAACTGCAACCTAATCTTAGCCGATAAATAATTTAAGATAGACCTTTTGCCAGTCTAGCTCGGAAGTTTTGACGTCGTAGTTGGAATGGACTGGTTACGTCCATTGAGAGCTGCCATCATGTGTTACGATAAAACCATTCATGTTCCATTGGGAAATGGAGAGACTCTTATCATCCAAGGTGAAAAGAGTGGTTCCAATCTCAATATTATCTCCTGTATTAAAACCCGCAAACATCTTATGAAAGGTTATCCAGCTATTCTAGCCCACGTTAAGATGATCGAATCGAAAGAGAAGTGTATTGAAGATGTACTAGTGGTTAAAGACTTTCCCGATGTGTTTCCCGAAGATCTTCCAGGTCTTCCACCTCCTCGACAAGTTGAATTTCAAATTGATTTAGCTCCCGGTGCTGCTCCTATTGCTAAAGCACCATACCATTTAGCACCTTCCGAAATGAAGGAACTTTCCAACCAGCTCCAAGAACTATTGGATAAAGGTTTCATTCGTCCAAGCTCGTCCCCATGGGGAGCTCCTATTCTATTTGTTAAAAAGAAGGATGGTACGTTAAGGATGTGCATTGATTACCGCGAACTTAACAAGCTTACTATCAAGAACCGTTATCCGTTGCCACGTATTGATGATCTATTCGACCAACTTCAAGGGTCAATTGTTTATTCAAAGATTGATTTGAGGTCCGGATATCACCAACTTAGAGTCAAGGAATCTGATATTCCTAAGACTGCTTTTCGCACTCGTTATGGGCACTATGAATTCTGTGTCATGCCTTTTGGTTTGACCAATGCTCCTGCCGTTTTCATGGATCTCATGAACCGTGTCTGCAAAACTTATCTCGATAAATTTGTCATTGTTTTCATTGATGACATTTTGATCTACTCCAAGAGTGAGAAGGAACATGAGCAACATCTGCGCGTGATTCTTGAACTCTTACGAAAGGAACAACTCTACGCTAAGTTTTCTAAGTGCGAGTTTTGGCTCAAAACCGTACAATTCCTCGGACACGTTGTTGATAGTAATGGAATACATGTCGATCCAGCTAAGATTACCGCTATCCAGAACTGGGAGATACCAAAGACTGCGAAGCATATTCGTCAATTTTTGGGACTTGCCGGTTATTATCGGAGATTCATAAAGGATTTTTCCTTTCTTGCCAAACCTCTTATGAAGCTAACTCAAAAAGGGAAGAAGTTTGAGTGGTCCGAAGAACAGGAATCTGCTTTCAAGATTCTGAAAGAGAAGTTGACCACCCGATTCTATCTTTACCTGAAGGTACTGACGATTTTGTTATTTACTGCGATGCCTCAAAGCAAGGCTTTGGTTGTGTTTTAATGCAACATGAAAAGTTTATTGCCTCCGCATCTAGATAGTTGAAGAAACACGAGGAGAACTATACCACACATGACCTTGAGTTAGGTGCCGTGGTATTTGCATTAAAGATATGGAGACATTATCTATATGGTACCCAGTTTACGGTGTACACTGACCATAAAAGTCTTCGACACATCTTTGATCAAAAACAGCTGAATATGAGGCAAAGCCGATGGCTCGAGTTATTGAACTATTATGACTGTAAGATGGAATATCATCCTGGCAAGGCAAACGTAGTTGCTGATGCCCTTAGTCGAAAAGACGATGTTAAACGTGTTCGTGCCATAAACCTGAAAATCAAATCAAATCTTATATCACGAATTTGCGAAGCTCAACTGGAAGCTATTAAACCAACACTTATCGAAGGTGAAGGACCTATCGGTTTCGAGAACCAACTCCAAGTGAAAGCTAATGGTACACGGTACTTTGGCAACAGAATTTGGGTTCCTCGCTTCGGTAATCTCCGTGAACTAGTCTTGGATGAAGCGCATAAGACTAGGTATTCTATTCATCTGGGTTCCAGTAAGATGTACCACGATGTGAAGGAATTCTACTGGTGGCCTAATATGAAAGCCGACATTGCTACTTATGTTAGTAAGTGTCTCACTTGTTTGAAAGTCAAGGCTGAACATCAAAAGCCTTCTGGTCTGTTGACACAACCCGATATTCTGCAGTGGAAGTGGGAATGTATCGCTATGGACTATATTACTAAATTGCCCAATACTTCTAGTGGCAATGATACTATATGGGTCATAGTAGATCGTCTTACTAAATCTGCTTATTTCTTACCGATCAAGGAGACCGACAAGATGGAGAGATTGTCACAACTGTATATCAAAGAAATTGTCTCTCGTCATGGTGTTCCTATATCAATAATATCCGATCGCGACAGTAGATTCACTTCCAGATTCTGGAAATCCTTACAATCTGCTCTTGGAACTCAACTCGACATGAGTACTGCTTATCATCCGCAAACCGAAGGTCAAAGTGAACGAACCATTCAAACATTGGAAGATATGCTTCGTTCTTGTGTTATCGACTTCGGCAAAGGCTGGGATAGACATTTGCCTTTGGTTGAATTCTCTTACAATAATAGTTACCACTCAAGTATTAAGGCTGCACCTTTTGAGGCCTTATACGGACGAAAATGTAGATCCCCACTGTGCTGGGATGAATTAGAGGACAGACAGTTAACTGGTCCTGAAATCATACACGAGACAACCGAAAAGATAGTTCAGATTAAGAAACGAATAGAAACTGCTCGCAGCCAACAGAAGAGCTATGCTAATAAAGGTCGGAAAGATTTGGAATTCCAAGTTGGTGACAAAGTCATGTTAAAAGTATCCCCTTGGAAAGGCGTCATTCGTTTTGGTAAACGAAGCAAACTAAGTCCGCGTTTTGTTGGACCCTTCAAGATTACTGAAAGGATCGGACCCGTGGCTTTTCGATTAGAATTACCTGCTGAACTTAGCAGCGTACACAACGTATTTTATGTCTCGAATCTTAAAAAGTGTCTCGCTGATGACACTCTCGTTATTCCTTTGGATGACATTCGCATTGATGATAAAATGCACTTCATAGAGGAACCCGTAGAAGTCATGGACCGATCTGCTAAACACTTAAAACAAAGCACCATACCTATTGTTAAGATCCGTTGGAATTCACGACGTGGCCCCGAGTATACCTGGGAACGTGAAGACCAAATGAAACAGAAATATCCCCATCTCTTCTCAACCGCTGATGCATCCGAGAAGTCTACCTAAAACTTCGGGACGAAGTTTTTATTAACGGGGAGGTACTGTAACAACCCTCACTTTTCGACTTCTAAATTTACTGAATTAACCCTAGGGTTATATGTCTGACTATATGTATTAAGGGTTGTTATATACAATTAAATATTGACAAAATAGTAATTTTTAGTCAACAATGTACGCTTAAATAAATAATATATTATTAATTTATATAATTTGACATAATTTAACTAAGTATATAAACTTTGTATCAATTTTATTATTTAGTTAATGTATTATATATTTAACTATATAATAAATCTAATTATATATAAATGTAATAATATTTACAAACTTACTAAAACTATAGTTTAATAATTAAAATCATAATTATTATTAAAAATACAAAATACCGAATTATTTATTATTTTTATGCAAAATTTGTATTTATTAATTAAATAAAAAAATAAATAAATAAAATATTATTGACAAATATTCTTGGAAAAAGCATTAAATCAATTTGTTTATTTATATAAAAAAAAATCCTTAAAATAAATGAAAATAAATAAATAAATAAATAAATTACTTTTTAATTAAAAATTTTAATGGAAAAACTACTTTTATTATTTTATTTTGTGCATTATCCCATGACCTAACATTTAATAATTTTTAATTTTAAAATGCCATTAAGAATTAAAATATTTCTTTTTCTTTTAATTATTTTATTCTTTTTACCTAATTTTTTCAAGTATAAATACCCCTCATTTCTCATTCAAACTCACATTAAAATTTCTCTCATTCTCTCATTGAAGAATTACTACTAGTAAGTATTCTTTTCTTACTTTTTATTTTTTTTACTTTTTTACTTTTTACTTTTTTACTTTTTACTTTTTACTTTTTACTTCGGTTATTATTTTTACCGAAACATGTAAATAATGTTATAAATTATATGCAATTAAAAATAAAATAAATAACATGTATACACTATTACTATTACTATTACTAGCACCTATAACCTACTACTTATATTGTAACATACACACATTTTGGGATATGTATTAGAGATGTATAGATCTTTGAACTTTCTTGACGAATGGTTTCTATGAGATTCTAGGCAGAGGGTTTGGATTTCCGATTTAAAGGGTCCTATGGCTCAAGCCCCTAGATCTAAATTAGCCATTCGAAGGGAAAGGGGTGATTGAAAGCTTATCTAATACGGCAAGTATCCTAAAATGGAAAACACTGATAAAAGTAGAAACTCTCTAGTCATAGAAACTTTGTAAAATAAGAAACTTTCTAAAAATGGAACCTTTATAAAAATAATAACTTACTAGGAATAGAAACTTAGTAAAACAAACTATACTTAAACACATACTTAAACTTAAACATGGGCAAAACACTTAACTACTCTTAAATGTCAATAGGTTGACTTTCCTGCTCACTCGTTCAACTCTTTATTCCGAGGAATAACTCTCTCTCTACTTACTAAGGTGAATTCATAGCCCCTCTTTAATTGCTAGCAAACTTACTTACTTTTACTTGGGGTGAGACACATGCTGTTTTTACTTTTTACACTTTAGACACAAGTACCAAACTATTAAACTATGCTATACCCGGCTATGTCCGACTAAGTCCCTACAGTGATATTTTTAATTGCTGCGGCATGCTTAATTATTGGGGGTAGGCCTATCGGGAGTAACGTCCCCGATACATTTGACCAAGTCATTGTATTACTTAATAATGAAATTAAACCGACAAGGACAGACACAACTTGTCATGGGGCAACACTTGAACGTTTAGTCTAAATATCACGCATTGGCATAACTTTTTGATCCTGCGGGAGATCAACTTTACAAACTAAATCTTGTGGTCTAAAACAACGAAAAACTTTTTGTTAAACCTATGAACTTCACTCAACCTTTTTGGTTGACACTTTAGCATGTTTTGTCTCAGGTGCTGTTTGATTCAAGCTCTTATACTTACTGCTTATGTGATGCTACTTGGACATAGGATCAAGAGATATCGCATTTATTACTTCTGCATGTGAACATTTACGATATTGTTATTCCTGTCATTGTAACGACATTTCATTTTCCGCTGCGTACTCATTAAAGTTAAATTCATCATTTAGTATTGTTCTCGTTTATTATAATATGTTGGTATGTTTTGATAATAGTGACGTTCCTTCCAGACCCTATTGGGAGGACGTTACAGATTGGTATCAGAGCATAACCAGGCTGTTATAGAGAACCAAGATTGCATTTTTATGTATGCCTTACTTGTTAGCTAGGGTGCCTTAGCAATCTAGGAAACTATAACCTTTCCTGCCTTAGAATTAAAGCACTTAGGATTGCCCCATAATCTAAACGATTATGCTTTAATAAACTTGACTTAAAGATTCTAATCAAAATATCCTTCCTAATGTTAGGATGTCTAATTATCATCAAACGACCAAAATGAATCTTTTCAAGCCAACCGAAAAAGATACTGAAAGGTCTTCCACAGAAAGACCAGTCCAAAGTACACCTTATGGCTTTGGTGGTCCTCCCTCACCAAATTATAGTCCAAATACTACTCTAAAGTTACATGGGTCTCCTGAATACTATCCAACCCCGAGGAATAAAGACAAGAGGAAATGTTTTGAAGAAACTGGACCGTCAAAGAAAAGATCCCGATCTCCTTTCTACGATGAAGTTGATGCCAAGTACGAGCTCATGAATCTGCGAAAAACTACCGATGACCTAATTCGCCATATTGCAAGGATCAATTTTCAAATGAAGGAAAAAGACCTAGCGATCAAGAAGCTCATGGAGGAAAATGCTGAACTAAAGAAAGAGATAAAGTTGGTGAAGTATGAAGGTGATAGAAATACCCGATGGGGGAAGCAATCTCTCTCCTACCTAAGAGAAGATGTTGACCTTAGATTGAAGATGGAGGAAAATCGCGTGAATAATCAACTTTCTATAAGGGACCACAAGTACCATGTAATCAACAATGAAGTTTCTAACCTTTATGATAATCTCGAGTTCCTGCATGAGAAACAAAAGGCGAGGAACGAGAAAGTTGATGAGTTTATGAAGAAGGTGGAGGATGAGAAGAAGAAATATGAAGATTACTTCAATCTTAATATTTCCTAGATTATTTTTCCAATTCCTTGTCTATGCAAAGGCTATGCCTTAAACTATTTCTATTTCCGAATCGTGTAATAAAGGCTTATTTAATGTCTCGTTCTAATAATCTAAAGTGTTTTATTAATATCATGCGATATCAATACTTTATTTTATTCATACTTGTGATTGCTCAAACTTATAACTTGTTAAACTTATCAAACATATGTTCACTTTTATGTAGTGACATCATGGTTCGTTCAGCTGCACCTACCGTTAACAACGTTGTGTTAACTACTGAACAATTCCAACAGTTACTCGCTACCTCCCAAGGCAACGCCCAAGCTAATCATGCTAATACTCAACCGAAACCTTGTTCCTACAAGGATTTTTCAAACTGTCATCCTCCTGCATTTAAGGGGACTGAAGAAGCTGTCGAACTAGTCCGTTGGTTCGAGAAGATAGAATCTATTTTTCGTATTTGCAACTGTGGTGATAACGATCGAGTAAAGTATGCCACTAGCTCATTGGGTGGCAATGCTTTAACTTGGTGGACTGCTCATGCCAAGTCCGTAGGAATTGATAATGCTAATGCAATTCCATGGGATGAACTCAAAAGCATGATGGTCAACAAATTCTGTCCTTGAAGTCAAGTTCAGAAACTTGAAGCTGAGTTCTGGGAACTCAAGGTCAAGGGTACTGACATTGAGAACTATACCAATCGTTATATGGAGCTTTCTACTCTATGTCCTGAAATGTTTCCTACTGAAGCTAGAAGAATTGAGCGGTATATTGAAGGTCTTCCCGAGGATGTTCAAGGGAATGTTATTGCTGCTGAGAAGGTTACTTTGGATGCTGTGATTCTCATGGCACAAAATCTCATGTTGGCCAAGAGAAGAAGGGCGTCGACCAATAAGCAAGTTGAAACCAAGGGTAATGATGGTAAGAGGAAGTTTGAGCCATCTCAAGGTTCAGCTCAGAATGATAATAAGAAGCCTGCGGATGGTACAAGGTCGAATTATAAGGGTACTGAACAAATTCTCAGTCGGTCGGTTCACTCCACAGTCGGTCGGTTGTCTTCGTCAATCAGCCGGTTCAACCCTCAGTCGGTCGACTGTCGACCGACAGTCGGCCGAGTGTGTTCATCTTCATCAGAAACTGAACAAAAGCTACGGACTTCACGATGAAATCCTCAAATCTCGATCTAGAGCTCGTTTTAAACACCAAAATCGATCACAACTTGTTCACTACTTGTTATAGACTCAAAACCCACAACAATTTGACCATAATAACACTTAAATCACTTGTTTTGACACAAATTTACACTTTTATGAAAAATAACACAAAACCTTAAATTTCTCAAAGATTAAAGCATGGAAGCTTGTGATTCTTACCTTAAAAGAATCAGTGAATCACAAGGAACACAAAGATATGAACAATTTGAGCTCTAAAACAAGAATCAAGGATTAGGGTTTGAAGTAGGTGAGGGAGATGAAGAACGGGTGTGTTTGGGAATTTTCTAGAAATGGGAAGAAGAACACAGCCCATTAGTCATTTAATTTAGGTTAATTTCCCACACTGTGCAACACACTGGTATTTATCAGTTATCTGATATCTTTCGTACACCATTTGGCAACCTAAACAGAGTCTAAATTAAATAAACAAACCTGTTCTGTGACCCTTGTCACAAACTGGTCCTAACCACATCATTATATAATAATAAATATTAAATAAAAATAAAAGCATATAATAACGCAATACAAACTTAAGAGCAAAATAGTAATCTTACAACTAGGCCCGATTGAGGATGTTACAATGTCATCATATAGTTTTTACAAGTTTTAACGTTCGTGAATCACCGATCAACTAGGGTGGTCAATTGTCTATATGAAACCTATTTCAATTAATCAAGTCATAACAAGTTTGATTTCTTAACATGTTGGAAACACTTAATCATGTAAATATCAATTTCATTTAATATATATAAACATGAAAAAGTTCAGGTCACTACAGTACCTACCCGTTAAATAAATTTCGTCCCGAAATTTTAAGCAGTTGGAGGTGTTGATGTATCTTCTGAAAATAAGTGCGGGTATTTCTTCTTCATCTGATCTTTTCGTTCCCAGGTGAACTCGGGTCCTCTACGAGCATTCCATCGAATCTTAACAATTGGTATCTTGTTTTTCTTAAGTATTTTAACCTCACGATCCATTATTTCGACGGGTTCTTCGATGAATTGAAGTTTTTCGTTAATTTGGATTTCGTCTAACGGAATAGTGAGATCTTCTTTAGCAAAACATTTCTTCAAATTCGAGACGTGGAAAGTGTTATGTACAGTCGCGAGTTGTTAAGGTAACTCAAGTCGGTAAGCTACTGGTCCGACACGATCAATAATCTTGAATGGTCCAATATACCTTGATTTAATTTCTCTCGTTTACCAAATTGAACAACGCCTTTCCAAAGTGCAACTTTAAGCATGACCATCTCTCCAATTTCAAATTTTATATCTTTTCTTTTAATGTCAGCGTAGCTCTTTTGTCAACTTTGGGCAGTTTTTAACCGTTGTTGAATTTGGATGATCTTCTCGGTAGTTTCTTGTATTATCTTCGGAGCCGTAATCTGTCTATCCCCCACTTCACTCCAACAAATCGGAGACCTGCACTTTCTACCATAAAGTGCTTCAAACAACGCCATCTCAATGCTTCAATGGTAGCTGTTGTTGTAGGAAAATTCTGCTAACGGTAGATGTCGATCCCAACTGTTTCCAAAATCAATAACACATGCTCGTAGCATGTATTCATGCGTTTGTATCGTCCTTTCGCTCTACCCATCAGTTTGTGGATGATAGGCAGTACTCATGTCTAGACGAGTTCCTAATGCTTGCTGTAATGTCTGCCAGAATCTTGAAAAAAATCTGCCATCCCTATAAGAGATAATAGAGATTGGTATTCCATGTCTGGAGACGACTTCCTTCAAATACAGTCGTGCTAACTTCTTCATCTTGTCATCTTCTCTTATTGGCAGGAAGTGTGCTGATTTGGTGAGACGATCAACTATTACCCAAATAGTATCAAAACCACTTGCAGTCCTTGGCAATTTAGTGATGAAATCCATGATAATGTTTTCCCATTTCCATTTCGGGATTTCGGGTTATTGAAGTAGACCTGATGGTTTCTGATGCTCAGCTTTGACCTTAGAACACGTCAAACATTCTCCTACGTATTTATCAACATCGGCTTTCATACCCGACCACCAAAAATGTTTCTTGAGATCCTTGTACATCTTCCCTGTTCCAGGATGTATTGAGTATCTGGTTTTATGAGCTTCTCTAAGTACCATTTCTCTCATATCTCCAAATTTTGGTACCTAAATTCTTTCAGCCCTATACCGGGTTCCGTCTTCCCGAATATTAAGATGCTTCTCTGATCCTTTGGGTATTTCATCCTTTAAATTTCCCTCTTTTAAAACTCCTTGTTGCGCCTCCTTTATTTGAGTAGTAAGGTTAGTGTGAATCATTATATTCATAGCTTTTACCCGAATGGCTTCTCTGTCCTTTCTGCTCAAGGCGTCGGCTACCACATTTGCCTTCCCCGGGTGGTAACGAATCTCAAAGTCGTAATCATTCAACAATTCAATCCACCTGCGCTGCCTCATGTTTAGTTGTTTCTGATTAAATATGTGTTGAAGACTTTTGTGGTCGGTATATATAATACTTTTGACCCCATATAAATAGTGCCTCCAAGTCTTTAATACAAAAACAACCGCGCCTAATTCCAAATCATGCGTCGTATAATTCTGCTCGTGAATCTTCAATTGTCTAGACGCATAAGCAATTACATTCATTCATTGCATTAATACACAACCGAGACCTTGCTTTGAGGCGTCACAATATATTCCAAAATCATCGTTACCTTCAGATAATGACAATATAGGTGGCGTAGTTAACTTTTCCTTTAACAATTGAAATGCTTTCTCTTGTTCATCCTTCCATTCAAATTTTCTCTCTTTATGCGTTAATGCAGTCAAGGGTTTTGCTATTCTGAAAAAATCTTGGATGAACCTTCCGTAGTAACCAGCTAGTCCTAAAAATTGGCGTATATGCTTCGGAGTTTTTGGGGTTTCCCACTTTTCAACGGTTTCAATCTTTGCTGGATCCACCTGACTACCTTCTTTGTTCACTATGTGTCCGAGGAATTGAACTTCTTCCAACCAAAATGCACACTTTGAAAACTTAGCATACAGTTTTTCTTTCCTTTACAACTCTAGCACTTTTCTCAAATGTTCTTTGTGCTCTTGGTCATTCTTTGAGTAAATAAGTATGTCATCGATGAAAACAATGACAAACTTGTCAAGGTATGGTACACACTCAGTTCATGAGATCCATGAACACAGCTGGTGCGTTAGTCAATCCAAACGGCATAACCATAAACTCGTAATGAACGTAACGCGTCCTAAAAGCAGTCTTCGGAATGTCATCCTCCTTCACCCGCATTTGATGATACTCAGAATATAAATCAATCTTCAAATAAACCGACGAGCCTTGTAGTTGATCAAATAAGTCGTCGATTCTCGGAAGTAGGTAGCGGTTCTTGATGGTAAGTTTATTCAACTCTCGGTAGTCGATACACAACCTAAATGTACCATCCTTCTTCTTGACAAACAAAACAGGAGCTCCCCATGGTGATGTGCTTAGTCGAATGAAACCACGCTCTAAAAGTTCCTGTAACTGACTTTGTAATTCTTTCATTTCGCTGGGTGCGGGTCTGTATGGAGCACGAGCTATTGGTGCAGCTCCTGGTACAAGTTCTATTTGAAATTCAACGGATCGATGTGGGGGTAATCCCGGTAATTCTTTCGGAAATACATCGGGAAATTCTTTTGCGACGGGAACATCACTGATGTTCTTTTCTTCAGGTTTAACTTCCTCGATGTGTGCTAGAATGACGTAACAACCTTTTCTTATTAGTTTTTGCACCTTCAAACTACTAATAAGATTTAATTTCGCGTTGTTTTTTTCTCCGTACACCATTAAAGGTTTTCCTTTTTCACGCATAATGCGAATCGCATTTTTGAAACAAACGACCTCTGCTCTCACCTTTTTCAACTAGTCCATGCCAATTATTACATTAAAACTCCCTAACTCGACTGGTATTAAATCTATTTTAAACGTTTCATCCCCCAGTTTAATTTCTCTCTCCCTAGATATATTATCTGCTGAAATTAATTTACCGTTTGCTAATTCGAGTAAAAATTTATTATCCAAAGGCGTCAGTGGACAACTTAATTTAGCACAAAAATCTCTACTCATATAGCTTCTATCCGCACCCGAATCAAATAAAACATAAGCAGATGTATTGTCAATAAGAAACGTACCCGTAACAAGCTCCGGGTCTTCCTGCGCTTCTACCGTATTAATATTGAAAACTCTTCTGTGGCCTTGCCCATTAGTATTCCCTTGGTTTGGGCAATTTCTAATAATGTGGCCCAGTTTTCCACATTTATAACAAACTACGTCGGCATTATTTGTTTCTTTATTTTTGTTGTTCTTTGGTCCGTAAACCTCACATTTTGCCGCACCATGACCACTTCTCTTACACTTGGTGCAAAATGTTGTGCAAAACGCATTCGGATGGTACTTTGCACACCTGAAGCATGGTTGTTTCCGTTGTTTGTTGTTATTGAGGTTCATGTTGGGATTGTTATTGTTGTTGAAACGGTTGTTGTAGTTGTTGCTATTGTTGGGATGTTTGTTGTAGTTATTGTTAGGATTGCGGTTATTGTTGCGATTTTTGTTGCGGTTGTGGTTGTAATTGTTATTGTTGTTGTACTGGTGACTCTTCTCATCGTTTTCCTCCCACTTCCTCTTGAGTTGTTTCGTGTTGGCTTCTTCGGCCGCCTGCTCTTTAATTCTCCCCTCAATCTGATTTATGAGTTTATGAGCCATTTGACTTGCCTTATGTATTGAAGCGGGCTCGTGTAAACTCACATCTTCTTGAATCCTTACTGGTAACCCTTTTACAAACGCGTCGATCTTCTCTTCTTCATCTTCGAACGCTCCCGGACACAATAGGCACAACTCTGTGAATCGTCTTTCATATGTGGTAATGTCAAACCCTTGTGTTTGTAACTCTCTAAGCTCTACCTTGAGCTTATTGACTTCATTTCTAGGACGGTACTGCTCGTTCATCAATTGCTTGAATGCCAACCACGGTAGTGCGTAAGCAGCATTTTGTCCTACCTGTTCAAGATAGGTGTTCCATCACGTTAACGCAGTACCTGTGAAGGTATGCGTAGCGTACTTAACTTTGTCCTCTTCAGTACACTTACTTATGGCAAACACCGATTTGACCTTCTCGGTCCACCGTTTCAATCCAATTGGTCTTTCGGTTCCATCAAATTCCAAAGGTTTGCAGGCAGTGAATTCTTTGTAGGAGCATCCTACACGATTTCTTGTGAAATTAGTTCCACTGCTAGATCCAGAGTTATTGTTATTTTACATTGCACCCTGTACTGCGGCTATGTTTACTGCAAGGAAAACACGGAAGTCTTCCTCGCTCATGTTCAAATTCTGATGAGTCGTCGGTGCCATTTCCTTCAAAAATAGCCCAAAAGAATTAAGTTAATCATATAGAATTTTAAGAGTAGTCAATAGTATTTCGTAGCATAGTATGAACTCATTTATAAAAGCTTTTTCTTCATATTAGCGTTTTATATTTTTAATTCGGGTAGTACCTACCCGTTAAGTTCATACTTAGTAGCTAATATACAATTCAACTACTACAATTCTATATGAAAAAACTGATTATAATAAAATTTCGCGTACAAATTTCATACAATATTTTACAAACTTACAATACCGCTATTATACATTTAGGATGAAATATAGCACATAATAACTTTGCTACTCGGCAGCTATTAAGGCAATTCTAGTTAATACGCAAGTTGTTCAGCAAAAGAAATAAAGACATGTAATTCTTAAGTCCAGAAACAAGTCATGCATTCTGGTTTTACTAAGACGACTTCCCATCTTTGGTCTTGTGGAAAGTAACCGTTATGACCATTGGCTAGGTAGCATGTTGTAATGTTGTCAAAAGGACGAGAGTTTCGTAATGTCCAACAGCCCCGTAATAATCTAAAAACCTTGTTTCTCACCCCAACTACTGAATCCGTCACTTGTGGGAATGTTTCATTTAATAGTTGTAATCCGATGTTCTTTTTCTCACTTTGGTGAGAAGCAAACATCACTAACTCGTAAGTATAACATGCTTCTTTATGTTGCATGTTAGAAGCTCTTTCTAACTCACGAAATTCTATGTTGGGATATGTTGAGTCAAAATAGGTTCTTAACCCGTAGCGTAACTTACGGTCTCCCCAATGCGATATACCTCACCTATCAAAGGAAAGCCTTTTGTAAACTAAGGCATTTCTGGAAAGTCTTTCAAATGTTTGACAAGTTAATTTCGCCATAACTAAATGTGCTGATGAATTCTGACCGACTCTAGACAAGATTTCTGATGTTATGCGAGGTGTATATAAAATAGCTTATATTTTACTAGGAAATACTATTAAATACGATACAATTTTACACAAGATATTTATTTATTTATTGAATGGATATACTTTAACCTTGCTACAACACTTATAGGCAGTGTACCTAATCGTACAGTAGTGTAGTTTTTAGTAAGTCCGGTTCGTTCCACAGGGAAAAAAAATCTTTAAACAAAGCTTAACGCTATATTAGTTTTATTTTATAAAAATACAAATATATATAAGTAATATTATTATTATAAAGGGGGGTTTTTACCGTTTAATGACCGGTTTGTCGATTTTAAAAACTTTAGTCGCAGTTAAAACCTGATGTAAAATAATAAAAATAAATATAACTTAATTTAAAGCGTAAAGTAAATAACAATAATGAAATTGCGATAAATAAAAGTGCGATAAAATAAAATTGCGATAATTAAAAAGTACGATAATTAAAAGTGCAATTAAATACAATAACAATAAATAAAAGTGCGATAATTAGAAGTGCAATTAAATATAAAATAAAGGAAATTAAATATGAAATAAAATAATTATGCTTATTTAAACTTCCGTAATCATGATGTTTGACGTGTTGATTTTAGTTTTATGCCCATGGGTTAATTGTCCTTTGTCCTGGATTATTTAATATGTCCGTCTGGTTTTTGTCCATAACAGTCCATCAGTCATAAATATAAAGTGCGAGTATCCTCATCAAATTATCCTTATACCCGAAGTTAAATATTCTAACTAATTGGGGACTTAAACTGTAACAAGGTTTTAATACTTTGTTAACAATTATGCCAAGTGTCCTTGTACATAATTTCACCCCTGTTTTAATAATTCTAGTGGCTATTAATCCATTCCCGTGTCCGGTTAAATGAACGATTATTCGTACATATAAATATCCCGCCCATCGTGTCCGATTGAGTGTATATGGTTATTTATAGGGACGTCCAATTGTAAATCTTTATATTAAAATTAACAAACTATCATTTAGTTAAACAAATATAAAGCCCATTAATAGCCCATAGTCTAATTTCCACAAGTGTCGTTCTTTTGTCCAAACCCCAATTATGGTACAAAGCCCAATTACCCAATTTTAGTAATTAGTCCAACATCATGATTACTTCGTTTTAAATAAGCATAATAATAACTTAGCTACGAGACATTAAATTAAAAAGGTTGAACATAACTTACAATGATTAAAAATAGCGTAGCGTTACACGGACAGAATTTCGACTTACACCCTTACAACATTCGCTAACATACCCTTATTATTAGGATTAAAATTAAAATTAAAATTAAAATTAAAATATAAATATTTACGTATAGATATAGAGAGGATGGATATATGATATAAAAAATGATCAGAATTCGTTGGGTTTTATAGGGATTTGAGTCCAGGGAATCTTCGCGACTCGCGGCCCTTTCCTTCTTCAAACTCCGCGAGTCGCGGAGTTTGTTTTTACAGCTCACCAAGCCTTGGCTCCTAGCTTATCGACGGATTATATAAATAAATATAATATATAAATAATTTTAGTAATTATTTAAATATTATATTATATTTATGTGCATAGTTGACTTGTAATTTTTAGTCTGTTGCGTCGAGCGTTGAGAGTTGACACTGGTCCCGGTTCCAGATTTTCGAACGTCCTTGCGTACAATTTAATATCTTATACTTTGCGTTTTGAATCTTGTACTCTTGTAATTTTGAGACGTTTCTTATCAATAATTGGAACCTCTTTGATTGTATTTTGTACTTTTGAGCTTTTTGGTCGTTTGCGTCTTCAATTCGTCGAATCTGTCTTTTGTCTTCACCTTTTATTATTTAAACGAATATCACTTGTAAATAGGACAATTGCAACTAAAAGCTTGTCTTTCTTGAGGAATAATGCTATGAAATATATGTTCGTTTTTAGCATTATCAAATATTCCCACACTTGAGCGTTGCTTGTCCTCAAGCAATATAGTCTTGAAATACTAGAATCACTTCTTTATTCTTCACACTTTGTACATCAGTGATTTCTTTACGGCGGTATAAACAATGGTAGTAACGATGTGGTTTACAGTCCCACATGACTATAAAATTTAGATCCTTTAAGGAAATTGAATCTTTATGAAAACATTTGATCTTTTTGAAAATTCAATCTAGCTTTTACCCTAGATAAGTTTTCTGGAATAACCCTTCACCGGTGTTTGCAAATTCTTTTTGTGGGTTTGGTGGGTTTCATATTTGAAAATTTAGCTCAAAACTTGTGGTTTTGTGTCACCCACTTGCTAACCTTGTATTGGGAAAGCAACACATCCAGTTTACTTGTTCCGTATATTACCTTTCGGTAAACTACCGTCTGGTTGTAAAGGGAAGCGTTGAACAAGCACTGTTTAAGGCAATGTCCCCTGACATGCTTTTAATTATGGTCTATAACGTGTCGGACGCAATTACTATCCTTTGTAGGAGCAATAGTAAAGATTACCCTTATAATTTTTCGGTCTGGCACAAGGTCCTGTCTTTGACCATGCTATACAACCACCGTTCTTACGGTTGACACCCGATTTAGTTCAGGTGACCTAATGAATTCCAGGTGAATTCCTAGGATTTTATGTTCAATGGTAATGAACGCATTGAAAAATAGGTTTTCAGAAAACAAATCGGCTTGTAATTTTGATCAAAATATTTTCTCGTTCAAGCTCGAGTTTAGATATCATTGAATTCCATGAGTTTGTAATTCTCAATCTTTAAGGTCAATCTCTAGGATTGAGTAATATCAGGCTTAAAAGCTGATTTTTGATCTTTTAAGGAGATTATCCTTTCTGGGGGTCTGATTCATTAGTCTTATCAAGCTAATTTGCACAGTGCCTCCTCATTGTACGAGATAAATCCTTCTCATGGTTAGGATAAATCTGACCACTTGGCGACCCTGTTTTATGCTGAGGTCCGTGGATTTCCTGCTGATTTTAGAGATGACTTTTCTAGATTTTTCGTCAACCTACAGCTGGTCTGGACGACAACTTCCTGACCTAAATCAAGAAGCGCGTTTCTTTTTCGGAAGACTTTACTTCCTTTTAATGATGGAATTGATTCATCGTGTAGATCCATCTTTCTTTCAAATATATTACAGTAAATCGGGTAAAACTGTTTAGTGTAGTCCAAAGCAAAAGTATCTTCAATTATTTGTTACAGAAATATGTGACATATGTTTAAGATAACTTGGTAATTTTTCCCACACTTGGCTTTTATTTTCCTTTTTATTGTCCTCTATTCCATTTTAAATGAATTTTAACATTTTGGTTTGTTTCTCAATTTATGTCCTTTCCGAGGTAACAATAATTTCGGTGTTAACACCTAGTTTTATCGTTCATAAATATGTATAAACATGATTTTGAGTTCATTTAATTGAAAATTTTGAAAAATTTTACTAGAATTGGGTAGTCAGTATATAAGACTAGGGCTGTTCTTTTTTATCAGAGAGCACTAGATTCTAATACAACTACTACGTTACTAGTATTTTTAATGGTAACCAAGTGTTTAAGATAAAAATTTTAAAAAATCCGAAAGAATTTAACCCCTTCCCACACTTAAGATCTTGCAATGCCCTCATTTGCAAGAAATCAGTAACAATTTAAATTATTGAGGGTGATTAGCGTAGAAATGATTAAATTTTACCAAAGTTTCTAAACATATTGTTGTTTGTGTTGAATGATAAATGGTGCACATCATTTGTTCATTCCGTCTTGTTGTTATTTCACATATATTTTGCATCTTGTCGTCAAAATTAGTTGCTTTTACTGAACTTAATGCCAGTCTTTGAAAATGCGTTGTTTTACCCTGTTGTGTACATAAGATAAACTGCAAACATATATACATATTTTTGAAGTTTGGTATATTACCCCACATTAAAAAATTATTAAAATCTAATAATAAAAGTTAGAAAATTATAAAAACTATTCCAATATTAACATAAGTATTAAATGTATCAATATTACAAATTATAAAATAAATAAAACTAAGTAGACTACGGATGATACTGATACCAGTAGGGGTTCCATGCATAACTGTATGTGTTATAGAATGCTTCGGCTGGGTTATACGTAGGATACGGTGGTTGCATCTCTATAGACCAGGGAGGAAATACGGACGATGGAGTAGGAATATAGTTTCTACCTACATGTTGGCAATGAGCTATGATTTGGTTTTGATGAACTTGCCAATCTTCAAATGCTCGATGTCTAGCATTTTCATACTCTTGTGAAGCTATAAACCTTTGCATTTCTGTCATTTCATTTCCCCCTCCCACATTATCTGGCTGTTGGTTTCTCTCAACCTGTGGATGTCTACCATGGTATTGTACTGCGGCGTTATTTCGCCTCTTCAAAACCTTCGCACCATGGTATACATTTAAACCAATTGTATCATGGGGTTCTGGTTCTTCGAATGATAATCCCCCCGACTTATATCCACATTGAGATACTCAGCAATTAGTGTAATAAATATACCACCTCCTATTATACTGTGCGGTCTCATCCCCCTAACCATAGCTGATAAATAATAACCCACACAATAAGGTATACTTACAGCGCTTTGTGGGTCTCGAATACACATGTGGTAAAACAAATCCTGTTCATTTACCTTTTCCTTATTCTTACCTCGTTGTGTAATCGAATTGGCTAAAAACCTATGAATTACTCTTAACTCTGCTCTATCTATATCCAAATAAGAGTAATTTCCCCCTTTAAATCGGTGATGGCTAGTCATTTGACTCCATACACCATGCGTATCAAAATTTTCATCAATTTTCCTACCGTTCAATATCAACCCTCTACAATCGGCAGATGCTAACTCCTCAAGCGTATATATACGTAAGGCCTGAGCCATGTCTTGTAGAGACATGTGGCGCATCGAACCTCCTAACAAAAATCTAATAAAAGATCGATCAGTTAAACTAGCTACCCGATCATTTATTTCTATACTACACAATAATTCTTCACACCATACTTTATATACAGGTCTACGCATGTTGAATAAACGTACCCAATCGTTAAAAGTAGAATTACCATAACTCTGTGTAAGTAATTCTCTAATTGGCCCGACTAATTCTACAGCTTCTAACGGTGCCCATTCTATTACCCTAGGTACTTCAACAGCTTTAGAATGAAGAGTATGCAAGCCCCTTTGGTATTTTGGATAATCTATCCAACGTCTGTCAAATCTCAAGTTCGGGTGCAAATCTTCCAAGTGCATATCTGAAAATGTCATAACTGGATGAGGTATATCTTGTTTATAATAGCTATCAACATCCTGTTGTTCCGTATTCTCAGGAGGAGCATTACGAGCTTGGGATGAAGATTCACCCCTTTCAGTCTGTAAAATACATCAAACACAATTTTTGTGCATCCAAATATGCATTAGTGTCAGCAAAATAATCAATCAAAATAATTACAATGACATGTCCAATTTATATCAAACTTATGCTCATTTTCATATTTTTATCAAATCTACACTTTTTCAAATAAGCATATACGAAAATGTTCGCCAAGTTCATAAGCATGCAACTCAAATTACATGTCAAAATAATCATTACTAGCAATTAAACAAGTTTCAAATGGCATTATCTCTCAACAATCAAATTCATGAATTTTAGACTTGAAAAAGTCCACTTTATTTCTCAAAAATCATGTTTAGGCTCAAAGTTTGGATCATTTAACTACCTAAACATGTTACACTACTTAATTTAGCAATAATTCATGACAAAAATCGGCCATAACCTGTTTATATCAAAAAGCCCCAAATTTGCTCAAGAACACAAACCCTAGATTACTCAAAATTTGAAGTTTAAGGCTTCTAATCATGTTAAATAGCATCAATCTAGGTTATACAAGCATAATACATAAACAATTTAAGCATAATTACACTAAAAAGCATCAAAATCGAATTGGGTAAAAAATTGCTCAAGAACACTAATTTTCAGATTAAATGGTGTTTAGGTGTAGAAATTTACCGTTTTTCTTGAGTAATTCCTTGATAGCATCTTTCTCAACATGATTTTAGTAAAAGATTTGATGAAAAACGGCTAAAAATTACGAAATTGAGAGTGTTTTTTCGTTTGTTTTCGCAGTAAAATGAGTTGTGGGTGTGTGCAACTGAGCTATTCGGCCCTTTTTTTTTCCTGTAATTTCGGTCCTCCGCGACTTGCGGTGTTTGACCCTTACAAACTCCGCGAGTCGCGGTGTTTGTTTGTTTTTTTTTTTTTTGTAAAAACCTTATCTTATAAAACAATTAATTAATTAATTTTAAAATTTTGTTTCCCTTGTTATTTAGGACGAGGTTGTTTCGGAACGATGTCCTAGTCCGTCCTTCGACAAAATTTTAAAATTTGTCTTTTTGTAGCGATTGTTTTAAAAGCTAAGATTTTTGGGTTTTTTAATGTTTTTGGCATACTTTAATTCAATAAGATTAAAAATAATGATAATAAAAGTTCTCGTCCCTCCCTCGGGTAAAGCAATTTCGGTTCAAAGACCTAGTCTTCAACTTACGACGAATTTTAAAAATCATATTTTTAACTTAGCAAAATAAAGTAAATTTTTGTTTTTAAATTCACACCAAACTTAAATTTAAAATGCATAAAATTAAAAATTCACACCAAACTTAATTAAAAATTCATATTATAAATTCACACCAAACTTATATTATATTTTTGCTTTTATACATACAAACTTATATTAAAAAGATTAATTTTTCAAATATTTACAATTTTAAATATATTGATTTAAAAAAGTTTACAATAATTTTTTAATTTATTAATTTTAAAAACATGGTAAAAATAAAATTAAAAATCTTTTTGGTCTTTTATCCCACTTTAATCAATCAAATATTATCAAAAATATGCGCCCCTCTTTTCGGTAAAGTAATTTCGGTTCCATGACCTAATTTAACTCATGACGAATTTTTGAAATATTTTGGGTTGATTGATTAAAGATATTTATACCTTAAGAATAAACGTTAAATTTCGCAGTGATGTAATAAATTTTTGTATGATATCAATAATTTCGGTCGCCAAACCTAATTTTATTCAATATCAATTTAATACTTTATAGCGAACAAATTAGCGTTTATTATCAAAAGGTTAAACATAAAAATAAAAATAAAAACTGTACAGACTTACCTGTGAGATAGTATTCTTAGTGATATGATCTATCCCATTCATAAGATAGTCGGTTTAATTGATTTTCCATGGCTACATAGGCGTAACCTCGAGCATTCAGTGTTTTTTCTTCTAAACATATGAACGGTCCGTCTCTGCATAAAGTAACAAATTCGGTGTTTGAATAGGTTTGATTATTTGAACATTTACCTCCATGTGACCATTTTCCGCATTTGTGACATCTTTCTAGGTGTCGTGCTCTTCTTTTTGCTGCGAATTTTGATTTTCCTTTACCAAATTGTAACTTATTATCTTCGCATCTGGATTCTTTTCTTACTCCGTTCAATCTTTCTCTGATTACTGATACTATTTCACCCGGAAGTGTGTCATTATTACGTTTAGTGATCAAAGCGTGTAGCATTAGACCATGGTTTAGTTCACAGGAAGTCTTCATTTCGTAAAAACCTAAAAAAAATAAAAATTCAGAATGGGGGGAGAAGACTAGTTCTTTAGGGTCTGCTAGGGAAAGACCATTCGGGTTCCATTTTCAAGAACTACACGAAAACAGAAAATCTAACTCTAACAGAAATACATATTATCCTTTAAAAGACTTGATTCTCCCCACACTTAGTTAGCTGTGGTATCAAAATTGTGATTAACTTCATTGTCAACTTTCATTGGACTATCTATGTAATGTTTAACTCCGTGACCATTAACTTTAAATTCAATTCCATTTGAATTTATTAATTCTATCATTCCGTATGTGAAAACTCTTTTGACTATGAATGGTCCAAACCATCTTGATTTCAATTTTCCAGGAAATAGCTTGAATCGTGAATTAAAAAGAAGAACTCTGTCTCCTTCTTTAAATTCTTTTGAACTTCTGATTCTTTTATCATGCCATTTCTTCGTTCTTTCTTTATAGATTAACGAATTTTCGTATGCTTCATGTCTTAATTCTTCTAATTCGTTTAGTTGACTTAACCGTAGACGTCCAGCTTCATGTAAATCAAGATTACATGTCTTCAAAGCCCAAAATGCTTTGTGTTTAATTTCTACTGGAAGATGACATGCTTTTCCATAAACGAGTCTAAAAGGTGTGGTTCCAATTGGAGTTTTGTAGGCTGTTCTAAAAGCCCAGAGTGCATCCTCCAACTTAATGGACCATTCCTTCGGATTTGATCCTACGGTTTTTTCTAGAATACGTTTTAAAGCTCAGTTGGTATTTTCAACTTGTCCACTTGTTTGTGGATGATATGCGGTGAAGATTTTATGAGTTACTCCATATCTTTTAAGAACTTTCTCAAGTTGATTATTACAGAAATGAGTTCCCCGATCACTTATTAAAGCTTTCGGTGTTCCAAAACTTGCAAAAAGACGTTTTAAAAAGTTGACTACAACTCGTGCATCGTTAGTTGGGAGAGCTTGTGCTTCCACCCATTTAGATACATAATCAATGGCTACGAGAATATAGAGATTATTATGAGATTTTGGAAATGGACCCATAAAGTCAATACCCCAAATGTCAAATACTTCACATACTTGAATGACATTTTGTGGCATTTCATCACGTTGACTTATTTTTCCGGCCCTTTGACAAGCATCACAGGATTTGCAAAGAAGGTGTGCGTCTTTGTAAATTGTAGGCCAATAGAATCCAGCATCATAAACTTTTCTTGCTGTTAGTTGAGGCCCATAATGCCCTCCTGTTGGTCCTGTGTGACAATAGTTTAAAATTTTACTAGCTTCATCTCCGAATACACATCGGCGTATTATTCTATCTGGACAACTTTTAAACAGATGTGGATCTTCCCATAAATAGTGTTTTATATCACTAAAGAATTTCTTTCATTTTTGGTATGACAATCCTTTTTCAAGGAATCCACATACTAAGTAGTTTGCATAGTCTGCAAACCATGGAATTTCATTATAATCTATCTTTAATAGATATTCATCAGGAAAGTTGTCTTGTATGGCCGATTCATTTAGAACTTCTAATTCGGGATTTTCAAGACGAGAAAGATGATCAGCGGCGAGATTTTCTGCTCCTCTTTTATCTCGGATTTCAATATCGAACTCTTGTAAGAGTAAGATCCAACGGATTAATCTTGGTTTGGCATCTTGTTTCGAAAATAGGTATCTGAGAGCAGAATGGTCGGTATAGACCACCGTTTTTGCTAGAACGAGATATGATCGAAATTTGTCAAAAGCAAAGATAATAGCAAGGAGTTCTTTTTCAGTAGTTGTGTAATTTGTTTGTGCTCCTTGTAATGTCTTACTAGCATAATAAATAGGTTGAAATCATTTTTCAATCCTTTGTCCTAAAACGGCTCCCATTGCAAAATCACTTGCATCGCACATTAGTTCAAACGGTAGATTCCAATTTGGTGTTATCATGATCGGCGCATTAGTGAGTTTCTCTTTAAGAATATTAAAAGATTTGATACATTCATCTGAAAAGATGAATGGAGCATCCTTTTCTAGGAGTTTATTCATAGGAGTGGCAATTTTAGAAAAATATTTAATGAAACGTTGGTAAAAACCGGCATGCCCTAGAAAACTCCTAACTCCTCTAACATTGGTGGGATGTGGAAGTTTAGCAATTACATCTACGTTAGCTCTATCCACTTCAATTCCTTCCTTTGAAATTTTATGACCAAGAACGATGCCTTCTTTAACCATGAAATGGCATTTCTCCCAATTAAGTACTAGATTTGATTGTTCGCATCTAATAAGCATTCATTCCAGATTAACTAGACATGTTTCAAAAGTATCACCGAAGACTGAAAAGTCATCCATGAAAACTTCCATGCATTCTTCTATCATGTCGTGAAAAATCGCCATCATGCACCTTTGAAAGGTTGCAGGGGCGTTGCAAAGTCCAAATGGCATGCGTTTGTAAGCAAAAGTACCATAAGGGCACGTGAATGTGGTTTTCTCTTGATCTTCGGGTGCTATTGGAATTTGAAAATATCCGAAAAAACCATCAAGAAAACAATAGTAACTATTTCCGGCTAATCTTTCCAACATTTGATCAATAAAAGGTAAGGGAAAGTGATCTTTTCTGGTGGCGTCATTTAATTTTCTATAATCAATACATACACGCCATCCTGTTACAGTCCTAGTAGGAATAAGCTCATTTTTCTCATTTGTAATGACAGTTATGCCACCCTTCTTAGGCACGCATTGAACTGGGCTTACCCATGGACTATCAAAAATTGGATAAATTAAACCTGCATCTAGCAGTTTAATTATTTCTTTTTTAACAACATCTTGCATATTAGGATTTAGTCTTCGTTGGCGTTGCACATACATTTTATGACCTTCTTCCATAAGGATTTTATGTGTGCAATACGAAGGACGTATTCCTTTAATGTCATGAATCTTCCATGCAATAGCTGGTTTATGAGCTTTCAACACAGAAATGAGTTGTAATTTTTCATTTTCAGTAAGAGAAGACGATATTATTACAGGTAATTCAGATTCACCATGTAAATAAGCGTATTCCAAATGGTTTGGAAGTGGCTTTAACTCTAATTTCGGAGGTTCTTCTATCGATGATTTATATCGATATCTGTCTTCTTCTTTTAGCATTTGAATTTCTTCTGTTGTTGGTTCATATCCATTAGCTATTAGTGTAGCTAACATTTCAGCTTCATCAATTAGTTCAGTTCCTTCTCCTAAAGAACATTCTCCAGTTCCTTGTAATTCTGGAAATTCTTCTAACAATTCTGCATGTGAGTCTATAGTTTGAATATAATAACATGTATCATCTGCAGATTGCGGTTGTTGCATTGCTCTATCAACTGAAAAGGTAACACTCCCGTCCTCTATACTTAGGGTCAATTTTTTACCAAACACGTCTATCATTGCTTTAGCCGTGTTTAAGAATGGTCTTCCTAATATGAGAGGAACTTGAGAATCTTCTTCCATGTCCAGAACAACAAAATCTACTGGAAATACTAAAGTACCAACTTTAACTAGCATGTTCTCCATTATCCCTCTAGGATATTTTATTGATCGATCGGCTAGTTGTATACTTATTATTGTTGGTTTCAATTCTCCAAGGTCTAGTTTAGTGTATAGTGAATACGGCATTAAATTTATACTAGCACCTAAGTCTGCTAACGCTTCTATTGAACTAAGACTACCCAGAAAATATGGAATTGTGAAACTTCCTGGATCAGATAATTTTTCTGGTATCTTATTCAACAGTACTACAGAACAATTAGCATTCATAGTAACAACCGAGAGTTCTTCCATTTTCTTTCTATTCGTGATTAGATCTTTCAAGAATTTAGCATATCTAGGCATTCCTGAAATCACATCAATGAAAGAAAGATTTATATTTATCTGTTTAAACATATCCAAGAATTTGGATTGCTCGGCTTCAAGTTTTTCTTTTTTCATTTTACTTGGGTAAGGAAGTGGTGGTTGGTATGATTTAACATAAGGTTTAGCCTTAACTATGTTATCTTTATTAACCTTTTCAACTACCGGTTCTTTTTCCTTATCTTGATCAGGTTGTGGTTCTTGTGGAGTAGGAATAGCTTCATCAGAAGTTACAGGTATTTCAGGTGGTTTAAGTGTTGTACCACTTCTTGTGGTAATGGCTTTAGCTGTTTCATTCCGGGGGTTAGCATTTGTATCACTAGGTAAACTTCTCGGTTTTCTTTCACCTATTAACCTTGCTAGGTTACTTACTTCTTGTTCCAAATTTTGAATAGAAGCTTGTTGATTTCTAAATGCTTGAGCATTTTGTTTATTAGTTTATTTCTGAGATGTGAAAAACTTCGTTTGAGTTTCAACTAGCTTTGTCATCATATCTTCTAAATTCGGCTTTTTTATCATCGGGTTGTGGTGGTTTGTTTTGAAAATTAGGTCTTTGCAGGTTGTAAGTATTATTGG
This sequence comes from Rutidosis leptorrhynchoides, assembly GCF_046630445.1. NCBI lineage: Eukaryota > Viridiplantae > Streptophyta > Magnoliopsida > Asterales > Asteraceae > Rutidosis > Rutidosis leptorrhynchoides. Next base: position 129,801,942 of record NC_092336.1, read on the forward strand.
ATACTTGTTGATTGCTAGGACCTTGTTGGTTGTTGTATGGAATATTTCGATGATAATTCTGGTTTTGATTGTAAATTGGTCTTGGCGGTTGATAATTATTCTGATAATTATTTTCAGGCCTTTGGTTTAGATATGAAACATTCTCTCTTTGTTCCATTGTTAGTTCAATACTGAGACAAACTTTTGTCAAATGTGCTCCTCCACACTGCTCACAACTAATTCGTATTGAGTGGATATCTTTAGTCATCTTTTCCATTCGTCTCTCGACAGCATCTATTTTTGCAGAAATGGAATCTAAGTCATGGCTAGAATCGGCTCTAGCTGCTTTAGATGATCTAACAATATCTTTTTCTTGGTGCCACTCATGTGAGTGGGACGCAGTGTTATCAATAATTTTGTAAGCATCAGTTTCGGTTTTCTTCATAATAGAACCACCAGCTGCTATATCGATGTCTTTCCTTGTAGTGATGTCGCATCCTTGGTAGAATATTTGTACTATTTGACAGGTGTCTAAACCATGTTGCGGACATCCTCTTAATAACTTTCCAAATCTTGTCCATACCTCATATAGAGTTTCATTCGGTTTCTGTGTGAACGTAACAATTTCTCCTTGAAGTCTTACGGCTTTAGATGCCGGAAAGAATTGTTTAAGAAAATTTTCAACTAAAACGTCCCATGTATCAATCGCCCCTTCAGGTAACGATTCCAACCAATCTTTGGCTTCTCCCTTTAAAGTCCAGGGAAATAACATGAGATATATCTGTTCATCCTCAACTTCTCTTATTTTAAATAGTGTGCAGATCCTATTAAAGGTACGAAGATGTTCGTTTGGATCTTCCTTCGGCGCACCACTAAATTGGCATTGATTAGTCACCATATGTAGAATTTGTCCTTTGATTTCATAATCTGGCGCATTAATGTCTGGATGAGTAATTGCGTGACCTTGGCCAGTGCGTTTAGCTCTCATTCGGTCTTCCATACTTAAAGGTTCCAGATTCTCCATAATTGGATTTGTTGAATCGGAATCACTAGAGGATTCTAATTTAATGGTTCGTTCCTCAACAATCTCTGTTTGAATGATTGGTGGTTCCGGAGGAAAAATTAATGGTTCAGGATCTATGAATTGTCCCTGAATATTCTCCGGATTCTCAATTGTGAGGTCGGGTTCAAAAAATGGATTATCGGAAATTTGAACTGGAGTACTTGGTCGACTGGATGACGATTCTAAAAAAAAATCAACGGCGGTAATATTTGCTAGATGTCTTGATCTAGTTACAGGTGGTGAACGTACAAAAGGTGGTGAACGTCTTGCTCGGTGCATTCACTGAATATCCTATTAGTTTATAAAAGGAAAGAAAAATTATATAAGTTATCCAATTAATAGACTTTTTTGATTTTGCCCACGTTTCGAATAGCCAAAAGATGCAGCAGAGGGGCAGGATTTGTTTGGTCTCAATATAATTGAGGACTGTTTGGCTCCAATAACCCGGTCCACGTACAAATCCAACTATTACTACGAACCAGAAAATTTTGATGTCTATCAATTTAACCACTTAAAATAAATTTTCGTAATTTTAAGAAATTTAGATAAGAAGTAGAATAAAAATCTATGTCCTAAAACTAGAATAGCGAGAAATAAGAAAGAAAAAGAGCGCGTCGAAAAAGAAAAGGGTTGAAAAATAAAAGGCGTCGAAAAATAAGAAATAATAAAAAAAATGACTTATAGAACTTAAAAAAACTCGACTAACCCAACCTTATTACTATCACTAACTTAAAATTATAATCGCAAATTGAGATTACTAATTGGAGTGATAATTGATACATAGGTAAAAGGTGTCAAAAAATAAAAATAAGAAAGTAGCGCGTTGAAACTTAAAAAGGAACTAAAAACTAAAAACTAAAAATTGCGTCTAAAAATATTAAATCTTACAAGTAAAACTATATCCCAAATGGCAATATCTTAAAAAGGTATTAAAACTTAAAAAGGCGTCGCAAAATTCTAAAGCACTTTAATCTTAGTCTAAAGAAAAAGCACTTAAGGGATTTTACGGCAAAACCTAACAATCTAGAAATAAAAATAACTATGGCAAAAACTATATTTAAAACTAATTATGAGCGAAAAATACAAAAATTACGCTAAAACAATTAAAAAGAGACAAAATATAAAAATATACTAAAAGTTGTAAAAAGTACAATTTTTATAAAAATATTATTTTTATATTATTTATTTTATATGAGTGTTAATTTTATAATTTATTTAAATTAATTAAACTAAATATACAAATTAAATAAATAAACTAAACTTAATTAATTAAAAATTAAAACCTAATTAGGGTTTTTAATTATTAATAATAATAATAATTACGTAATGATGCTGTTAGGGTTTCTGTGTACCCGTGTCAGAGAGAACTCCGCGAGTTGCGGTTCTCGAAGCTGAAAAACTTCGCAAGTCGCGGGGTTCGAAATTTCAGATTAGGTGCAGGCCAAAAATCATTCGTTTCAGTTTTTTTTATATTTTCTGTTTAAATATTTAAATAAAATATTTATAAAAACTAAATAAAACTTATGTTTTAAAAACTAAAATAAAAATAGAAATACTTTATAATTTTATAAAAATAACAATCTAAAAAAATAGATTTATATATATTTATTTTTTTCGGTTTTTAATTTTATGTTTTAATAAAAACAAAATATTTAAATAAAACTTATATATATATTTTTTTAAAAAAATAAAGAAACTTTATAAAACTTAATTATTTAACAAACTCTTAAAAATATTTAAATTTTTGTTTTCTTTTCTATGTTTTCGAATATTTAAAACGTATTTTTATAAAAGTAAAAAAATAAAAATCTTTTTTTTTTATTTAGCGTTGCGCTTCCGGCTTTTAAGCAAGAAATTGGGTTCCCCGGCAGCGGCGCCAAAAAATACTTGATGTTATGCGAGGTGTATATAAAATAGCTTAAATTTTACTAGGAAATACTATTAAATACGATACAATTTTACACAAGATATTTATTTATTTATTGAATGGATATACTTAAACCTTGCTACAACACTTATAGGTAGTGTACCTAATCGTACAGTAGTGTAGTTTTTAGTAAGTCCAGTTCAGTCCACAGGGAATCTTTTAAACAAAGCTTAACGCTATATTAGTTTTATTTTATAAAAATACAAATATATATATATATATATATATATATATATATATATATAAGTAATATTATTATTATAAAGGGGGGTTTTTAATTCTCCCCTCAATCTGATTTATGAGTTTATGAGCCATTCGACTTGCCTTATGTATTGAAGTGGGCTCGTGTAAACTCACATCTTCTTGAATCCTTACTGGTAACCCTTTTACAAACGCGTCGATCTTCTCTTCTTCATCTTCGAACGCTCCCGGACACAATAGGCACAACTCTGTGAATCGTCTTTCATATGTGGTAATGTCGAACCCTTATGTTCGTAACTCTCTAAGCTCTACCTTGAGCTTATTGACTTCGTTTCTAGGACGGTACTGCTCGTTCATCAATTGCTTGAATGCCGACCACGGTAGTGCGTAAGCAGCATTTTGTCCTACCTGTTCAAGATAGGTGTTCCATCACGTTAACGCAGTACCTGTGAAGGTATGCGTAGCGTACTTAACTTTGTCCTCTTCAGTACACTTACTTATGGCAAACACCGATTCGACCTTCTCGGTCCACCGTTTCAATCCAATTGGTCCTTCGGTTCCATCAAATTCCAAAGGTTTGCAGGCAGTAAATTCTTTGTAGGAGCATCCTACACGATTTCTTGTGAAATTAGTTCCACTGCTAGATCCAGAGTTATTGTTATTTTGCATTGCACCCTGTACTGCAGCTATGTTTGCTACAAGGAAAACACGGAAGTCTTCCTCGCTCATGTTCAAATTCTGATGAGTCGTCGGTGCCATTTCCTTCAAAAATAGCCCAAAAGAATTAAGTTAATCATATAGAATTTTAAGAGTAGTCAATAGTATTTCGTAGCATAGTATGAACTCATTTATAAAAGCTTTTTCTTCATATTAGCGTTTTATATTTTTAATTCGGGTAGTACCTACCCGTTAAGTTCATACTTAGTAGCTAATATACAATTCAACTACTACAATTCTATATGAAAAAACTGATTATAATAAAATTTCGCGTACAAATTTTATACAATATTTTACAAACTTACAATACCGCTATTATACATTTAGGATGAAATATAGCACATAATAACTTTGCTACTCGACAGCTATTAAGGCAATTCTAGTTAATACGCAAGTTGTTCAGCAAAAGAAATAAAGACATGTAATTCATAAGTCCAGAAACAAGTCATGCATTCTGGTTTTACTAAGACGACTTCCCATCCTTGGTCTTGTGAAAAGTAACCGTTATGACCATTGGCTAGGTAGCATGTTGTAATGTTTTCAAAAGGACGAGGGTTTCGCAATGTCCAACAGCCTTGTAATAATCTAAAAACCTTGTTTCTCACCCCAACTACTGAATCCGTCACTTGTGGGAATGTTTCATTTAATAGTTGTAATTCGATGTTCTTTTTCTCACTTTGGTGAGAAGCAAACATCACTAACTCGTAAGTATAACATGCTTCTTTATGTTGCATGTTAGAAGCTCTTTCTAACTCACGAAATCCTATGTTGGGATATGTTGAGTCAAAATAGGTTCTTAACCCGTAGCGTAAAATTGCATTTGGGTTCCCCGTATTTAACGCTTTAAAGAAAACACGGCGTAACTTACGGTCTCCCCAATGCGATATACCTCACCTATCAAAGGAAAGCCTTTTGTAAACTAAGGCATTTCTGGAAAGTCTTTCAAATGTTTGACAAGTTAATTTCGCCATAACTAAATGTGCTGATGAATTCTGACCGACTCTAGACAAGATTTCTGATGTTATGCGAGGTGTATATAAAATAGCTTAAATTTTACTAGGAAATACTATTAAATACGATACAATTTTACACAAGATATTTATTTATTTATTGAATGGATATACTTAAACCTTGCTACAACACTTATAGGCAGTGTACCTAATCGTACAGTAGTGTAGTTTTTAGTAAGTCCGGTTCGTTCCACAGGGAAAAAAATCTTTAAACAAAGCTTAACGCTATATTAGTTTTATTTTATAAAAATACAAATATATATAAGTAATATTATTATTATAAAGGGGGGTTTTTACCGTTTAATGACCGATTTGTCGATTTTAAAAACTTTAGTCGCAGTTAAAACCTGATGTAAAATAATAAAAATAAATATAACTTAATTAAAAGCGTAAAGTAAATAACAATAATGAAATTGCGATAAATAAAAGTGCGATAAAATAAAATTGCGATAATTAAAAAGTACGATAATTAAAAGTGCAATTAAATACAATAACAATAAATAAAAGTGCGATAATTAGAAGTGCAATTAAATATAAAATAAAGGAAATTAAATATGAAATAAAATAATTATGCTTATTTAAACTTCCGTAATCATGATGTTTGACGTGTTGATTTTAGTTTTATGCCCATGGGTTAATTGTCCTTTGTCCTGGATTATTTAATATGTCCGTCTGGTTTTTGTCCATAACAGTCCATCAGTCATAAATATAAAGTGCGAGTATCCTCGTCAAATTATCCTTATACCCGAAGTTAAATATTCCAACTAATTGGGGACTTAAACTGTAACAAGGTTTTAATACTTTGTTAACAATTATGCCAAGTGTCCTTGTACATAATTTCACCCCTGTTTTAATAATTCTAGTGGCTATTAATCCATTCCCGTGTCCGGTTAAATGAACGATTATTCGTACATATAAATATCCCGCCCATCGTGTCCGATTGAGTGTATATGGTTATTTATAGGGACGTCCAATTGTAAATCTTTATATTAAAATTAACAAACTATCATTTAGTTAAATAAATATAAAGCCCATTAATAGCCCATAGTCTAATTTCTACAAGTGTCGTTCTTTTGTCCAAACCCCAATTATGGTACAAAGTCCAATTACCCAATTTTAGTAATTAGTCCAACATCATGATTACTTCGTTTTAAATAAGCATAATAATAACTTAGCTAGGAGAAATTAAATTAAAAAGGTTGAACATAACTTACAATGATTAAAAATAGCGTAGCGTTACACGGACAGAATTTCGACTTACACCCTTACAACATTCGCTAACATACCCTTATTATTAGGATTAAAATTAAAATTAAAATTAAAATATAAATATAAATATTTACGTATAGATATAGAGAGGATGGATATATGATATTAAAAATGATCAGAATTCGTTGGGTTTTATAGGGATTTGAGTCCAGGGAATCTCCGCGACTCGCGGCCCTTTCCTTCTTCAAACTCCGCGAGTTGCGGAGTTTGTTTTTACAGCTCACCAAGCCTTGGCTCCTAGCTTGTCGACGGATTATATAAATAAATATAATATATAAATAATTTTAGTAATTATTTAAATATTATATTATATTTATGTGCATAGTAGACTTGTAATTTTTAGTCCGTTGCGTCGAGCGTTGAGAGTTGACTCTGGTCCCGGTTCCGGATTTTCGAACGTCCTTGCGTACAATTTAATATCTTATACTTTGCATTTTGAATCTTGTACTCTTGTAATTTTGAGACGTTTCTTATCAATAATTGGAACCTCTTTGATTATATTTTGTACTTTTGAGCTTTTTGGTCGTTTGCGTCTTCAATTCGTCGAATCTGTCTTTTGTCTTCACCTTTTATTATTTAAACGAATATCACTTGTAAATAGGACAATTGCAACTAAAAGCTTGTCTTTCTTGAGGAATAATGCTATGAAAAATATGTTCGTTTTTAGTATTATCAATTTCCTCAATCATATCCTCCAGTAGGTCTTCTAAAATATTCGATTGTCTACCCTTAACGTCCATTTTGTTTTTATACTGTTAAATAGACAAGGATTAGATTCGTAAAAGATAATTAACAAACAATACAAGCAATTTTTACATAGAACATCAAAGTACAAGTACACTACAATACATATAATACACAACATGATTACAACTCCCTAATCTGAATCACTAGTTTCTTCTTCTTCTTCGGACTTGGTTCGTTTTCCTAATTTTCTAGGGATATATGATGTTCCTCTAATACGAGCCGTCGTTTTCCACAATGGTTTAGAAAAACCTGGTGGTTTAGAGGTTCCTGGGTTATTGTTATATTTTAGGAAATACGGATGTTGCCGATACATATAAAGTTCATCGGGGTTGGAATCAGGTTTCTCTATTTTTATACCTTTTCCCTTATTATTTTCTTTTGCTTTATTAAATTGGGTTGAGGTAATTTCTATAACATCATCGGAATCCTCATCGGGATCTGATTCATTAGAAAATTGGTAATCTTCCCAATATTTTGCTTCCTCGGCGGAAACACCATTGACCATTATTGACTTTGGTCCGTTGGTTGAGGATTTTCTTTTATTTAATCGATTTACTGTAGGTATCAATATTTCTTCCTCCGGAACCTCTTCTTCTTCCGGTTCATCCTCTTCCGGTTCCTCCTCTTCCGGTTCCTCCTCTTCCGGTTCCTCTTCGAGAATTTGTGAATCTTCCCAAAATATATTCGACTCTTCATTATTATTAGGTGAGTCGATGGGATTTGTACTAGTGGTAGACATCTATCACACAATATCAAACACATTAAGAAGTTAATATATCACATAATATTTACATGTTAATAATATATAGTTTCCAACAAAAGTGTTAAGCAATCGTTTTTAAAGAAAATACGGTCGAAGTCCAGACTCACTAATGTATTCTAACAAACTTGATAAGACACACTAATGCAAATTTCTGGTTCTCTAAGACCAACGCTCTGATACCAACTTAAATGTCCCGTTCATATTGATGTTATGCGAGGCGTATATGAAATAGCTTATATTTTACTAGGAAATACTATTAAATATGATACAATTTTACACAAGATATTTATTTATTTATAGAATGGATATACCTAAACCTTGCTACAACACTTATAGGCAGTGTACCTAATCGTACAGTAGTGTAGTTTTTAGTAAGCCCGGTTCGTTCCACAGGGAAATCTTTTAAACAAAGCTTAACGCTATATTAGTTTTAATTTTATAAAAATACAAATATATATATAAGTAATATTATTATTATAAAGGGGGGTTTTTACCGTTTAATGACCGGTTTGTCGATTTTTAAAACTTTAGTCGCAGTTAAAACCTAATGTAAAAATATTAAATAAATAAAAGACTTAATTTAAAGCGTAAAGTAAATAACGATAATGAAATTGAGATAAATAAAAGTGCGATAAAATAAACTTGCGATAATTAAATAGTACGATAATTAAAAGTGCAATTAAATACAATGACAATAAATAAAAGTGTGATAATTAGAAATGCAATTAAATATGAAAATAAAGGAATTATGCTTATTTAAACTTCCGTAATCATGATGTTTGACATGTTGATTTTAGTTTATTTCCATGGGTTAATTGTTCTTTGTCCTGGATTATTCAATATGTCCGTCTGGTTTTTGTCCATAACAGTCCATCAGTCATAAATATAAAGTGCGAGTGTCCTCGTCAAATTATCCTTATACCCGAAGTCAAATATTCCAACTAATTGGGGACTTAAACTATAACAAGGTCTTAATACTTTGTTTAATAATTACACCAGGATATCAACTGCGTGTAATCCAAGGTTTTAATACTTTGTTAACAATTACGCCAAGTGTCCTTGTACATAATTTCACCCCCGTTTTAATAATTCCATAGACTATTAATCCATTCCCTTGTCCGGTTAAATGAACAATTATTCGTACATATAAATATCCCGCCCATCGTGTCCGATCGAGTGTATATGGTTATTTATAGGGACGTCCAATTGTAAATCTTTATATTAAAATTAACAAACTATCATTTAGTTAAACAAATATAAAGCCCATTAATAGCCCATAGTCTAATTTCCACAAGTATCGTTCTTTTGTCCAAACCCCAATTATGGTACAAAGCCCAATTACCCAATTTTAATATTTTTAGCCCAACATCATGATTACTTCGTTTTAAATAAGCATAATAATAACTTAGCTACGAGACATTAATGTAAAAAGGTTGAACATAACTTACAATGATTAAAAATAGCGTAGTGTTACACGGACAGAATTTCGACTTACACCCTTACAACATTCACTAACATACCCTTATTATTAGAAATTAAAATTAAAATTAAAATAAAAATATAACACACACACACATATATATATATATATATATATATATATATATATATATATATATATATATATATATATATATATATATATATATATAGTATGATGAATGAGGAGAAAAAGATGTGTTTGATGTTCACCAAAAATGCGAGTTTAATAGGCAATGTGGGCTGGAAAAGGGGCTCATGCGATCGCATGAGTTTTGCTCCTCCAGGTCATGCGATCGTATGGCCAGCTGGGGAGGCTCACATGTTGTTGTTTTCTTCTGCCGACGGTTTTTATAATATAATATAATATATATATTAATTTTAAGAATTAATTATATATTATATTATATTCATGTGCATAGTTGACTTGAAATTTTTAGTCCGTTGCGTTGAGCGTTGAGAGTTGACTCTGGTCCCGGTTCCGGATTTTCGAACGTCCTTGCGTATAATTTAATATCTTATACTTTGCGTTTTGCTTCTTGTACTCTTGTAATTTTGAGACGTTTCTCATCAATAATTGGAACCTCTTTGATTGTACTTTGTACTTTTGAGCTTTTTGGTCGTTTGCGTCTTCAATTCGCCGAATCTGTCTTTTGTCTTCACCTTTTATTATTTAAACGATAATCACTTGTAAATAGAACAATTGCAACTAAAAGCTTGTCTTTCTTGAGGGATAATGCTATGAAATATATGTTCGTTTTTAGCATTATCAAATATTCCCACACTTGAGCATTGCTTGTCCTCAAGCAATATAGTCTTGAATAAAAACATACTAGAATCACTTCTTTATTCTTCACACTTTGTACATCAGTGATTTCTATACGGCGGTATAAACAATAGTAGTAACGATGTGGTTTACAGTCCCACATGACTATAAAAGATTAGATCCATTAAGGAAATTGGATCTTTATGAAAACATTTGATCTTTTGAAAATTAAATCTAGCTTTTACCCTAGATAAGTTTTCCGGAATAACCCTTCACCGGTGTTTGCAAATTCTTTTTGTGGGTTTGGTGGGTTTCATATTTGAAATTTTTAGCTCAAAACTTAAGGTTTTGTGTCACCCACTTGCTAACCTTGTATTGGGAAAGCAACATGTGATGACCCGGGAATTTCCGAACAAATTTAAACTTAATCTTTGAATGTTTCTGACACGATAAGCAAAGTCTATAATGTTGAGTCTCGACAGTTTTGAACTATTTCATATATCCGTATAACCCTTGACTATGCCCGACGATTCACGAACATGTGTGTATAAGTAAATTACAAAATTGTAAGATATTATTAAATTAAATTAAATATACAAATATATATATGAATTCTGTACATAATTAATATTATACATAGGTAGTAATATATCTAATGTACATAAATATTAAATGTCCAAATGTGTTATTATAAGTATTATATAATTAATAAAATGTAAAAAAAATAAAATAAAAATTTATATATTAAATTTATATTATAAGTTAAAATAATTGTTATAATAATATTATTATTATTTTCAGTATTAACATCAAAACTAGCTTTATTAATATTATTACAATATATAGATATGAAAATTTATATATAAATTATTATATTAACATTATTATTATCAATATGTATAATATTAAATTTTGTATCATTATTACTACTTTCATTATTTACATTAATTAGCATTATTATTATTATTTCTATTAGTATTAATATGTTTATTATATTAACAACATTTTTTTTTTCATAAGTATAATTGTTAATAAGGAATGCTAGATATAATAATTCACACAGAGATAAATCTGTTAGAAATCACATTTGATAAATGATACAAGTTTGTTTCATGCACTAGCTATTTTTTAAATTTTCTCTGTCTACTCCAGTTTCCTGTCGACTTCCATTTACTAGAAAACAACCTCAAATAGTGATTACATCAATCAATAACTATGCTTAATTGATTTTAACTGTGCTTAATCGACTTCAATTATTACTCCAGTTTCCAAAGTTTCATTTTTGGTTGCATATCAGCATTATCTATATCCATCTCTAGCATATACAAAATGTACATACATAAATTATTATACTAAGATATGACTAAGAACACCAACTAAAACCAAACGTCTTAGTTATAATCACCATCTACGTGAACCATCTTCATCATGCTCGATCGTCAACCAAAACCAAAATGAAATAGCCGACTGCTCATATTAGACTTCCACACCAAACCAAACCACTAAGAACCACCTCAATACTACTTCCTTTTCTCTATTTATCTCTCTCCTCTCTCTCTCCTATTTCTTCAAACTTAACCCGTCAACAACAAACTGCTGCATCTGCTGGTCGATTGAAGATAATACGGCTACAGCTTCTTGTGTTGTTGGTAAACCATCGCATAAAATCACAAACCGGGTACACATATTGCTGCTACTACTACACCTTTATTTCTTGTTTGTTTTGTTGCTTGCAAGTTATCACCAACACCACCTTCACTTACACGAACACACATGTTAATGTTCTCTTTCTACTTCTTGTATTCGATTCAAAGCAAACACCCAAAACCCATCATTGAACCTTGTTGTTACTCTTGCAAGAAACCCACAACCTCAATTAAAAACTTTGATACAACAAGCTCGAATTCACTTTATTTCTGCTACTGTGTATCCATTTTCACCAAATATCTGTTATTACTTGCGTGTCCTATTATTGATACAAGTTTTTTTTTTATTATTCTAACCCACCCTCATACTTTATCCTAGTGGCCAACATGCTATATGAGTTGATAAACCTTTATTTTGTTTAATATTTTCTTGTTATCGACAACAAAGGGATACCAGGAGCCGAATTATTTTAGTGATAGGAGTGGGCTGCATACTTTTTGCTTTGGACTATTATTCAGTTGCATTTTATTAATCGATGACAAGTTGAGTTGATAAATGGTACGTTACCTTTATTCAAATAAACTAATACAATAACAACTAGATTGGAATCTAGCAATTAGTGGAATAAATGGCTGGCATGCTTTGTTTTCTTTTTGTCCCTAGCCAAAGAAGTTATATAGGATACCGAATCCCATATCTAGAATTCTATATAAGTGTAATTATCTATGATGTTACTGATTAGGTGATGTTGACGGAAACTTAATATCAAATACAAGCCTTGAATTTTTTTATCCAAATAAAAAGACTTGTAAACTTGGGCTGTTTTGTATTGAGTTGTTTGATCAAGGTAATTAATAGTTTAAGTGAGCCGTAATTCTGCTTCCTATACAAAATGGATATGTATTAAGATGATGGTTAAGGATAATGATATATAATATTGATGATGATCCGAGATTACGGAGATAATCAAAGAATGATGGACGATGATACTGTGAATATGATGATGAGCAGGTTTTGAGTAGGATTAAGATAACGATAGTAATACCATGATATGATTAAGATATGATGATGATAGTTACATATGATATACGATGATGATAGTTAACATTGATGAAGAAGAAGGAAACTGATACAGTAGCTAAATAGGTGTGGGGCACGAATTTAAACATAAATGAGATGCAGAGGAGATGGTCAGTAGTGTGTTAAGGGAACGAAAAGACCTAGGTACTGAAATGTCCCGTTCTTATTGATTAAAAACGTTCCATATTAATTGATTTCGTTGCGAGGTTTTGACCTCTATATGAGACGTTTTTCAAAGACTGCATTCATTTTTAAAACAAACCATAACCTTTATTTCATAGATAAAGGTTTAAAAAGCTTTACGTAGATTATCAAATATTGATAATCTAAAATATCCTGTTTACACACGACCATTACATAATGGTTTACAATACAAATATGTTACATCGAAATCAGTTTCTTGAATGCAGTTTTTACACAATATCATACAAACATGGACTCCAAATCTTGTCCTTATTTTAGTATGCAACAGCGGAAGCTCTTAGTATTCACCTGAGAATAAACATGCTTTAAACGTCAACAAAAATGTTGGTGAGTTATAGGTTTAACCTATATATATCAAATCGTAACAATAGACCACAAGATTTCATATTTCAATACACATCCCACACATAGAGATAAAAATCATTCATATGGTGAACACCTGGTAACCGACATTAACAAGATGCATATATAAGAATATCCCCATCATTCCGGGACACCCTTCGGATATGATATAAATTTCGAAGTACTAAAGCATCTGGTACTTTGGATGGGGTTTGTTAGGCCCAATAGATCTATCTTTAGGATTCGCGTCAATTAGGGTGTCTGTTCCCTAAATCTTAGATTACCAGGCTTAATAAAAAGGGGCATATTCGATTTCAATAATTCAACCATAGAATATAGTTTCACGTACTTGTGTCTATTTTGTAAATCATTTATAAAACCTGCATGTATTCTCATCCCAAAAATATTAGATTTTAAAAGTGGGACTATAACTCACTTTCACAGATTTTTACTTCGTCGGGAAGTAAGACTTGGCCACTGGTTGATTCACGAACCTATAACAATATATACATATATATCAAAGTATGTTCAAAATATATTTACAACACTTTTAATATATTTTGATGTTTTAAGTTTATTAAGTCAGCTGTCCTCGTTAGTAACCTACAACTAGTTGTCCACAGTTAGATGTACAGAAATAAATCGATAAATATTATCTTGAATCAATCCACGACCCAGTGTATACGTATCTCAGTATTGATCACAACTCAAACTATATATATTTTGGAATCAACCTCAACCCTGTATAGCTAACTCCAACATTCACATATAGAGTGTCTATGGTTGTTCCGAAATATATATAGATATGTCGACATGATAGGTCGAAACATTGTATACGTGTCTATGGTATCTCAAGATTACATAATATACAATACAAGTTGATTAAGTTATGGTTGGAATAGATTTGTTACCAATTTTCACGTAGCTAAAATGAGAAAACTTATCCAATCTTGTTTTACCCATAACTTCTTCATTTTAAATCCGTTTTGAGTGAATCAAATTGCTATGGTTTCATATTGAACTCTATTTTATGAATCTAAACAAAAAAAGTATAGGTTTATAGTCGGAAAAATAAGTTACAAGTCGTTTTTGTAAAGGTAGTCATTTCAGTCGAAAGAACGACGTCTAGATGACCATTTTAGAAAACATACTTCCACTTTGAGTTTAACCATAATTTTTGGATATAGTTTCATGTTCATAATAAAAATAATTTTCCCAGAATAACAACTTCTAAATCAAAGTTTATCATATTTTTTAATTAACTAACCCAAAACAGCCCGCGGTGTTACTACGACGGCGTAAATCCGATTTTACGGTGTTTTTCGTGTTTCCAGGTTTTAAATCATTAAGTTAGCATATCATATAGATATAGAACATGTGTTTAGTTGATTTTAAAAGTCAAGTTAGAAGGATTAACTTTTGTTTGCGAACAAGTTTAGAATTAACTAAACTATGTTCTAGTGATTACAAGTTTAAACCTTCGAATAAGATAGCTTTATATGTATGAATCGAATGATGTTATGAACATCATTACTACCTTAAGTTCCTTGGATAAACCTACTGGAAAAGTGAAGAATGGATCTAGCTTCAACGGATCCTTGGATGGCTCGAAGTTCTTGAAGCAGAATCATGACACGAAAACAAGTTCAAGTAAGATCATCACTTGAAATAAGATTGTTATAGTTATAGAAATTGAACCAAAGGTTGAATATGATTATTACATTGTATTAGAATGATAACCTACTGTAAGAAACAAAGATTTCTTGAGGTTGGATGATCACCTTACAAGATTGGAAGTGAGCTAGCAAACTTGAAAGTATTCTTGATTTTTATGTAACTAGAACTTGTAGAATTTATGAAGAACACTTAGAACTTGAAGATAGAACTTGAGAGAGATCAATTAGATGAAGAAAATTGAAGAATGAAAGTGTTTGTAGGTGTTTTTGGTCGTTGGTGTATGGATTAGATATAAAGGATATGTAATTTTGTTTTCATGTAAATAAGTCATGAATGATTACTCATATTTTTGTAATTTTATGAGATATTTCATGCTAGTTGCCAAATGATGGTTCCCAAATGTGTTAGGTGACTCACATGGGCTGCTAAGAGCTGATCATTGGAGTGTATATACCAATAGTACATACATCTAAAAGCTGTGTATTGTACGAGTACGAATACGGGTGCATACGAGTAGAATTGTTGATGAAACTGAATGAGGATGTAATTGTAAGCATTTTTGTTAAGTAGAAGTATTTTGATAAGTGTATGGAAGTCTTTCAAAAGTGTATAAATACATATTAAAACACTACATGTATATACATTTTAACTGAGTCATTAAGTCATCGTTAGTCGTTACATGTAAGTGTTGTTTTGAAACCTTTAGGTTAATGATCTTGTTAAATGTTGTTAACCCAATGTTTATAATATCAAATGAGATTTTAAATTATTATATTATCATGATATTATCATGTATGAATATCTCTTAATATGATATATATACATTAAATGTCTTTACAACGATAATCGTTACATATATGTCTCGTTTAAAAATCATTAAGTTAGTAGTCTTGTTTTTACATATGTAATTCATTGTTAATATACTTAATGATATGTTTACTTATCATAATATCATGTTAACTATATATATATATCCATATATATGTCATCATATAGTGTTTACAAGTTTTAACGTTCGTGAATCACCGGTCAACTTGGGTGGTCAATTGTCTATATGAAACCTATTTCAATTAATCAAGTCTTAACAAGTTTGATTGCTTAACATGTTGGAAACACTTAATCATGTAAATAACAATTTCATTTAATATAAATATAAACATGGAATAGTTCGGGTCACTACAGTACCTACCCGTTAAATAAATTTCGTCCCGAAATTTTAAGCAGTTGGAGGTGTTGACGTATCTTCTGGAAATAATTGCGGGTATTTCTTCTTCATCTGATCTTCACGCTCCCAGGTGAACTTGGGTCCTCTACGAGCATTCCATCGAATCTTAACAATCGGTATCTTGTTTTGTTTAAGTCTCTTAACCTCACGATCCATTATTTCGACGGGTTCTTCAATGAATTGAAGTTTTTCATTGATTTGGATTTCGTCCAACGGAATAGTGAGATCTTCTTTAGCAAAACATTTCTTCAAATTTGAGACGTGGAAAGTGTTATGTACAGCCGCGAGTTGTTGAGGTAGCTCCAGTTGGTAAGCTACTGGTCCGACACGATCTATAATCTTGAATGGTCCAATGTACCTTGGATTTAGTTTCCCCCGTTTACCGAATCGAACAACGCCTTTCCAAGGTGAAACCTTAAACATGACCATTTCTCCAATTTCAAACTCTATATCTTTTCTTTTACTGTCCGCGTAGCTCTTTTGTCGACTCTGGGCGGTTTTCAATCTTTGTTGAATTTGGATGATTTTCTCGGTAGTTTCTTGTATTATCTCCGGATCCGTAATCTGTCTATCCCCCACTTCACTCCAACAAATCGGAGACCTGCACTTTCTACCATAAAGTGCTTCAAACGGCGCCATCTCAATGCTTGAATGGTAGCTGTTGTTGTAGAAAAATTCTGCTAACAGTAGATGTCGATCCCAACTGTTTCCGAAATCAATAACACAAGCTCGTAGCATGTCTTCAAGCGTTTGTATCGTCCTTTCGCTCTGCCCATCAGTTTGTGGATGATAGGCAGTACTCATGTCTAGACGAGTTCCCAATGCTTGCTGTAATGTCTGCCGGAATCTTGAAATAAATCTGCCATCCCTATCAGAGATAATAGAGATTGGTATTCCATGTCTGGAGACGACTTCCTTCAAATACAATCGTGCTAACTTCTCCATCTTGTCATCTTCTCTTATTGGCAGGAAGTGTGCTAACTTGGTGAGATGATCAAATATTACCCAAATAGTATCATAACCACTTGCAGTCCTTGGGAATTTAGTAATGAAATCCATGGTAATGTTTTCCCATTTCCATTCCGAGATTTCAGGTTGTTGTAGTAGACCTGATGGTTTCTGATGTTCAGCTTTGACCTTAGAACACGTCAAACATTCTCCTACATATTTAGCAATATCGGCTTTCATACCTGGCCACCAAAAATGTTTCTTAAGATCCTTGTACATCTTCTCCGTTCCAGGATGTATTGAGTATCTGGTTTTATGAGCTTCTCTAAGTACCATTTCTCTCATATCTCCAAATTTTGGTACCCAAATTCTTTCAGCCCTATACCGGGTTCCGTCTTCCCGAATATTAAGATGCTTCTCCGATCCTTTGGGTATTTCATCCTTTAAATTTCCCTCTTTTAAAACTCCTTGTTGCGCCTCCTTTATTTGAGTAGTAAGGTTAGTGTGAATCATTATATTCATAGATTTTACCCTAATGGCTTCTCTGTCCTTTCTGCTCAAGGCGTCGGCTACCACATTTGCCTTCCCCGGGTGGTAACGAATCTCAAAGTCGTAATCATTCAACAATTCAATCCACCTGCGCTGCCTCATGTTTAGTTGTTTCTGATTAAATATGTGTTGACGACTTTTGTGGTCGGTATATATAATACTTTTGACCCCATATAAGTAGTGCCTATAAGTCTTTAATGCAAAAACAACCGCGCCTAATTCCAAATCATGCGTCGTATAATTTTGCTCGTGAATCTTCAATTGTCTAGACGCATAAGCAATCACCTTCGTCCGTTGCATTAATACACAACCGAGACCTTGCTTTGATGCGTCACAATAAATCACAAAATCATTATTCCCTTCAGGCAATGACAATATAGGTGCCGTAGTTAGCTTTTTCTTCAATAATTGAAACGCCTTCTCTTGTTCATCCTTCCATTCAAATTTCTTCCCTTTATGCGTTAATGCAGTCAAGGGTTTTGTTATTTTGGAGAAATCTTGGATGAATCTTCTGTAGTAACCAGCCAATCCTAAAAATTGACGTATATGCTTCGAAGTTTTTGGGGTTTCCCACTTTTCAACGGTTTCAATCTTTGCCGGGTCCACCTGGATACCTTCTTTGTTCACTATGTGACCGAGGAATTGAACTTCTTCCAACCAAAATGCACACTTTGAAAACTTAGCATACAGTTTTTCTTTCCTCAATACTTCTAGCACTTTTCTCAAATGTTCTTCGTGCTCTTGATCATTCTTTGAGTAAATAAGTATGTCATCGATGAAAACAATGACAAACTTGTCAAGATATGGCCCACACACTCGGTTCATAAGGTCCATGAACACAGCTGGTGCGTTAGTCAATCCAAACGGCATAACCATAAACTCGTAATGACCATAACGCGTCCTAAAAGCAGTTTTTGGAATATCATCCCCCTTTACTCGCATTTGATGATATCCAGAACGTAAATCGATCTTCAAATAAACCGACGAGCCTTGTAGTTGATCAAATAAGTCGTCGATTCTCGGTAGTGGGTAGCGGTTCTTGATGGTAAGTTTGTTCAACTCTCGGTAGTCGATACACAACCTGAATGTACCATCTTTCTTCTTGACAAACAAAACAGGAGCTCCCCACGGCGATGTGCTTGGTCGAATGAAACCACGCTCTAAAAGTTCTTGTAATTGGCTTTGCAGTTCTTTCATCTCGCTGGGTGCGAGTCTGTAAGGAGCACGAGCTATTGGTGCAGCTCCTGGTACAAGATCTATATGAAATTCAACAGATCGATGTGGAGGTAGTCCCGGTAATTCTTTCGGAAATACATCGGGAAATTCTTTTGCGACGGGAACATCATTGATGCTCTTTTCTTCAGTTTGTACTTTCTCGACGTGTGCTAGAACAGCATAGCAACCTTTTCTTATTAGTTTTTGTGCCTTCAAATTACTAATAAGATGTAGCTTCATGTTGCCCTTTTCTTCGTACACCATTAAGGGTTTTCCTTTTTCTCGTATAATGCGAATTGCATTTTTGTAACAAACGATCTCTGCTTTCACTTCTTTCAACCAGTCCATACCGATTATCACATCAAAACTCCCTAACTCTACTGGTATCAAATCAATCTTAAATGTTTCGCTAACCAGTTTAATTTCTCGATTCCGACATATATTATCTGCTGAAATTAATTTACCATTTGCTAATTCGAGTAAAAATTTACTATCCAAAGGCGTCAATGGACAACTTAATTTAGCACAAAAATCTCAACTCATATAGCTTCTATCCGCACCCGAATCAAATAAAACGTAAGCAGATTTATTGTCAATAAGAAACGTACCCGTAATAAGCTCCGGGTCTTCCTGTGCCTCTGCCGCATTAATATTGAAAACTCTTCCGCGGCCTTGTCCATTCGTGTTCTCCTGGTTCGGGCAATTTCTAATAATGTGGCCCGGTTTTCCACATTTATAACAAACTACATTGGCATAACTTGCTCCGACACTACTTGCTCCGCCATTACTCGTTCCGACACCATTTGTTCCTTTCGTTCTATTAACCCCTGATCCGTAGACCTCACACTTCACCGCGCTATGACCATTTCTTTTACACTTGTTGCAAAATTTGGTGCAGAACCCCGAGTGATACTTTTCACACCTTTGGCATAGCTGCTTCTGATTATTGTTGTTGTTGCGGTTATTATTGTTGTTGGGATGATTGTTGTAGTTGCTGTTGTTGTTTTTGTTGTTGTTGTTGTTGTTGTTGTTGTTGTTGTTGGGCCATTTGTTGTAGTTGCGATTGATGTTGCGATTGTTGGGATAATTGTTGCGATTATTATTGTAATTGCTGTTGTTGTTGTATTGGTGATTCTAATCACCGTTTTCCTCCCACTTTCTTTTGACTTGCTTCACATTGGCCTCTTCAGCCGTCTGTTCTTTAATTCTTTCCTCAATCTGGTTCACTAGTTTGTGAGCCATTCTACATGCCTGTTGTATGGAGGCGGGCTCGTGTGAACTTATATCTTCTTGGATTCTTTCCGGTAATCCTTTCACAAACGCGTCGATCTTCTCTTCCTCATCTTCGAACGCTCCCGGACACAATAGACACAATTCTATGAATCGTCTTTCGTACGTTGTAATATCAAATCCTTAGGTTCGTAACCCTCTAAGTTCTGTCTTGAGCTTATTGACCTCAGTTCTGGGACGGTACTTCTCGTTCATCAAGTGCTTGAATGCTGACCACGGTAGTGCGTACGCATCATCTTGTCCCACTTGCTCTAGATATGTATTCCACCATGTTAACGCAGAACCTGTGAAGGTATGCGTAGTGTACTTCACTTTGTCCTCTTCAGTACACTTACTTATGGCAAACACCGATTCGACCTTCTCGGTCCACCGTTTCAATCCGATCGGTCCTTCGGTTCCATCAAATTCCAAAGGTTTGCAGGCAGTGAATTCTTTGTAGGTGCATCCTACACGATTTCCTGTACTGCTAGATCCAAGGTTATTGTTGGTATGTAGCGCAGCCTGTACTGCAGCTATGTTTGAAGCTAGAAAAGTACGAAATTCCTGTTCATTCATATTCACGGTGTGTCGAGTAGTCGGTGCCATTTCCTTCAAAATAGTCAAATGAAACAAGTTAATCATATAGAATATTAAGAGTAGTTAATAGTATTTCGTAGCATAATATGAACTCATTTATAAAAGCTTTTTCTTCATATTAGCGTTTTATAAGTTTAAATTCGGGTAGTACCTACCCGTTAAGTTCATACTTAGTAGCTAATTTACAATTCAACTACTACAATTCTATATGAAAAACTGATTATAATAATATTTCGCGTTCAAACTTTTATACAATATTTTACAAACTTACAATACCGCTTATTTTACATAAAGCATGAAATATAGCACACAATAACTTTGATACAAGATAGTTGTGAAGATAATTCTAGCTAGTACACAAGTCGTTCAGCAAAGACAATAAAGACACGTAATTCATACGTCCAGAAACAAGTCATGCATTCTGGTTTTACTAGGACTACTTCCCATCCTTGGTCTTGTGGAACATAACCGTTATGGCCGTTGATAAGACAGCGTGTTGTAACGTTGTCAAAGGGACGATGGTTACGTAATGACCAACAGTCTCGTAATAACCTAAAAACCTCATTTCTTACCCCAATTACCGACTCCGTCACTTGTGGGAACGTTTTGTTTAATAGTTGCAGCCCGATGTTATTTTTCTCACTTTGGTGAAAAGCGAACATTACTAACTCGTAAGCATAGCATGCTTCTTTATGTTGCATGTTAGCTGCTTTTTCTAAATCATGAAGTCCTATATTCGGATACATTGAGTCAAAATAATTTCTTAACCCGTTGCGTAAAATAGCATTTGGGTTCCCCGCAATATATGCGTCAAAGTAAACACATCGTAACTTATGGGTTTCCCAATGTGATATCCCCCATCTTTCAAACGTAAGTCTCTTATAAATCAAGACATTCTTGGAACGTTCTTCGAATGTCTTACAAACTGATTTCGCCGTAAATAGTTGTGCCGAAGAATTCTGACTGACTATAGACAAGATTTCATCAATCATGTCTCCGGGTAGGTCTCTTAAAATATTGGGTTGTCTATCCATTTTGTGTTTTTATACTGTAAAATAGACAAGAGTTAGATTCATAAAAAAAAAATACTTATTAATACAAGCAATTTTTACATATATCATAAAGCATAAGCACACTATATTACATATATTACACCACACAAATACAACTATCTTATTCCGACTTGCTCGTTTCTTCTTCTTCGGTTTTGGTTCGTTTTGCCAAGTTTCTAGGGATATATGATGTTCACCTAATACGAGCTGTCGTTTTCCACAACGGTTTAGAAAAACCTGGTGGTTTAGAGGTTCCCGGGTCATTGCTACAACTTAAGGGCTTCGGGGGTTGATGATACATATAAAGTTCATCGGGGTTGGAATTAGATTTCTCTATTTTTATGCCCTTTCCCTTATTATTTTCTTTTGCCTTTTTAAATTCAGTTGGGGTAATTTCTATAACATCATCGGAATTCTCGTCGGAATTCGATTCATCGGAGAATTGGTAATCCTCCCAATATTTTGCTTCCTTGGAGGAAACACCATTGACCATAATTAACCTTGGTCGGTTGGTTGAGGATTTTCTTTTACTTAACCGTTTTATTATTTCCCCCACCGGTTCTATTTCCTCCTCCGGTTCCTCCTCTTCCGGTTCTGATTCTTCTTCCGGTTCTTCTTCGGGAACTTGTGAATCAGTCCAATATATATTCGACTCTTCGTTATTATTAGGTGAGTCAATGGGATTTGTGCTAGAGGTAGACATCTATCACACAATATCAAACATGTTAAGAGATTAATATATCACATAATATATACATGTTAATAATATATAGTTTCCAACAAAAATGTTAAGCGATCATTTTTAAAGAAAACACGGTCGAAGTCCAGACTCACTAATGCATCCTAACAAACTCGATAAGACACACTAATGCAAATTTCTGGTTCTCTAAGACCAATGCTCGGATACCAACTGAAATGTCCCGTTCTTATTGATTAAAAACGTTCCATATTAATTGATTTCGTTGCGAGGTTTTGACCTCTATATGAGATGTTTTTCAAAGACTGCATTCATTTTTAAAACAAACCATAACTTTTATTTCATAATTAAAGGTTTAAAAAGCTTTACGTAGATTATCAAATAATGATAATCTAAAATATCCTGTTTACACACGACCATTACATAATGGTTTACTATACAAATATGTTACATCGAAATCAGTTTCTTGAATGCAGTTTTTACACAATATCATACAAACATGGACTCCAAATCTTGTCCTTATTTTAGTATGCAACAGCGGAAGCTCTTAGTATTCACATGAGAATAAACATGCTTTAAACGTCAACAAAAATGTTGGTGAGTTATAGGTTTAACCTATATATATCAAATCGTAACAATAGACCACAAGATTTCATATTTCAATACACATCCCATACATAGAGATAAAAATCATTCATATGGTGAACACCTGGTAACCGACATTAACAAGATGCATATATAAGAATATCCCCATCATTCCGGGACACCCTTCGGATGTGATATAAATTTCGAAGTACTAAAGCATCCGGTACTTTGGATGAGGTTTGTTAGGCCCAATAGATCTATCTTTAGGATTCGCGTCAATTAGGGTGTCTGTTCCCTAATTCTTAGATTACCAGACTTAATAAAAAGGGGCATATTCGATTTCGATAATTCAACCATAGAATGTAGTTTCACGTACTTGTGTCTATTTTGTAAATCATTTATAAAACCTGCATGTATTCTCATCCCAAAAATATTAGATTTTAAAAGTGGGACTATAACTCACTTTCAGAGATTTTTACTTCATCGGGAAGTAAGACTTGGCCACTGGTTGATTCACGAACCTATAACAATATATACATATATATCAAAGTATGTTCAAAATATATTTACAACACTTTTAATATATTTTGATGTTTTAAGTTTATTAAGTCAGCTGTCCTCGTTAGTAACCTACAACTAGTTGTCCACAGTTAGATGTACAGAAATAAATCGATAAATATTATCTTGAATCAATCCACGACCCAGTGTATACGTATCTCAGTATTGATCACAACTCAAACTATATATATTTTGGAATCAACCTCAACCCTGTATAGCTAACTCCAACATTCACATATAGAGTGTCTATGGTTGTTCCGAAATATATATAGATGTGTCGACATGATAGGTCGAAACATTGTATACGTGTCTATGGTATCTCAAGATTACATAATATACAATACAAGTTGATTAAGTTATGGTTGGAATAGATTTGTTACCAATTTTCACGTAGCTAAAATGAGAAAAATTATCCAATCTTGTTTTACCCATAACTTCTTCATTTTAAATCCGTTTTGAGTGAATCAAATTGCTATGGTTTCATATTGAACTCTATTTTATGAATCTAAACAGAAAAAGTATAGGTTTATAGTCAGAAAAATAAGTTACAAGTCGTTTTTGTAAAGGTAGTCATTTCAGTCGAAAGAACGACGTCTAGATGACCATTTTATAAAACATACTTCCACTTTGAGTTTAACCATAATTTTTGGATATAGTTTCATGTTCATAATAAAAATAATTTTTCCAGAATAACAACTTTTAAATCAAAGTTTATCATAGTTTTTAATTAACTAACCCAAAACAGCCCGCGGTGTTACTACGACGGCGTAAATCCGGTTTTACGGTGTTTTTCGTGTTTTCAGGTTTTAAATCATTAAGTTAGAATATCATATAGATATAGAACATGTGTTTAGTTGATTTTAAAAGTCAAGTTAGAAGGATTAACTTTTGTTTGCGAACAAGTTTAGAATTAACTAAACTATGTTCTAGTGATTACAAGTTTAAACCTTCGAATAAGATAGCTTTATATGTATGAATCGAATGATGTTATGAACATAATTACTACCTTAAGTTCCTTGGATAAACCTACTGGATAAGTGAAGAATGGATCTAGCTTCAACGGATCCTTGGATGGCTCGAAGTTCTTGAAGCAGAATCATGATACGAAAACAAGTTCAAGTAAGATCATCACTTGAAATAAGATTGTTATAGTTATAGAAATTGAACCAAAGGTTGAATATGATTATTACCTTATATTAGAATGATAACCTACTGTAAGAAACTAAGATTTCTTGAGGTTGGATGATCACCTTACAAGATTGGAAGTGAGCTAGCAAACTTGAAAGTATTCTTGATTTTTATGTAACTAGAACTTGTAGAATTTATGAAGAACACTTAGAACTTGAAGATAGAACTTGAGAGAGATCAATTAGATGAAGAAAATTGAAGAATGAAAGTGTTTGTAGGTGTTTTTGGTCGTTGGTGTATGGATTAGATATAAAGGATATGTAATTTTGTTTTCATGTAAATAAGTCATGAATGATTACTCATATTTTTGTAATTTTATGAGATATTTCATGCTAGTTGCCAAATGATGATTCCCACATGTGTTAGGTGACTCACATGGGCTGCTAAGAGCTGATCATTGGAGTGTATATACCAATAGTACATACATCTAAAAGCTGTGTATTGTACGAGTACGAATACGGGTGCATACGAGTAGAATTGTTGATGAAACTGAACGAGGATGTAATTGTAAGAATTTTTGTTAAGTAGAAGTATTTTGATAAGTGTATGGAAGTCTTTCAAAAGTGTATAAATACATATTAAAACACTACATGTATATACATTTTAACTGAGTCGTTAAGTCATCGTTAGTCGTTACATGTAAGTGTTGTTTTGAAACCTTTAGGTTAACGATCTTGTTAAATGTTGTTAACCCAATGTTTATAATATCAAATGAGATTTTAAATTATTATATTATCATGATATTATCATGTATGAATATCTCTTAATATGATATATATATACATTAAATGTCTTTACAACGATAATCGTTACATATATGTCTCGTTTAAAAATCATTAAGTTAGTAGTCTTGTTTTTACATATGTAGTTCATTGTTAATATACTTAATGATATGTTTAGTTATCATAATATCATGTTAACTATATATATATATATATATATATATATATATATATATATATATATATATATATATATATATATATATATATATATATATATATATATATATATGTCATATAGTTTTTACAAGTTTTAACGTTCGTGAATCACCGGTCAACTTGGGTGGTCAATTGTCTATATGAAGCCTATTTCAATTAATCAAGTCTTAACAAGTTTGATTGCTTAACATGTTGGAAACACTTAATCATGTAATAACAATTTCATTTAATATATATATAAACATGGAAAAGTTCGGGTCACTACAGGTTCGATCCCAGGCATGGCCATTAGATTTTTTTTTTTTGAAACTGTCTGGGCCAAGATCCCATGGATTGCTTCATAACTTGGGCCGAATCCTTATTGCATAGTTGGGCCGATTACACATATATAAATGTGAGGTATGAATGAGAACATATAAGTGATCACAGAATAGTGGTTAAGTGGGTGTTGAGTTTACGAAAGGTTGCGGGTTCGAGCCTCGTCTAGGGCATTTGTTTTTTAGAAAAGCTTCTCAGAAGGTATACATTCTTATTTTTTTACTTCTATTATTATTATTATTATTATTATTATTATTATTATTATTATTATTATTATCAGCAAAATTAGTATTTTTATAATTATTATTATTAGTATTCATTATTATTATTAAAATTATCATTTTTTTTAAATATCATTTTTATTATTTCTATTATTATCATTATTCTTATCAATATTATTATTATTATATGTATTGTTATTTTTATTATCATAATCATTGTTATTAGCATTATTAAGTATCATTATTAGTAACAATATTAAAACAAATGAATATTAGTTATATAAAAATATATGTAATACATATAACATAGCTATATTAATTATTTATTTAATGTATGTAAGATAAAAATATGTAATTAAATCATTAAGGGAACCTACAAATTTTTAATATAAAATTCATATCACTAAATGTATATATAAATTTGTTCGATTACCATTACATGTGTTAACATATATAAATGATATAGGTTCGTGAATCCAAGGCCAACCCTACACTTGTTAAATGTCGTTCTATGTATTTTTACTACAAAATACATTTGGTGAGTTTCATTTGATTCCTTTTTACTCTTTACATTTTTTGGGGCTGAGAATACATGCAAATGCTTTATTAATTGTTTTACAATATTTATGTGCGTGAGTTTCATTCACCCTTTTTACTCTTTACGTTTTTGGGCTGAGAATACATGCAAATGCTTTATTAACTGTTTTTACAATATCTATATGCGTGAGTTTCATTACTCCCTTTTTAAATGCTTTTGCAATATATATTTTTGGGACTGAGAATACATGCGCTGCTTTTATAACTGTTTTACGAAATAGACACAAGTAATCGAAACGACATTA
This sequence comes from Rutidosis leptorrhynchoides, assembly GCF_046630445.1. Lineage (NCBI taxonomy): Eukaryota > Viridiplantae > Streptophyta > Magnoliopsida > Asterales > Asteraceae > Rutidosis > Rutidosis leptorrhynchoides. The sequence goes on from NC_092336.1 coordinate 129,829,018, forward strand.
TATGGTTGAATGATCGAAATCGAATATGCCCCTTTTTATTAAGTCTGGTAATCTAAGAATTAGGGAACAGACACCCTAATTGACGCGAATCCTAAAGATAGATCTATCGGGCCCAACAAGCCCCATCCAAAGTACCGGATGCTTTAGTATTTCGAAATTTATATCATGTCCGAAGGAGGATCCCGGAATGATGGGGATATTCTTATATGCATAATTGTGAATGTCGGTTACCAGGTGTTCAATCCATATGAATGATTTTTATCTCTATGTATGGGATGTGTATTGAAATATGAAATCTTGTGGTCTATTAAAATATTGAAATGATTGTTATGATAAACTAATGAACTCACCAACCTTTTGGTTGACACTTTAAAGCATGTCTATTCTCAGGTATGAAAGAAATCTTCCGCTGTGCATTTGCTCATTTTCAGGATATTACTTGGAGTCGATCATCGCTCTGGGATCAAATGTTGATGACTTCGTCCAGATGGATTAGGACGAGGCATTTCAGTTGGTATCAGAGCAGTGGTCTTAGCGAACCAAGTCTTGCATAGGTGTGTCTAACTGATAGTTGTTTAGATGCATTAGTGAGTCTGGACTTCGACCGTGTCTGCATGTCAAAAGTTTTGCTTATCATTTAGTGTCGAAAAAAAAAATTTATTTGCTTATCATCCTTAAAGTCTAGACACGTCTTACTACCTCTATTGCATAGATAGTGTATAGATAAATTCATATCTTAGCGTATCTGTTATTGTTACCTTTACCTGACAGCTTCCGTAGATTCCTCCGTAACTTATGGGATTTTAGTATTATATATGCATATGTAAATTATTTATTGCAGGGTACTAATCTACATCCTATAATCTATTTCTTATTGAAAATATTTCATCTGATCGTATGAGATGAATCCCTTAACCAGTTCGATTCCCTCAGATTTTGACAGCTATTCCGATAGTTATTTTGACAGCTATTCCGACATGGATATTCACCTAAGCTCTGAAAGCGGTGTCATCAGAATGAATAAATCAATCAGCCATCCTTAATTCATCTGATGAGTTCGTAGTCGACTTAATCAATGGAGATGCGAAGATGGCGATCCCTTCCACCAACCGAATTCACCTCTTGACAATGAACCTGAGGCGCTTACCGGCGAACCTGTTCGAGACACTATTTTCTCTCTCATTTCCAGAGTATCTCATCACGATCATATACTATCTCAGAATTCTAAACCTCATTTATCCACTCGTTCTGACCGACAATCACCCCGGTGTAATAGAAGAAGTCAACGAACTTCACGCTCGAGTAATCAATTTGGAGAATATGGTGCAAAAATTACCAGCTTCAGCAACATCACCGGCATCAACAGTACCATCAGTAACAGCACCAGTACCGTCAACAAACCATGCCTCAACATCTCATTCTGTAGCTCGAGCATAATCATCGTTCTACGTATCGTTCTACTTACTTTATCTTCGTTCTATGTATCGTTCTACATCAATTATCTTCGTTCTTCATGGCGATTATGTAATCTCTAATGTTTTAGAGATTATGTATTATAGATCTAACGATAAATCAAATGAGATTAATATCATATTGACTCATTAAAATCCATGATTACATCTGAAGTAAATATATATATGTATATATGTTTTCCTAAAGATTGTAATTAGAAATTCTTTTGTACAAATTGTTGATGGTGAAAATATTTTAACGGGTAGGTAATACCCGAGGAATATTTAGATTTCACATTGAAAAGTTACACTGTACATTCTTCGAATCTGATTCCAACAGTCATTTACTATCCTACTTACATCCACGGATATACGTATCCGATGACCGCAGAATAACCATTTTCATTCAATTTCATATTTGAATTTTTGACTTATCAGAATGCAACAAGTGGCATAAAGAAGAAAACATTTGACAAAATAAAATTTGTTAGAAACAAGCGAATTAACTAATTGGAAATTTTGTTAAGAATTCACGCTAACTGTTCCTAGCTAACTGTTCCTAGCTAACTGATTACATTTTATTATTCGCAATTTATTTATCGTAATTTTATTTACCGTCATTTAATTTCTGTTATTTACTTTACGCACTTTAAATATCGGGACACGTATACAAGGTTTTGACATATCATATCGACGCATATATATATATATATATATTTATATATATATATATATATATATATATATATATATATATATTATTTGGAATCACTATAGACACTCTATATGCTGTAATGCTCGAGTTCGCTATACAAGGTTGAGATTGATTCTATAATAATATATATACTTTGAGTTGTGATCGAGTCTGAGACATGTACACGGGTCACGATACGTATTAATTAATTCGAATATTAAATATTAAACTATATATGAATTGTTGAATTGCTAAGTGTAGACTATCAACTGATGACTACCAACATTGGACAATTAAAATGAATTAAAATATTGATTATAACATATGAAACTAAAGGATTCTTCAAGTTTGCCACTTGATTTCATCTTAAACCTCATTTGTATCTTAACAATTACAATCCGCGTTCAAACCTTTCATGATTCTTGAAAATACCTCAATTGAGAGGATGAACCAACCGCACTTCATCTACGGAAGAAAAGACCGATGCATATAGTTATGCACCTGAAAACTCTCGAAAACTGAGTAAACGTTTAACACATAGCTGTGCTAATTCCTTTAGTGTTATTATTACCCAAAATAACTTTGCAATTCCTTTCCAAATTAGTCAATTTTGTCACAGCTTCAACAAGACAACTTCGATTTTTCATTCAAAACAACCTTATTATAACTTTGATATATATGCGTGATCTTTTATTGTTACCAAAGAACCTTTATATTGCACCATACTACCATCGGCGTTTAATCATCTAAAAACACAATTCTTTTGAAACCACCTCGGATTGATAACCGACGATTCAGATATGGCTGCATTAAATGCAGAGGAAACAGAAAAATTGTAGATGGTCTAAACGACCAAAAGTTTGATGATAAAGAATGGAGTGTTAGGAACGCTCGATAGAAAATTTGGTACTGAAAAACGGATTGAGCTAACAATCAAGGAGACCAAGGACAAATACAAGGACCAAACTCTGAATACAAAGAATTCAGGTAATTCTGAATCCGATGAAATCTTTAGAGAATATCTTGCTCCGAAGTCATGTTAAAATCTTGCGGAAAATCTTTCTTCATCAACCATCGAACATAGAAATTCCAAAATATCATCATAACTATCTTCGATATTTCTGAGGATATTTTCATAAATACTCTTGTCCGAAATTATCTACCTCTTCGTGTTTTCTGTATTCCATTATATTGGAAACTACTCTAAAATCTAAGTATAAATTATGAATGAATTGTGGAGAAGTGTTGGAAGTTGAAGCATGAGTTAGTATGATATAATGGCGCTTGGCATACGTGATTATATTACAGTAAGTTATGCTGAGTTCTAATGAAACGTGATGATGGTTCATAGTAGATCATACCACCATCATGTGTCATGTTACATAACTCTTTCATTCTACATAATCTCCGAACATATCAAGAAGAATATATTCTTGATAGTTCTATCTTCTGTAATTTTGATAAATTTAAAAATCAAATCGTGATACCATGTTCCACCCTGCTTAGAACCTTATAATCATTCAAAACACTATATCTACGAATTCTGGATCATTATTCACTTGACTTGGAGTCGGGAAGAGAAAACAAGAGCATGGAGATCCGAAAAATAAAGGAAAATATAAAGTCGATCACAAACACAAGAATTACAAACCGTGTATATCAATGTTTATCGCAACATAAAGACACGGGTGAAAGGACCCGTTCATATACATTATAAACGATTCACAATAGTTGATTACATCACGAGGTATTTTGACCTCTATATGATACATTTTACAAACATTGCATTCGATTTTAAAAGATAAACTTTCTTTACAACGAAAGTTGATGGCATGCACACCATTTCATAATATATCCAACTATAATTGACATAATAATAATCTTGATGAACTCAATGACTCGAATGCAACGTCTTTCAAAATATGCCATGAATGACTCCAAGTAATATCCTTAAAATGAGCTAATGCACAGCGAAAGATTTCTTTAATACCTGAGAATAAACATGCTTTAAAGTGTCAACCAAAAGGTTGGTGAGTTCATAGGTTTATCATAACAATCATTTCAATATATTAATAGACCACAAGATTTCCGTTTATAAATATATGTACACTCGCAAGTGTATAAAAGTATTCTATAAATTGTAGGCACCCGGTAACAAGCCTTAACGTTCATGTTTTACCCTCTGAAGTACACCAGATCAGGTGTGTTTAAAATAACCTCGAAGTACTAAAGCATCCCATAGTCAGGATGGGGTTTGTCAGGCCCAATAGATCTATCTTTAGGATTCGCGCCTACCGTACATAGACAAGTAGTTTAATGTTACCAAGCTAAGGGTATATTTCTGGTTTAAACCCACGTAGAATTAGTTTTAGTACTTGTGCCTATTTCGTAAAACATTTATAAAAAACAGCGCATGTATTCTCAGTCCCAAAAATATATATAAAAGGGGGCAAATAAAACTCACGCATATAAATATTGTAAAACAGTTAATAAAGCATTTGCATGTATTCTCAGCCCAAAAATGTAAAGAGTAAAAAGGGCAAATGAAACTCACCATACTGTATTTCGTAGTAAAAATACATATAACGTCATTTAACAAGTGCAAGATTGGCCTCGGATTCACGAACCTATATTAATTATATATATTTATATGTTGGTCAATATTTGTCTAACAATTTTTGGTCAAGTCATAGTGTACCACAAACTTAATGCTCGAGACTAATATGCAAAAGTCAACAAAACTCAACTTGACCCAAAATGACTTCTAAAATTTATGCGCGTTTATTATATAACTTAACTATAGTCGTTTTATATATTTAAATATATTTATTAGATTTTATAATAATAAAAGTCATTTATTAATAAAAATTTATATTAACGTTTATATATGATAAAATATACTTTTATATATCTTAAGTAGTAAAATTTATAAAGTTCACTTAATATCGTAAAACTATAGTGGTAAGTATTATTAATGTAATTATATTACGCGTGGTGAAAAATATCTTTGTATCCCCTATTTATTTGATAAAATAATATTGATCATAATAATAATAAGTAAAAGTTGTATTATTTTGTAATAATAATTATTATTATTCTATAAAAAAATAACAATATTTATATTTATTAAAAATGTTATTATGATAAAATGATAATACTAACATAATAGTAATAATGATATTTTATAATAACAATGATATTTCTATTAAAATAATAACGACGATAGTAATAATAATCATTTTAACAATAATACTAAAATTCAGTTGACTATAACTTCAAATCCGTTCATCGAAACCATTCGATATCTAAATGAAAAGTTCTTAATTTTTCGCTAGCTTTCCAATGACATGCATATCATATACCCTATCTCAGTAGCATATGTATCTAATTCAGGATTCAACAAACCTATCTAAGGACAATATCGAATGTACAAGCATGCATAATCCTATATACTCGAGCACTAGTCAGGGATACACTATTGATATATAAAAGTTAAGTTATGAGTGCTCACGTATCAATATTGAGATTCAATATTGCAGGAAAGTACGTAGACGCAACAGAGATGATAAACACTAGATTGACCTCACGAGCATACCCATGAACCATACTCATCACCTCCATAGCTATAACCATAATTTTCTTAGCTTCGACTCATTCAAAAAACTATTTTGAAATCACTCGGACATCACTCCGTCGTAATATTTTATGTATACTAATAATATCTTGAAATAATACAGAGCAAATATATATATATATATATATATATATATATATATATATATATATATATATATATATATATATATATATATATATATATATGTAAATCGATTGAGAGAGTTTAGAGAAATATATTTTTAAGTTTCTATAAAATAATAAAACCTATTGAATTCTATTTATAATAGATTTTTGAATTATTAAAGTGAATTATTAAAGTATGAATTATTAAAGTGAATTATTAAAGTATGAATTATTAAAGTATGCATTATTAAAGTGAATTATTAAAGTATGAATTATTAAAGTATGAATTATTAAAGTGAATTATTAAAGTATGAATTATTAAAGTGAATTATTAAAGTTAAAGTAAAGTAAAAGTAAAGTAAAGGTAAAGTTAAAGTATAGTAAAAATATAAAAACTATGTATGTATAATACGCGTATAAATATATATAATATTAATTTAAATCGTTATATATATTTAATGAAATAAAATATAAATATCGTTATATTTATTATACTGGTTAAGTAATGAGTTGTCAAAAGTGATTCTAGATATTTAGAAAAGTTATATACGTTTTAATAATAAAGTTCTTTTTAAACTGAAAACGTTTTTGTACGTTTGAAAATAGATTAATAGAATATTATGGAAACCAATTCTCCACTAGCTTTTGTCTAACTTTCGTAAATGACACTTTTTATTTTTATTTATAAATAGCTTTACAAATTATTCCGAATATCGTTAAGAGGAATAGATTTTCTCAAATCATAGTGGACCTCTCAACAGAGACTTGTAATCATAATTCAATGTTTCTGATAATCCAATCATTTAATATATTATTTTATTTTAATTTCGTCGATAATCATATTGAAACAAATACGTTCATATAAAGCATTATACATTTAAATACTTTGTTGACATTTTCAATTTATAACATATACACATATACATACATATTCATATATGTTCATTTAATGGTTCGTGAATCATTGAAATTTGGTCGAGGTTTAAATGAATGTATAAACATATTTTAAAATCCTTGAGATTTAACTTAACAAACATTGCTTATCGTGTCAGAATAATATAAAGATAAAGTTTAAATTTAGTCGGAAATTTTCGGGTCGTCACAGTACCTACCCGTTAAAGAAATTTCGTCCCCGAAATTTGATAGAGGTCGTTATGGCTAACAATGAGAATGTTATTATGACAATTATGAAGTTTTATCATGTCTAAGAAGTATGGATAAAATAATTCGATTACTCAAAGCGTATGAGGGAAGTTATCGCAAATGAAGGAAATAAGATTATAGTGATTCGTCATATCTTTTGACGTCATCACAATTGATCTCCGAATTTAAAAAAAATCTTTGTAATCTATGTTGGATTTGATGCTTCGGTGATTAAGGAGATTATGATTCTCTTCGAATTAATACGATAATCCATCTTGATTTCTCTGTCGGGTATTTCACTATAAATCCACCTCCTTCGTTTCCTTACAACTCACACCTTCTATTCTTTCTCCCTCAACTCATATTTTAAAGTATTTATCAATATGCTTCATCCAGTACTGATTCTCGATATACTCCTCACTTTCGTATCTGTTGTTCTTCTTTTTCATCTGCCTCCGGAAGAATCTATTTACTTCTACTATACTCTCGATTTTATAGTGTTTTTAGTTCTTCCGTGTCTTTATATTGCTATATGCATCGATATACACGGTTTATAATTTTTGGGTGATTGTTGGGTTTTATATATTCCCTTATATTTCAAAGCCCCTGCTTTTGTCTTCTATAATCATTGACATCCACAGTTAATGCTCCCTTCTATTTGCTGCGATTTATACTCCAATTTCTATTTTGGAGTTTTGTCCTTTCGTTTCTTCTTCTTGCGATTAAGCAACGTTTGTAATGGTCCAGTATTCGCAGATATGAATTTCAGAATGAACATAGTTAATGTTCTAAGAAGGAAATGGTAATGGCACGATCTTGATTTGTTAATTTACCATAATACCCTGAAAAGACCGGATCATCAAGAAAATATATTCTTGATATTTTTAGTGATTAAATAGAATACAAGATTCGTGTAACATGGAACATGATGACGACATGGTCTGTGAATTGTCATGTCCTATTAAAAACTCAGCATGACTTACTGTAATATAATCACGTTGATCAAGTTTCATTATATTATACTAACTCATGCTTCAGTTCCCAACACTACTTCAAAACATTCATAATTTCAACTCGAAAGTTTATAGAATATAGAAACTAATAGTTTCTTATATGATGTAACACTGATAGCGCACAGAGATAAATGACTTCAGATAAGATTAGTTGTGAAAATATCTTCAGAAATATCGCGGATATTTATAATGAAAGATATGATAATATCTTAGGATTTCTAATATTGATGGATGATGATGAAGATTTGTCAGTAAAGGTTTAGAATAAAGAGTAAGGTATTCGTTAATGACTTTAGCAGGCACTGAATCATTTGGATTCTTTGAAGGCAGATTTAGTCTTTGTGATTTGTCCACAGCCTCCTTCATATTCTGTTCAATCCGTTTTCCAGTTCCAAACCTTCTCTTTTTCTCAGCTTTTCCACCTTACTATTCTTTGTCATCAAACTTTTTACTGTTAAGATCGTTTATATTTTTTGATGCTTCGTCAGCATTTCAAGAACTAGTTTGCAGTTCAAAATATTTTTCAGAACTTCACATTCAAAGTATGTAAGTCCAGGAGATAGACGTTTTACGTACACATATAACTGTTGGTGTAGACATGCTGCGAGATTTCAAAATACTGGTTACTGTTTTTCGATGATTCGTATGACAATTCTCGTTACAATATGCGAATGAGTAAATGATGTGATTTCAATAAATATAATGATTTTTCGAAAAGTCAAAGATAATTGAAGTTGTTGGTAAGTTTATTGCTAAGGTGGCGAGATATGAAAGGTCCCCAGTAACGATGACGAAAGGGCAACGTATCTATCGAGGTTATAATAAGACTAGTCCGACTGAAAAGTCGAAGTTGACTTGCTGGAGCTATGACAAAACTGTCTACTTTGAAAAGGAATTGAAAAGTCATTTTAGCTAATAAATGCCAAAGGGTCTGACACGGATACGCATCGAACTATGACTTTGGCTTCGAGAGCTTTTTAGGTACATAAATGTGGGTAATATGTGGTTGGATCATCATCTCGATTGTTCATTGTTTGAAGTGTCTTCGAAAACTTCGGAGAGTTTGAACACAGTTTGTAATCGTTAATATACATATGATGTTCTAACACAGTTTTGAAGTCAAAGTATAGCTTTGAAAGATGTAGGAATCTAAGAGTGATGTCTTCTGTTAAATCATGACTTCGATTTTGATTTGTCAAAATCAGAATGCGTAATCAAATTTGGGTGAGAATGGTTGTTTTGATTTCTATATAAGAATGTATATTGTTGTGAGATTTTGGGAGTATAGTTGATGATTTGCTTAATCAGATTCGAAAAATGTAACATATTAATTGTGAATTTATATATCTCTCGAGTATTACCTACCCGTTAAATTTTTTTTTCACAATTAATATTTTGTACAACAGAATTTTATTACAGTCTTTATGAAAATATATATGTGCATATTTTCTTCAGATGTAACATAGATTTAATGAGTTAATATTAAATTAAACTCATTTGATTTACGGTTGAAACTAGAACTGAATAATCCCTAAAGACTTTAGAAATTACATAACTTTTACGGAGTATTTATTCAATAAAATTGAAATTATGAATTAATACTTCGTTATTTGTTGGTGTTTGTAACCCTTGCACCATATTCTCTAAAGCCACTACTCGAGCGCGAAGCTCGTTGACTTCTTCTATTACACCGGGGTGATTGTCGGTTCGGACGAGCGGATAAATAAAATCTAGAATTTGATGTAGTATATAATCGTGACGAGATACTCTGGAAATGAGAGAGAAAATGGTGTTTCGGACCGGTTCGCCGGTAAGTGCTTCAGGTTCATCGCCAAGAGGGCAATGTGGTGGATGGAAAGGATCACCTTCTTCTTGTCTCAAATTATTGAGGAGGCTACGAACCTATCCCCAATTCATCTAGAATAGATGATGGCTAATTGATTGATCCATTCCGGTCACACTGCTTTCGGAACTTGAGTGGGATTCCATATCGGAATTTGAGGGACTTGAACTAATGACGAATTCCATTTCGTTCGATTGAATAAAGATTTTTCGATATGAAATGATTTTTCGGCTATCGGGTGGTATTCTAATTACACAGAATATCTATATATATAGCGCAAAAGATTTCGTAGATTACGGAGGAAATTACGGAATATGTCAGGCAAAGTTTACAGTAACAGATACGCTAAGATATGGATTAGCAGATACACTAAGATATGAATTTTGTCTATACACTATTCATGCAATCAATTAAGTAAGACGTGTCTAGACTAAGAATGATAAGTAGGTAATTTCTGACAAAAATGATAAGCAAAACTTTTGACATGCAGACACGGTCGAAGTCCAGGCTCACTAATGTATCCTAACGACTATGAGTTAGACACACTAATGCAGACCTGGTTCGCTAAGACCACCGCTCTGATACCAACTGAAAGGACCCGTTCATATACATTATAAACGATTCACAATAGTTGATTACATCGCGAGGTATTTTGACCTCTATATGATACATTTTACAAACATTGCATTCGATTTTAAAAGACAAACTTTCTTTACAACGAAAGTTGATGGCATGCACACCATTTCATAATATATCCAACTATAATTGACATAATAATAATCTTGATTAACTCAATGACTCGAATGCAACGTCTTTCAAAATATTCCATGAATGACTCCAAGTAATATCCTTAAAATGAGCTAATGCACAGCGAAAGATTTCTTTAATACCTGAGAATAAACATGCTTTAAAGTGTCAACCAAAAGGTTGGTGAGTTCATAAGTTTATCATAACAATCATTTCAATATATTAATAGACCACAAGATTTCCGTTTATAAATATATGTACACTCGCAAGTGTATAAAAGTATTCTATAAATTGTAGGCACCCGGTAACAAGCCTTAACGTTCATGTTTTACCCTCTGAAGTACACCAGATCAGGTGTGTTTAAAATAACCTCGAAGTACTAAAGCATCCCATAGTCAGGATGGGGTTTGTCAGGCCCAATAGATCTATCTTTAGGATTCGCGCCTACCGTACATAGACAAGTAGTTTAATGTTACCAAGCTAAGGGTATATTTCTGGTTTAAACCCACGTAGAATTAGTTTTAGTACTTGTGCCTATTTCGTAAAACATTTATAAAAAACAGCGCATGTATTCTCAGTCCCAAAAATATATATAAAAGGTAGCAAATGAAACTCACGCATATAAATATTGTAAAACAGTTAATAAAGCATTTGCATGTATTCTCAGCCCAAAAATGTAAAGAGTAAAAAGGGCAAATGAAACTCACCATACTGTATTTCGTAGTAAAAATACATATAACGTCATTTAACAAGTGCAAGGTTGGCCTCGGATTCACGAACCTATATTAATTATATATATTTATATGTTGGTCAATATTTGTCTAACAATTTTTGGTCAAGTCATAGTGTACCACAATCCTAATGCTCGAGACTAATATGCAAAAGTCAACAAAAGTCAACTTGACCCAAAATGACTTCTAAAATTTATACGTGTTTATTATATAACTTAACTATAGTCATTTTATATATTTAAATATATTTATTAGATTTTATAATAATAAAAGTCATTTATTAATAAAAATTTATATTAACGTTTATATATGATAAAATATACTTTTATATATCTTAAGTAGTAAAATTTATAAAGTTCACTTAATATCGTAAAACTATAGTGGTAGGTATTATTAATGTAATTATATTACGCGTGGTGAAAAATATCTTTGTATCCCATATTTATTTGATAAAATAATATTGATCATAATAATAATAAGTAAAAGTTGTATTATTTTGTAATAATAATTATTATTATTCTATAAAAAAATAACAATATTTATATTTACTAAAAATGTTATTATGATAAAATGATAATACTAACATAATAGTAATAATGAAATTTTATAATAACAATGATATTTCTATTAAAATAATAACGACGATAGTAATAATAATCATTTTAACAATAATACTAAAATTCAGTTGACTATAACTTCAAATCCGTTCATCGAAACCATTCGATATCTAAATGAAAAGTTCTTAATTTTTCGCTAGCTTTCCAATGACATGCATATCATATACCCTATCTCAGTAGCATATGTATCTAATTCAGGATTCAACAAACCTATCTAAGGACAATATCGAATGTACAAGCATGCAGAATCCTATATACTCGAGCACTAGTCAGGGATACACTATTGATATATAAAAGTTAAGTTATGAGTGCTCACGTATCAATATTGAGATTCAATATTGCAGGAAAGTACGTAGACGCAACAGAGATGATAAACACTAGATTGACCTCACGAGCATACCCATGAACCATACTCATCACCTCCATAGCTATAACCATAATTTTCTTAGCTTCGACTCATTCAAAAAACTATTTTGAAATCACTCGGACATCACTCCATCGTAATATTTTATGTATACTAATAATATCTTGAAATAATACAGAGCAAATATATATATATATATATATATATATATATATATATATATATATATATATATATATATATATATATATATATATATATATATATGTAAATCGATTGAGAGAGTTTAGAGAAATATATTTTCAAGTTTCTATGAAATAATGAAACCTATTGAATTCTATTTATAATAGATTTTTGAATTATTAAAGTGAATTATTAAAGTATGAATTATTAAAGTATGAATTATTAAAGTGAATTATTAAAGTATGAATTATTAAAGTATATTTTATTAAAGTGAATTATTAAAGTATGAATTATTAAAGTGAATTATTAAAGTTAAAGTAAAGTAAAAGTAAAGTAAAGGTAAAGTTAAAGTATAGTAAAAGTATAAAAACTATGTATGTATAATACGCGTATAAATATATATAATATTAATTTAAATCGTTATATATATTTAATGAAATAAAATATAAATATCGTTATATTTATTATACTGGTTAAGTAATGAGTTGTCAAAAGTGATTCTAGATATTTAGAAAAGTTATATACGTTTTAATAATAAAGTTCTTTTTAAACTAAAAACGTTTTTGTACGTTTGAAAATAGATTAATAGAATATTATGGAAACCAATTCTCCACTAGCTTTTGTCTAACTTTCGTAAATGACACTTTTTATTTTTATTTATAAATAGCTTTACAAATTATTCCGAATATCGTTAAGAGGAATAGATTTTCTCAAATCATAGTGGACCTCTCAACAGAGACTTGTAATCATAATTCAATGTTTCTGATAATCCAATCATTTAATATATTATTTTTTTTAATTTCGTCGATAATCATATTGAAACAAATACGTTCATATAAAGCATTATACGTTTAAATACTTTGTTGACATTTTCAATTTATAACATATACACATATACATACATATTCATATATGTTCATTTAATGGTTCGTGAATCATTGGAATTTGGTCGAGGTTTAAATGAATGTATAAACATAGTTTAAAATCCTTGAGATTTAACTTAACAAACATTGCTTATCGTGTCAGAATAATATAAAGATAAAGTTTAAATTTAGTCGGAAATTTCCGGGTCGTCACAACGGGAGAATTAAAAATATTATAAACCCACTGGCAAAGTAAAAGAAAACAGATTCCTCCGGTGGAAGTTGGAAAAGGAGAATGATTGTTGTGATAGTAAGGATGATGACAATGATCAAAACTGGATTAAGCATTTTTACAATCGTTTCGATGTATGAACTAAGAAAGAAAGTATAGAAATGATGAGAATAATGGAACGGAAGAATTTATCAGACAGAGCAATCAAGGCAGATCATCACATTTAATTAAAGAGATCCTAATTTCCTCATTTACCGAAGAATCGGATCTTATAGATCTCATAGATTTCCTTTAAATCCCTTGAATTCCGGAATTCAACAAAGACAACGTCGGAAGTTAAGACGCACCTTATTTTCTTTTAAATTCAACCAAGACAACGTCAAAAATTATGATACACCTTATTTTATAAAATCAATCGAGACTACGTCACCGGGTAAGACGAAACGTTATTTACTCATTTCACTCTTTTGTGATAGCTTCACTCGTACTCATCGAGTAGCCGAATTATCTTATCTATATTACTCAATGATGATAAAACTCTATTTCTCAACTTATATTCGTCATGAAAACATATCTATTGTTAACCATGACCACCTCACTTAAATTTCGGGACGAAATTTCTTTAACTGGTAGATACTGTGACGACCCGGGAATTTCTGAACAAATTTAAACTTAATCTTTGAATGTTTCTGACACGATAAGCAAAGTCTATAATGTTGAGTCTCGACAGTTTTGAACTATTTCATATATCCATATAACCCTTGACTATGCCCGACGATTCACGAACATGTGTGTATAAGTAAATTACAAAATTGTAAGATATTATTAAATTAAATTAAATATACAAATATATATATGAATTCTGTACATAATTAATATTATACATAGGTAGTAATATATCTAATGTACATAAATATTAAATGTCCAAATGTGTTATTATAAGTATTATATAATTAATAAAATGTAAAAAAAATAAAATAAAAATTTATATATTAAATTTATATTATAAGTTAAAATAATTGTTATAATAATATTATTATTATTTTCAGTATTAACATCAAAACTAGCTTTATTAATATTATTACAAAATATAGATATGAAAATTTATATATAAATTATTATATTAACATTATTATTATCAATATGTATAATATTAAATTTTGTATCATTATTACTACTTTCATTATTTACATTAATTAGCATTATTATTATTATTTCTATTAGTATTAATATGTCTATTATATTAACAACATTTTTTTTTCATAAGTATAATTGTTAATAAGGAATGCTAGATATAATAATTCACACAGAGATAAATCTGTTAGAAATCACATTTGATAAATGATACAAGTTTGTTTCATGCACTAGCTATTTTTTTAATTTTCCCTGTCTACTCCAGTTTCCTGTCGACTTCCATTTACTAGAAAACAACCTCAAATAGTGATTACATCAATCAATAACTATGCTTAATTGATTTTAACTGTGCTTAATCGACTTCAATTATTACTCAAGTTTCCAAAGTTTCATTTTTGGTTGCATATCAGCATTATCTATATCCATCTCTAGCATATACAAAATGCACATACATAAATTATTATACTAAGATATGACTAAGAACACCAACTAAAACCAAACGTCTTAGTTATAATCACCATCTACGTGAACCATCTTCATCATGCTCGATCGTCAACCAAAACCAAAATGAAATAGCCGACTGCTCATATTAGACTTCCACACCAAACCAAACCACCAAGAACCACCTCAATACTACTTCCTTTTCTCTATTTATCTCTCTCCTCTCTCTCTCCTATTTCTTCAAACTTAACCCGTCAACAACAAACTGCTGCATCTGCTGGTCGATTGAAGATAATACGGCTACAGCTTCTTGTATTTTTCTGTTGGTAAACCATCGCATAAAATCACAAACCGGGTACACATATTGCTGCTACAACTACACCTTTATTTCTTGTTTGTTTTGTTGCTCACAAGTTATCACCAACACCACCTTCACTTACACGAACACACATGTTAATGTTCTCTTTCTACTTCTTGTATTCGATTCAAAGCAAACACCCAAAACCCATCATTGAACCTTGTTGTTACTCTTGGAAGAAACCCACAACCTCAATTAAAAACTTTGATACAACAAGCTCGAATTCACTTTATTTCTGCTACTGTGTATCCGTTTTCCTGTTTTAAAACGAATCCAAAAACCTCACCAAATATCTGTCATTACTTGCGTGTCCTATTATTGATACAAGTTTTTTTTTTTATTCTAACCCACCCTCATACTTTATCCTAGTGGCCAACATGCTATATGAGTTGATAAACCTTTATTTTGTTTAATATTTTCTTGTTATCGAAAACAAAGGGATACCAGGAGCCGAATTATTTTAGTGTTAGGAGTGGGCCGCATACTTTTTGCTTTGGACTATTATTCAGTTGCATTTTATTAATCGATGACAAGTTGAGTGGATAAATGGTACGTTACCTTTATTCAAATAAACTAATACAATAACAACTAGATTGGAATCTAGCAATTAGTGGAATAAATGGCTGGCATGCTTTGTTTTCTTTTTGTCCCTAGCCGAAGAAGTTATATAGGATACCGAATCCCATATCTAGAATTCGATATAAGTGTAATTATCTATGATGTTACTGATTAGGTGATGTTGACGGAAACTTAATATCAAATACAAGACTTGAATTTTTTTATCCGAATAAAAAGACTTGTAAACTTGAGCTGTTTTGTATTGAGTTGTTTGATCAAGGTAATTAATATTTTAAGTCAGCCGTAATTCTGCTTCCTATACAAAATGGATATGTATTAAGATGATGGTTAAGGATAATGATATATAATATTGTTGATGATCCGAGATTACGGAGATAATCAAAGAATGATGGACGATGATACTGTGAATATGATGATGAGCAGGTTTTGAGTAGGATTAAGATAACGATAGTAATGCCATGATATGATTAAGATATGATGATGATAGTTACATATGATATACGATGATGATAGTTAACATTGATGAAGAAGAAGGAAACTGATAGAGTAGCTAAATAGGTGTGGGGCACGAATTTAAACATAATTGAGATGCAGAGGAGATGGTCAGTAGTGTCTTAAGGGAACGAGAAGACCTAGGTTCGATCCCAGGCATGGCCATTAGATTAATTTTTTGTTTTGAAACTGTCTGGGCCAAGATCCCATGGATTGATTCATAACCTGGGCCGAATCCTTATTGCATAGTTGGGCCGATTACACATATATAAATGTGAGGTATGAATGAGAACATATAAGTGATCACAGAATAGTGGTTAAGTGGGTGTTGAGTTTACGAAAGGTTGCGGGTTCAAGCCTCGTCTAGGGCATTTGTTTTTTAGAAAAGCTTCTCAGAAGGTATACATTCTTATTTTTTTACTTCTATTATTATAATTATTATTATTATTATTATTATTATTATTATTATTATTATTATTATTATTATTATTATTATTATTATCAGCAAAATTAGTATTTTTATAATTATTATTATTAGTATTCATTATTATTATTAAAATTATCATTTTTTTTAAATATCATTTTTATTATTTCTATTATTATCATTATTCTTATCAATATTATTATTATTATTATATGTATTGTTATTTTTATTATCATAATCATTGTTATTAGCATTATTAAGTATCATTATTAGTAACAATATTAAAACAAATGAATATTAGTTATATAAAAATATATGTAATACATATAACATAACTATATTAATTATTTATTTAATGTATGTAAGATAAAAATATGTAATTAAATCATTAAGGGAACCTACAAATTTTTAATATAAAATTCATATCACTAAATGTATATATAAATTTGTTCGATTACCATTACATGTGTTAACATATATAAATGATATAGGTTCGTGAATCCAAGGCCAACCCTACACTTGTTAAATGTCGTTCTATGTATTTTTACTACAAAATACATTTGGTGAGTTTCATTTGATTCCCTTTTACTCTTTACATTTTTTGGGGCTGAGAATACATGCAAATACATTATTAATTGTTTTACAATATTTATGTGCGTGAGTTTCATTCGCCCTTTTTACTCTTTACGTTTTTAGGCTGAGAATACATGCAAATGCTTTATTAACTATTTTTACAATATCTATATGCGTGAGTTTCATTACTCCCTTTTTAAATGTTTTTGCAATATATATTTTTGGGACTGAGAATACATGCGCTGCTTTTATAACTATTTTACGAAATAGACACAAGTAATCAAAACGACATTATATGGTTGAATGATCGAAATCGAATATGCCCCTTTTTATTAAGTCTGGTAATCTAAGAATTAGGGAACAGATACCCTAATTGACGCGAATCCTAAAGATAGATCTATCGGGCCCAACAAGCCCCATCCAAAGTACCGGATGCTTTAGTATTTCCAAATTTATATCATGTCCGAAGGAGGATCCTGGAATGATGGGGATATTCTTATATGCATAATTGTGAATGTCGGTTACTAGGTGTTCAATCCATATGAATGATTTTTATCTCTATGTATGGGATGTGTATTGAAATATGAAATCTTGTGGTCTATTAAAATATTGAAATGATTGTTATGATAAACTAATGAACTCACCAACCTTTTGGTTGACACTTTAAAGCATGTCTATTCTCAGGTATGAAAGAAATCTTCCGCTGTGCATTTGCTCATTTTCAAGATATTACTTGGAGTCGATCATCGCTCTAGGATCAAATGTTGATGACTTCGTCCAGATGGATTAGGACGGGGCATTTCACAACACGTCCAGTATACTTGCTCCGTATATTACCTTTCGGTAAACTACCATCCGGTTGTAAAAGAAAGCGTTGAACAAGCAACTGTTAAGGCAATATCCCCTGACATGCTTTTAATTATGGTCTATAACGTATCGGATGCAATTACTATCCTTTGTAGGAGTAATAGTAAAGCTCACCCTTATAATTTTTCGGTCTGGCACAAGATCCTATCTTTGACCATGCTATGCAACCACCGTTCTTACGTTTGACACCCGATTTGGTTCAGGTGACCTAATGAATTCCAGGTGAATTCTTAGGATTTTACGTTCAATGGTAATGAACGCATTAAAAATGGGTTTTCAGAAAACAAATCGGTTTGCAATTTTGATCAAAATATTTTCTCGTTCAAGCTCGAGTTTAGATATCATCGAATT
This sequence comes from Rutidosis leptorrhynchoides, assembly GCF_046630445.1. Taxonomy (NCBI): domain Eukaryota; kingdom Viridiplantae; phylum Streptophyta; class Magnoliopsida; order Asterales; family Asteraceae; genus Rutidosis; species Rutidosis leptorrhynchoides. Next base: position 129,847,859 of record NC_092336.1, read on the forward strand.
CCATGAGTTTGTAATTCTCAATCTTTAAGGTCAATCTCTAGGATTGAGTAATATCAGGCTTAAAAGGTGATTGTTGATCTTTAAGGAGATTATCCTTTTCTGGAGATCTGATTCATTAGTCTTATCAAGCTAATTTGCACGGCGTCCTCCCCATTTTACGAGACAGATCCTCTCATGGTTAGGATAAGTCTGACCACTTGACGACCCTGTTTGATGCTGAGGTCCGTGGATTTCCTGCTGATTTTAGTGATGACTTTTCTAGATTTTTCGTCAACCTACAGCTGGTCTGGACGACAACTTCATGACCTAAATCAAGAAGCACGTGTCTTTTTCGGAAGACTTTACTTCCTTTTAATGATGAAATTGATTCATCGTGTAGATCCATCTTTCTTTCAAATATATTACAGTAAATCGGGTAAAACTGATTAAAATCGTCCAAAACAAAAGTATCTTCAGTTATTTGTTACAAAAATATGTGAGATATATGTTTTAAATAACTTGGTAAATGTTCCCACACTTGGCTTTTATTTTCCTTTTTATTGTCCTCTATTCCATTTTAAATGAATTCTAACATTTTGGGTTATTTCTCAATTTATGTCCTTTCCGAGGTAACAATAATTTCGGTGTTAACACCTAGTTTTATCATTCATAAATATGTATAAGCATGATTTTGAATTCATTTAATTGAAAATTTTTAAAAATTTTACTAGAATTGGGTAGTCAGTATATAAGACTAGGGCTGTTCTTTATTATCAGAGTGCACTAGATTCTAATACAACTACTGTGTTACTAGTATTTTTAATGGTAACCAAGTGTATAAGTTAAAAATTTTAAAAATCCGAAAGAATTTAACCCCTTCCCACACTTAAGATCTTGCAATGCCCTCATTTGCAAGAAATCAGTAACAATTTAAATTATTAAGGGTGATTAGCGTAGAAAAATAATTAAATTTTACCAAAGTTTCCAAACATATTGGCGTTTGTTTGCTGAATGATAAATGGTGCACATCATTTGTTCATTCTGTCTTGTTGTTACATCACATTTGTTTTTCGTTTTGTCGTCAAAAGTACTAGCTTTTGCTGAACTTAATGCCAGTCTTTGAAAATGCGTTGTTTTACCCTGTTTTGTACAATCGATAATATACATACAATACAAATATAAACATGCATGGTAATTTGAAATGGGACTTAAAATCCCACATTCAAACTTTCAAATCCTAAATGGGAAATATTAGTACACAATATTAATAAAATGATAAAAATTACACAAATATATCCAATAACATAAGTTTAAACATGAATAAGTAAAAAGATAAAAACATAAAAATCATAAAAATAACCAATGGAACCAAATCAGTCTGGATAGGGGTTCCAGTTCATCTCATCAGGTGGGTTCCATTGTTGGTTATAGGTGTTCTGATAGGCTTGGTTATAGTCATACCGGTTAAAGGATGGTCGGATGTCGGGGTTGTGTGGAAAATGAGCAGGTCGAGTAGGCACGTAATTATTTGGTACCTGATATGATAGCTGGCTCATGATTTGGTGCTGATGAACAAACCAACTATCGTGTTGGCGTCGCCTATAATCCTCGTATACTCGCTCGGAGTTCCACTGCTCGTACATACTATGTCTGGCCGCGCTTGCTTCCTCATCTATACGAACGTGGACGTCAAGAATAGCATCTCGAAAGACATCCCTAATGTCTTCTGCTTCCTCCATTTCCTTGTCTGAGCCTCTCTCTACCTGAGGATGATTACCTTCATAGGGAATTGCCTGGTTGCGTATACTCTTCAATACCTTAGCACCCGTATAAACCCGCAATCCTATGGTCTCATCCTGTTCTCTACAAACCGGTAATGGACCCCCTTGGTTCCTATCAACACCTAAATACTCTCTAATGAGAGTAACAAAAATACCTCCTCCTATTATACTCCCGTCATGCATTCCTTCTACCATTTTAGATAAATAAAAACCAACACAGTAAGGGATATTAACAAAGCTTCTCGGGTCTCGAATACACTTTAGGTAAAATAAATCATGTAAGGTCATTTTCTCCTTATTGTGACCTCTCTGTGTAATCGAGTTAGCCAAAAATCTATGAATTACATGAAGCTCGGCTTTGTTAATATGTAAGTAGGAGTGTTTTCCTCCTAGTGTAAAAACATTATAGTTTGACATACGCCTCCAAACGGTGTTCGCGTCAAAATTCCTATCTACCCTTTCACCACGATAAATCAAACTCATACAGTCGGGTAGTAGCAATTCACTAGGAGTGTAAATCTGTAATGCCCTGGCCATGTCCATCATGGACATTCTGTACATCCTAACGCCAAGGATAAATCTAAGAAAACTTCTATCATCTAACCTATCTACATCTACATTTAACGCTATAGTACTCATCAGCTCAACATGTAGTGACCCGAACTTTTCCATGTTTATATATATTAATTGAGATTGATATTTACATGATTAAATTTTTCCAACATGTTAAGCAATCAAACTTGTTAAGACTTTATTAATTGAAATATGTTTCATATAGACAATTGACCACCCAAGTTGACCGGTGATTCACGAGCGTTAAAACTTGTAAAAACTATATGATGACATATATATGGATATATATATAGTTAACATGATACTATGATAAGTAAACATATCGTTAAGTATATTAACAATAAACTACATATGTAAAAACAAGACTACTAACTTAATGATTTTTAAACGAGACATATATGTAACGATTATCATTGTAAAGACATTTAATGTATATATATCATATTAAGAGATATTCATACATGATAATATCATGATAATAAAATAATTTAAAATCTCATTTGATATTATAAACATTGGGTTAACAACATTTAACAAGATCGTTAACCTAAAGGTTTCAAAACAACACTTACATGTAACGACTAACGATGACTTAACGACTCAGTTAAAATGTATATACATGTAGTGTTTTAATATGTATTTATACACTTTTGAAAGACTTAAATACACTTATCAAAATACTTCTACTTAACAAAAATTCTTACAATTACATCATCGTTCAGTTTCATCAACAATTCTACTCGTATGCACCCGTATTCGTACTCGTACAATACACAGCTTTTAGATGTATGTACTATTGGTATATACACTCCAATGATCAGCTCTTAGCAGCCCATGTGAGTCACCTAACACATGTGGGAACCATAATTTGGCAACTAGCATGAAATATCTCATAAAATTACAAAAATATGAGTAATCATTCATGACTTATTTACATGAAAACAAAATTACATATCCTTTATATCTAATCCATACATCAACGACCAAAAACACCTACAAACACTTTCATTCTTCAATTTTCTTCATCTAATTGATCTCTCTCAAGTTCTATCTTCAAGTTCTAAGTGTTCTTCATATATTCTACAAGTTCTAGTTACATAAAATCAAGAATACTTTCAAGTTTGCTAGCTCACTTCCAATCTTGTAAGGTGATCATCCAACCTCAAGAAATCTTTGTTTCTTATAGTAGGTTATCATTCTAATACAAGGTAATAATCATATTCAAACTTTGGTTCAATTTCTATAACTATAACAATCTTATTTCAAGTGATGATCTTACTTGAACTTGTTTTCGTGTCATGATTCTGCTTCAAGAACTTCGAGCCATCCAAGGATCCGTTGAAGCTAGATCTATTTTTCTATTTTCCAGTAGGTTTATCCAAGGAACTTAAGGTAGTAATGATGTTCATAACATCATTCGATTCATATATATAAAGCTATCTTATTCGAAGGTTTAAACTTGTAATCACTAGAACATAGTTTAGTTAATTCTATACTTGTTCGCAAACAAAAGTTAATCCTTCTAACTTGACTTTTAAAATCAACTAAACACACGTTCTATATCTATATGATATGCTAACTTAATGATTTAAAACCTGGAAACACAAAAAACACCTTAAAACCGGATTTACGCCGCGGGCTGTTTTGGGTTAGTTAATTAAAAACTATGATAAACTTTGATTTAAAAGTTGTTATTCTGAGAAAATGATTTTTATTATGAACATGAAACTATATCCAAAAATTATGGTTAAACTCAAAGTGGAAGTATGTTTTCTAAAATGGTCATCTAGACGTCGTTCTTTCGACTGAAATGACTACCTTTACAAAAACGACTTGTAACTTATTTTTCCGACTATAAACCTATACTTTTTCTGTTTTGATTCAAAAAATAGAGTTCAATATGAAACCATAGCAATTTGATTCACTCAAAACGGATTTAAAATGAAGAAGTTATGGGTAAAACAAGATTGGATAATTTTTCTCATTTTAGCTACGTGAAAATTGGTAACAAATCTATTCCAACCATAACTTAATCAACTTGTATTGTATATTATGTAATCTTGAGATACCATAGACACGTATATAATGTTTCGACCTATCATGTCGACACATCTATATATATTTCGGAACAACCATAGACACTCTATATGTGAATGTTGGAGTTAGCTATACAGGGTTGAGGTTGATTCCAAAATATATATAGTTTGAGTTGTGATCAATACTGAGATACGTATACACTGGGTCGTGGATTGATTCAAGATAATATTTATCGATTTATTTCTGTACATCTAACTGTGGATAACTAGTTGTAGGTTACTAACGAGGACAGCTGACTTAATAAACTTAAAACATCAAAATATATTAAAAGTGTTGTAAATATAGTTTGAACATACTTTGATATATATGTATATATTGTTATAGGTTCGTGAATCAACCAGTGGCCAAGTCTTACTTCCCGACGAAGTAAAAATCTGTGAAAGTGAGTTATAGTCCCACTTTTAAAATCTAATATTTTTGGGATGAGAATACATGCAGGTTTTATAAATGATTTACAAAATAGACACAAGTACGTGAAACTACGTTCTATGGTTGAATTATCGAAATCGAATATGCCCCTTTTTATTAAGTCTGGTAATCTAAGAATTAGGGAACAGACACCCTAATTGACGCGAATCCTAAAGATAGATCTATTGGGCCTAATAAACCCCATCCAAAGTACCGGATGCTTTAGTACTTCGAAATTTATATCATATCCGAAGGGTGTCCCGGAATGATGGGGATATTCTTATATATGCATCTTGTTAATGTCGGTTACCAGGTGTTCACCATATGAATGATTTTTATCTCTATGTATGGGATGTGTATTGAAATATGAAATCTTGTGGTCAATTATTATGATTTGATATATATATAGGTTAAACCTATAACTCACCAACATTTTTGTTGACGTTTTAAGCATGTTTATTCTCAGGTGATTATTAAGAGCTTCCGCTGTCGCATACTTAAATAAGGAAGAGATTTGGAGTCCATGCTTGTATGATATTGTGTAAAAACTGCATTCAAGAAACTTATTTTGTTGTAACATATTTGTATTGTAAACCATTATGTAATGGTCGTGTGTAAACAGGATATTTTAGATTATCATTATTTGATAATCTACTTAAAGCTTTTTAAACCTTTATTGATGAAATAAAGGTTATGGTTTGTTTTAAAATGAATGCAGTCTTTGAAAAACGTCTCATATAGAGGTCAAAACCTCGCAACGAAATCAATTAATATGGAACGTTTTTAATCAATAAGAACGGGACATTTCAGTTGGTATCCGAGCGTTGGTATTAGAGAACCAGAATTTTGCATTAGTGTGTCTTATCGAGTTTGTTAGGATGCATTAGTGAGTCTGGACTTCGACCGTGTTTACTTGAAAAATGATTGCTTAACAAATTTTGTTGGAAACTATATATTTTTAACATGTGAATATTATGTGATATATTAATCTCTTAACGCGTTTGATATTGTGTGATAGATGTCTACCTCTAGAACAAGTCCCATTGACTCACCTAATAATAATGAAGAGTCAAATGTAAATTGGAATGATTCGTGGACTGATTCACAAGTTCCCGAAGAGGAACCGGAAGAAGAGTCGGAACCGGAAGAAGAATCGGAACCGAAAGAAGAATCGGAACCGGATGAAGAAATAGAACCGGTGGGGGAAATAATAAAATGGTTAAGTAAAAGAAAATCCTCAACCAACCGACCAAGGTTAATTATGGTCAATGGTGTTTCCGCCAAGGAAGCAAAATATTGGGAGGATTACCAATTCTCCGATGAATCGGATTCCGACGAGAATTCCGATGATGTTATAGAAATTACCCCAACTGAATTTAAAAAGGCAAAAGAAAATAATAAGGGAAAGGGCATAAAAATAGAGAAATCTAATTCCAAGCCCGATGAACTTTATATGTATCGTCAACCCCCGAAGTCCTTAAGTTGTAACAATGACCCGGGAACCTCTAAACCACCAGGTTTTTCTAAACCAATGTGGAAAACGACGGCTCGTATTAGGGGAACATCATATATCCCTAGAAACTTGGCAAAACGATCCAAAACCGAAGAAGAAGAAACAAGCGAGTCGGAATAAGATAGTTGTATTCGTGTGGTGTAATATATGTAATATAGTGTGCTTATGCTTTATGATATATGTAAAAATTGCTTGTATTAATAAGTATTTTTTTTATGAATCTAACTCTTGTCTATTTTATAGTATAAAAACACAAAATGGATAGACAACCCAATATTTTAAGAGACCTACCCGGAGACATGATGGATGAAATCTTGTCTAGAGTCGGTCAGAATTCTTCGGCACAACTATTTAAGGCGAGATCAGTTTGTAAGACATTCGAAGAACGTTCCAAGAATGCCTTGGTTTATAAAAGGCTTTCGTTCGAAAGATGGGGGATATCACATTGGGAAATCCATAAGTTACGATGTGTTTACTTTGACGCATATATTGCGGGGAACCCAAATGCTATTTTACGCAATGGGTTAAGAAATTATTTTGACTCAATATATCCGAATATTGGACTTCGTGATTTAGAAAAAGCTGCTAACATGCAACATAAAGAAGCATGTTATGCTTACGGATTAGTAATGTTCGCTTCTCACCAAAGTGAGAACAAGAACATCAGGCTACAACTATTAAAAAAAACGTTCCACAAGTGACGGAGTCGGTAATTGGGGTAAGAAATGAGGTTTTTAGATTGTTACGGGACTGTTGGACATTACGTAACCCTCGTCCCTTTGACGACGTTACAACACGCTGTCTTAATGGGAAGTAATCCTAGTAAAACCAGAATGCATGACTTGTTTCTGGACGTATGAATTACGTGTCTTTATTGCCTTTGCTGAACGACTTGTGTACTAGCTAGAATTATCTTCACAACCATCTTGTATCAAATTTATCGTGTGCTATATTTCATGCTATATGTAAAATAAGCGGTATTGTAAGTTTGTAAAATATTGTGTAAAAGTTTGAACGCGAAATATTATTATAATCAGTTTTTCATATAGAATTGTAGTAGTTGAATTGTATATTAGCTACTAAGTATGAACTTAACGGGTAGGTACTACCCGAATTTAAACTTATAAAACGCTAATATGAAGAAAAAGCTTTTATAAATGAGTTCATATTATGCTACGAAATACTATTAACTACTCTTAATATTTTGTATGATTAACTTGTTCCATTTGACTATTTTGAAGGAAATGGCACCGACTACTCGACACACCGTGAATATGAATGAAGAGGAATTCCGTACTTTTCTAGCTTCAAACATAGCCGCAGAACAGGCTGCGCTACATACCAACAATAACCTTGGATCTAGCAGTACAGGAAATCGTGTAGGATGCACCTACAAAGAATTCACTGCCTGCAAACATTTGGAATTTGATGGAACCGAAGGACCGATCGGATTGAAACGGTGGACCGAGAAGGTCGAATCGGTGTTTGCCATAAGTAAGTGTACTGAAGAGGACAAAGTGAAGTACGCTACGCATACCTTCACAGGTTCTGCGTTAACATGGTGGAATACCTATCTAGAGCAAGTGGGACAAGACGATGCGTACGCACTACCGTGGTCAGCATTCAAGCACTTGATGAACGAGAAGTACCGTCCCAGAACTGAGGTCAATAAGCTCAAGACAGAACTTAAAGGGTTACGAACCCAAGGATTTGATATTACCACGTACGAAAGACGATTCACAGAATTGTGCCTATTGTGTTCGGGAGCATTCGAAGATGAGGAAGAGAAGATCGACGCGTTTGTGAAAGGATTATCGGAAAGAATCCAAGAAGATATAAGTTCACACGAGCCCGCCTCCATACAACAGGCATGTAGAATGGCTCACAAACTAGTGAACCAGATTGAAGAAAGAATTAAAGAACAGACTGCTGAAGAGGCCAATGTGAAGCAAGTCAAAAGAAAGTGGGAGGAAAACGGTGATAAGAATCACCAATACAACAACAACAGCAATTACAAAAATAATCGCAACAATTATCCCAACAATCGCAACATCAATCGCAACTACAACAAATGGCCCAACAACAACAACAACAACAACAACAACAACAACAGCAACTACAACAATCATCCCAACAACAATAATAACCGCAACAACAACAACAATCAGAAGCAGCTATGCCAAAGGTGTGAAAAGTATCACTCGGGGTTCTGCACCAAATTTTGCAACAAGTGTAAAAGAAATGGTCATAGCGCGGCGAAGTGTGAGGTCTACAGACCAGGGGTTAATAGAACGAAAGGAACAAATGGTGTCGGAACGAGTAATGGCGGAGCAAGTAGTGTCGGAGCAAGTTATGCCAATGTAGTTTGTTATAAATGTGGAAAACCGGGCCACATTATTAAAAATTTCCCGAACCAGGAGAACACGAATGGACAAGGCCGCGGAAGAGTTTTCAATATTAATGCGGCAGAGGCACAGGAAGACCCGGAGCGTGTTACGGGTACGTTTCTTATTGACAATAAATCTGCTTACGTTTTATTTGATTCGGGTGCGGATAGAAGCTATATGAGTAGAGATTTTTGTGCTAAATTAAGTTGTCCATTGACGCCTTTGGATAGTAAATTTTTACTCGAATTAGCAAATGTTAAATTAATTTCAGCAGATAATATATGTTGGAATCGAGAAATTAAACTGGTTAGCGAAACATTTAAGATTGATTTGATACCAGTAGAGTTAGGGAGTTTTGATGTGATAATCGGTATGGACTGGTTGAAAGAAGTGAAAGCAGATATCGTTTGTTACAAAAATGCAATTCGCATTATACGAGAAAAAGGAAAACCCTTAATGGTGTACGGAGAAAAGGACAACACGAAGCTACATCTTATTAGTAATTTGAAGGCACAAAAACTAATAAGAAAAGGTTGCTATGCTGTTCTAGCACACGTCGAGAAAGTACAAACTAAAGAAAAGAGCATCAATGATGTTCCCATTGCAAAAGAATTTCACGATGTATTTCCGAAAGAATTACCGGGATTACCCCTACATCGATCCGTTGAATTTCAAATAGATCTTGTGCCAGGAGCTGCACTAATAGCTCGTGCTCCTTACAGACTCGCACCCAGCGAGATGAAAGAACTGCAAAGCCAATTACAAGAACTTTTAGAGCGTGGTTTCATTCGACCAAGCACATCACCGTGGGGAGCTCCTGTTTTGTTTGTCAAGAAGAAAGATGGTACATTCAGGTTGTGTATCGACTACCGAGAGTTGAACAAACTTACCATCAAGAACCGCTACCCACTACTGAGAATCGACGACTTATTTGATCAACTACAAGGCTCGTCTGTTTATTCAAAGATTGACTTACGTTCCGGGTATCATCAAATGCGGGTGAAAGAAGATGATATTCCAAAGACTGCTTTCAGAACACGTTACGGTCATTACGAGTTTATGGTCATGCCGTTTGGTTTAACTAATGCACCAGCTGTGTTCATGGACCTTATGAACCGAGTATGTGGACCATACCTTGACAAGTTTGTCATTGTTTTCATTGATGACATACTTATTTACTCAAAGAATGACCAAGAACACGGTGAACATTTGAGAAAGGTGTTAGAAGTATTGAGGAAGGAAAAATTGTACGCTAAGTTTTCAAAGTATGCATTTTGGTTAGAAGAAGTTCAATTCCTCGGTCACATAGTGAACAAAGAAGGTATTAAGGTGGATCCGGCAAAGATAGAAACTGTTGAAAAGTGGGAAACCCCGAAAACTTCGAAACACATACGCCAGTTTTTAGGACTAGCTGGTTACTACAGAAGGTTCATCCAAGACTTTTTCAGAATAGCAAAACCCTTGACTGCATTAACGTATAAAGGGAAGAAATTTGAATGGAATGATGAACAAGAGAAAGCGTTTCAGTTATTGAAGAAAAAGCTAACTACGGCACCTATATTGTCATTGCCTGAAGGGAATGATGATTTTGTGATTTATTGTGACGCATCAAAGAAAGGTCTCGGTTGTGTATTAATGCAACGAACGAAGGTGATTGCTTATGCGTCTAGACAATTGAAGATTCACGAACAAAATTATACGACGCATGATTTGGAATTAGGCGCGGTTGTTTTTGCATTAAAGACTTGGAGGCACTACTTATATGGGGTCAAAAGTATTATATATACCGACCACAAAAGTCTTCAACACATATTTAATCAGAAACAACTGAATATGAGGCAGCGTAGGTGGATTGAATTATTGAATGATTACGACTTTGAGATTCGTTACCACCCGGGGAAGGCAAATGTGGTAGCCGATGCCTTGAGCAGGAAGGACAGAGAACCCATTCGAATAAAATCTATGAATATAATGATTCATAATAACCTTACTACTCAAATAAAGGAGGCGCAACAAGGAGTTTTAAAAGAGGGAAATTTAAAGGATGAAATACCCAAAGGATCGGAGAAGCATCTTAATATTCGGGAAGACGGAACCCGGTATAGGGCTGAAAGGATTTGGGTACCAAAATTTGGAGATATGAGAGAAATGGTACTTAGAGAAGCTCATAAAACCAGATACTCAATACATCCTGGAACGGGGAAGATGTACAAGGATCTCAAGAAACATTTTTGGTGGCTGGGTATGAAAGCCGATGTTGCTAAATACGTAGGAGAATGTTTGACATGTTCTAAGGTTAAAGCTGAGCATCAGAAACCATCAGGTCTACTTCAACAACCCGAAATCCCGGAATGGAAATGGGAAAACATTACCATGGATTTCATCACTAAATTGCCAAGGACTGCAAGTGGTTTTGATACTATTTGGGTAATAGTTGATCGTCTCACCAAATCAGCACACTTCCTGCCAATAAGAGAAGATGACAAGATGGAGAAGTTAGCACGACTGTATTTGAAGGAAGTCGTCTCCAGACATGGAATACCAATCTCTATTATCTCTGATAGGGATGGCAGATTTATTTCAAGATTCTGGCAGACATTACAACAAGCATTAGGAACTCGTCTAGACATGAGTACTGCCTATCATCCATAAACTGATGGGCAGAGCGAAAGGACGATACAAACGCTTGAAGACATGCTACGAGCATGTGTTATTGATTTCGAAAACAGTTGCGATCAACATCTACCGTTAGCAGAATTTTCCTACAACAACAGCTACCATTCAAGCATTGAGATGGCGCCGTTTGAAGCACTTTATGGTAGAAAGTGCAGGTCTCCAATTTGTTGGAGTGAAGTGGGGGATAGACAGATTACGGGTCCAGAGATTATACAAGAAACTACCGAGAAGATCATTCAAATTCAACAACGGTTGAAAACTGCCCAAAGTCGACAAAAGAGCTACGCTGACATTAAAAGAAAAGATATAGAATTTGAAATTGGAGAGATGGTCATGCTTAAAGTTGCACCTTGGAAAGGCGTTGTTCGATTTGGTAAACGAGGGAAATTAAATCCAAGGTATATTGGACCATTCAAGATTATTGATCGTGTCGGACCAGTAGCTTACCGACTTGAGTTACCTCAACAACTCGCGGCTGTACATAACACTTTCCACGTCTCGAATTTGAAGAAATGTTTTGCTAAAGAAGATCTCACTATTTCGTTAGATGAAATCCAAATCAACGAAAAACTTCAATTCATCGAAGAACCCGTCGAAATACTGGATCGTGAGGTTAAAAGACTTAAGCAAAACAAGATACCAATTGTTAAGGTTCGATGGAATGCTCGTAGAGGACTCGAGTTCACCTGGGAGCGTGAAGATCAGATGAAGAAGAAATACCCGCATCTATTTCCAGAAGATTCGTCAACACCTTCAACAGCTTAAAATTTCGGGACGAAATTTATTTAACGGGTAGGTACTGTAGTGACCCGAACTTTTCCATGTTTATATATATTAATTGAGATTGATATTTACATGATTAAATTTTTCCAACATGTTAAGCAATCAAACTTGTTAAGACTTGATTAATTGAAAAATGTTTCATATAGACAATTGACCACCCAAGTTGACCGGTAATTCACGAACGTTAAAACTTGTAAAAACTATATGATGACATATATATGGATATATATATAGTTAACATGATACTATGATAAGTAAACATATTATTAAGTATATTAACAATGAACTACATATGTAAAAATAAGACTACTAACTTAATGATTTTTAAACGAGACATATATGTAACGATTATCGTTGTAAAGACATTTAATGTATATATATCATATTAAGAGATATTCATACATGATAATATCATGATAATAAAATAATTTAAAATCTCATTTGATATTATAAACATTGGGTTAACAACATTTAACAAGATCGTTAACCTAAAGGTTTCAAAACAACACTTACATGTAACGACTAACGATGACTTAACGATTCAGTTAAAATGTATATACATGTAGTGTTTTAATATGTATTTATACACTTTTGAAATACTTAAATACACTTATCAAAATACTTCTACTTAACAAAAATGCTTACAATTACATCCTCGTTCAGTTTCATCAATAATTCTACTCGTATGCAACCGTATTCGTACTCGTACAATACACAGCTTTTAGATGTATGTACTATTGGTATATACACTCCAATGATCAGCTCTTAGCAGCCCATGTGAGTCACCTAACACATGTGGGAACCATCATTTGGCAACTAGCATGAAATATCTCATAAAATTACAAAAATATGAGTAATCATTCATGACTTATTTACATGAAAACAAAATTACATATCCTTTATATCTAATCCATACACCAACGACCAAAAACACCTACAAACACTTTAATTCTTCAATTTTCTTCATCTAATTGATCTCTCTCAAGTTCTATCTTCAAGTTCTAAGTGTTCTTCATATATTCTACAAGTTCTAGTTACATAAAATCAAGAATACTTTCAAGTTTGCTAGCTCACTTCCAATCTTGTAAGGTGATCATCCAACCTCAAGAAATCTTTGTTTCTTACAGTAGGTTATCATTCTAATACAAGGTAATAATCATATTCAAACTTTGGTTCAATTTCTATAACTATAACAATCTTATTTCAAGTGATGATCTTACTTGAACTTGTTTTCGTGTCATGATTCTGCTTCAAGAACTTCGAGCCATCCAAGGATCCGTTAAAGCTAGATCCATTTTTCTCTTTTCTAGTAGGTTTATCAAAGGAACTTAAGGTAGTAATGATGTTCATAACATCATTCGATTCATATATATAAAGCTATCTTATTCGAAGGTTTAAACTTTTAATCACTAGAACATAGTCTAGTTAATTCTATACTTGTTCGCAAACAAAAGTTAATCCTCCTAACTTGACTTTTAAAATCAACTAAACACATGTTATATATCTATATGATATGCTAACTTAATGATTTAAAACCTGGAAACCAGAAAAACATCGTAAAACCGGATTTACGCCGTCGTAGTAACACCGCGGGCTGTTTTGGGTTAGTTAATTAAAAACTATGATAAACTTTGATTTAAAAGTTGTTATTCTGAGAAAATGATTTTTATTATGAACATGAAACTATATCCAAAAATTATGGTTAAACTCAAAGTGGAAGTATGTTTTCTAAAATGGTCATCTAGACGTTGTTCTTTCGACTGAAATGACTACCTTTACAAAAACGACTTGTAACTTATTTTTCCGACTATAAACCTATACTTTTTCTGTTTTGATTCAAAAAATAGTGTTCAATATGAAACCATAGCAATTTGATTCACTCAAAACGGATTTAAAATGAAGAAGTTATGGGTAAAACAAGATTGGATAATTTTTCTCATTTTAGCTACGTGAAAATTGGTAACAAATCTATTCCAACCATAACTTAATCAAATTGTATTGTATATTATGTAATCTTTAGATACCATAGACATGTATACAATGTTTCGACCTATCATGTCGACACATCTATATATATTTCGGAACAACCATAGACACTCTATATATGAATGTTGGAGTTAGCTATACAGGGTTGAGGTTGATTCCAAAATATATATAGTTTGAGTTGTGATCAATACTGAGATACGTATACACTGGGTCGTGGATTGATTCAAGATAATATTTATCGATTTATTTCTGTACATCTAACTGTGGACAACTAGTTGTAGGTTACTAACGAGGACAGCTGACTTAATAAACTTAAGACATCAAAATATATTAAAAGTGTTGTAAATATATTTTCAACATACTTTGATATATATGTATATATTGTTATAGGTTCGTGAATCAACCAGTGGCCAAGTCTTACTTCCCGACGAAGTAAAAATCTGTGAAAGTGAGTTATAGTCCCACTTTTAAAATCTAATATTTTTGGGATGAGAATACATGCAGGTTTTATAAATGATTTACAAAATAGACACAAGTACGTGAAACTACGTTCTATGGTTGAATTATCGAAATCGAATATGCCCCTTTTTATTAAGTCTGGTAATCTAAGAATTAGGGAACAGACACCCTAATTGACGCGAATCCTAAAGATAGATCTATTGGGCCTAACAAACCCCATCCAAAGTACCGGATGCTTTAGTACTTCGAAATTTATATCATATCCGAAGGGTGTCCCGGAATGATGGGGATATTCTTATATATGCATCTTGTTAATGTCCGTTACCAGGTGTTCACCATATGAATGATTTTTATCTCTATGTATGGGATGTGTATTGAAATATGAAATCTTGTGGTCAATTATTATGATTTGATATATATATAGGTTAAACCTATAACTCACCAACATTTTTGTTGACGTTTTAAGCATGTTTATTCTCAGGTGATTATTAAGAGCTTCCGCTGTCGCATACTTAAATAAGGAAGAGATTTGGAGTCCATGCTTGTATGATATTGTGTAAAAACTGCATTCAAGAAACTTATTTTGTTGTAACATATTTGTATTGTAAACCATTATGTAATGGTCGTGTGTAAACAGGATATTTTAGATTATCATTATTTGATAATCTACTTAAAGCTTTTTAAACCTTTATTGATGAAATAAAGGTTATGGTTTGTTTTAAAATGAATGCAGTCTTTGAAAAACGTCTCATATAGAGGTCAAAACCTCGCAACGAAATCAATTAATATGGAACGTTTTTAATCAATAAGAACGGGACATTTCAGTTGGTATCCGAGCGTTGGTATTAGAGAACCAGAATTTTGCATTAGTGTGTCTTATCGAGTTTGTTAGGATGCATTAGTGAGTCTGGACTTCGACCGTGTTTACTTGAAAAATGATTGCTTAACAAATTTTGTTGGAAACTATATATTTTTAACATGTGAATATTATGTGATATATTAATCTCTTAACGCGTTTGATATTGTGTGATAGATGTCTACCTCTAGAACAAGTCCCATTGACTCACCTAATAATAATGAAGAGTCAAATGTAAATTGGAATGATTCGTGGACTGATTCACAAGTTCCCGAAGAGGAACCGGAAGAAGAGTCGGAACCGGAAGAAGAATCGGAACCGAAAGAAGAATCGGAACCGGATGAAGAAATAGAACCGGTGGGGGAAATAATAAAACGGTTAAGTAAAAGAAAATCCTCAACCAACCGACCAAGGTTAATTATGGTCAATGGTGTTTCCGCCAAGGAAGCAAAATATTGGGAGGATTACCAATTCTCCGATGAATCGGATTCCGACGAGAATTCCGATGATGTTATAGAAATTACCCCAACTGAATTTAAAAAGGCAAAAGAAAATAATAAGGGAAAGGGCATAAAAATAGAGAAATCTAATTCCAAGCCCGATGAACTTTATATGTATCGTCAACCCCCGAAGTCCTTAAGTTGTAACAATGACCCAGGAACCTCTAAACCACCAGGTTTTTCTAAACCAATGTGGAAAATGACGGCTCGTATTAGGGGAACATCATATATCCCTAGAAACTTGGCAAAACGATCCAAAACCGAAGAAGAAGAAACAAGCGAGTCGGAATAAGATAGTTGTATTCGTGTGGTGTAATATATGTAATATAGTGTGCTTATGCTTTATGATATATGTAAAAATTGCTTGTATTAATAAGTATTTTTTTTATGAATCTAACTCTTGTCTATTTTACAGTATAAAAACACAAAATGGATAGACAACCCAATATTTTAAGAGACCTACCCGGAGACATGATGGATGAAATCTTGTCTAGAGTCGGTCAGAATTCTTCGGCACAACTATTTAAGGCGAGATCAGTTTGTAAGACATTCGAAGAACGTTCCAAGAATGCCTTGGTTTATAAAAGGCTTTCGTTCGAAAGATGGGGGATATCACATTGGGAAATCCATAAGTTACGATGTGTTTACTTTGACGCATATATTGCGGGGAACCCAAATGCTATTTTACGCAATGGGTTAAGAAATTATTTTGACTCAATATATCCGAATATTGGACTTCGTGATTTAGAAAAAGCTGCTAACATGCAACATAAAGAAGCATGTTATGCTTACGGATTAGTAATGTTCGCTTCTCACCAAAGTGAGAACAAGAACATCGGGCTACAACTATTAAACAAAACGTTCCCACAAGTGACGGAGTCGGTAATTGGGGTAAGAAATGAGGTTTTTAGATTGTTACGGGACTGTTGGACATTACGTAACCCTCGTCCCTTTGACGACGTTACAACACGCTGTCTTAATGGGAAGTAATCCTAGTAAAACCAGAATGCATGACTTGTTTCTGGACGTATGAATTACGTGTCTTTATTGCCTTTGCTGAACGACTTGTGTACTAGCTAGAATTATCTTCACAACCATCTTGTATCAAATTTATCGTGTGCTATATTTCATGCTATATGTAAAATAAGCGGTATTGTAAGTTTGTAAAATATTGTGTAAAAGTTTGAACGCGAAATATTATTATAATCAGTTTTTCATATAGAATTGTAGTAGTTGAATTGTATATTAGCTACTAAGTATGAACTTAACGGGTAGGTACTACCCGAATTTAAACTTATAAAACGCTAATATGAAGAAAAAGCTTTTATAAATGAGTTCATATTATGCTACGAAATACTATTAACTACTCTTAATATTTTGTATGATTAACTTGTTCCATTTGACTATTTTGAAGGAAATGGCACCCACTACTCGACACACCGTGAATATGAATGAAGAGGAATTCCGTACTTTTCTAGCTTCAAACATAGCCGCAGAACAGGCTGCGCTACATACCAACAATAACCTTGGATCTAGCAGTACAGGAAATCATGTAGGATACACCTACAAAGAATTCACTGCCTGCAAACATTTGGAATTTGATGGAACCGAAGGACCGATCGGATTGAAACGGTGCACCGAGAAGGTCGAATCAGTGTTTGCCATAAGTAAGTGTACTGAAGAGGACAAAGTGAAGTACGCTACGCATACCTTCACAGGTTCTGCGTTAACATGGTGGAATACCTATATAGAGCAAGTGGGACAAGACGATGCGTACGCACTACCGTGGTCAGCATTCAAGCACTTGATGAACGAGAAGTACCGTCCCAGAACTGAGGTCAATAAGCTCAAGACAGAACTTAAAGGGTTACGAACCCAAGGATTTGATATTACCACGTACGAAAGACGATTCACAGAATTGTGCCTATTGTGTTCGGGAGCATTCGAAGATGAGGAAGAGAAGATCGACGCGTTTGTGAAAGGATTATCGGAAAGAATCCAAGAAGATATAAGTTCACACGAGCCCGCCTCCATACAACAGGCATGTAGAATGGCTCACAAACTAGTGAACCAGATTGAAGAAAGAATTAAAGAACAGACTGTTGAAGAGGCCAATGTGAAGCAAGTCAAAAGAAAGTGGGAGGAAAACGGTGATAAGAATCACCAATACAACAACAACAGCAATTACAAAAATAATCGCAACAATTATCCCAACAATCGCAACATCAATCGCAACTACAACAAATGGCCCAACAACAACAACCACAACAACAACAACAACAACAACAGCAACTACAACAATCATCCCAACAACAATAATAACCGCAACAACAACAACAATCAGAAGCAGCTATGCCAAAGGTGTGAAAAGTATCACTCGGGGTTCTGCACCAAATTTTGCAACAAGTGTAAAAGAAATGGTCATAGCGCGGTGAAGTGTGAGGTCTACGGACCAGGGGTTATTAGAACGAAAGGAACAAATGGTGTCGGAACGAGTAATGGCGGAGCAAGTAGTGTCGGAGCAAGTTATGCCAATGTAGTTTGTTATAAATGTGGAAAACCGGGCCACATTATTAGAAATTTCCCGAACCAGGAGAACACGAATGGACAAGGCCGCGGAAGAGTTTTCAATATTAATGCGGCAGAGGCACAGGAAGACCCGGAGCTTGTTACGGGTACGTTTCTTATTGACAATAAATCTGCTTACGTTTTATTTGATTCGGGTGCGGATAGAAGCTATATGAGTAGAGATTTTTGTGCTAAATTAAGTTGTCCATTGACGCCTTTGGATAGTAAATTTTTACTCGAATTAGCAAATGTTAAATTAATTTCAGCAGATAATATATGTTGGAATCGAGAAATTAAACTGGTTAGCGAAACATTTAAGATTGATTTGATACCAGTAGAGTTAGGGAGTTTTGATGTGATAATCGGTATGGACTGGTTGAAAGAAGTGAAAGCAGAGATCGTTTGTTACAAAAATGCAATTCGCATTATACGAGAAAAAGGAAAACCCTTAATGGTGTACGGAGAAAAGGGCAACACGAAGCTACATCTTATTAGTAATTTGAAGGCACAAAAACTAATAAGAAAAGGTTGCTATGCTGTTCTAGCACACGTCGAGAAAGTACAAACTGAAGAAAAGAGCATCAATGATGTTCCCATTGCAAAAGAATTTCCCAATGTATTTTCGAAAGAATTACCGGGATTACCCCCACATCGATCCGTTGAATTTCAAATAGATCTTGTACCAGGAGCTGCACCAATAGCTCGTGCTCCTTACAGACTCGCACCCAGCGAGATGAAAGAACTGCGAAGCCAATTACAAGAACTTTTAGAGCGTGGTTTCATTCGACCAAGCACATCACCGTGGGGAGCTCCTGTTTTGTTTGTCAAGAAGAAAGATGGTACATTCAGGTTGTGTATCGACTACCGAGAGTTGAACAAACTTACCATCAAGAACCGCTACCCACTACCGAGAATCGACGACTTATTTGATCAACTACAAGGATCGTCTGTTTATTCAAAGATTGACTTACGTTCCGGGTATCATCAAATGCGGGTGAAAGAAGATGATATTCCAAAGACTGCTTTCAGAACACGTTACGGTCATTACGAGTTTATGGTCATGCCGTTTGGTTTAACTAATGCACCAGCTGTGTTCATGGACCTTATGAACCGAGTATGTGGACCATACCTTGACAAGTTTGTCATTGTTTTCATTGATGACATACTTATTTACTCAAAGAATGACCAAGAACACGGTGAACATTTGAGAAAGGTGTTAGAAGTATTGAGGAAGGAAGAATTGTATGCTAAGTTTTCAAAGTATGCATTTTGGTTGGAAGAAGTTCAATTCCTCGGTCACATAGTGAACAAAGAAGGTATTAAGGTGGATCCGGCAAAGATAGAAACTGTTGAAAAGTGGGAAATCCCGAAAACTTCGAAACACATACGCCAGTTTTTAAGACTAGCTGGTTACTACAGAAGGTTCATCCAAGACTTTTTCAGAATAGCAAAACCCTTGACTGCATTAATGTATAAAGGGAAGAAATTTGAATGGAATGATGAACAAGAGAAAGCGTTTCAGTTATTGAAGAAAAAGCTAACTACGGCACCTATATTGTCATTGCCTGAAGGGAATGATGATTTTGTGATTTATTGTGACGCATCAAAGCAAGGTCTCGGTTGTGTATTAATGCAACGAGCGAAGGTGATTGCTTATGCGTCTAGACAATTGAAGATTCACGAACAAAATTATACGACGCATGATTTGGAATTAGGCGCGGTTGTTTTTGCATTAAAGACTTGGAGGCACTACTTATATGGGGTCAAAAGTATTATATATACCGACCACAAAAGTCTTCAACACATATTTAATCAGAAACAACTGAATATGAGGCAGCGTAGGTGGATTGAATTATTGAATGATTACGACTTTGAGATTCGTTACCACCCGGGGAAGGCAAATGTGGTAGCCGATGCCTTGAGCAGGAAGGACAGAGAACCCATTCGAGTAAAATCTATGAATATAATGATTCATAATAACCTTACTACTCAAATAAAGGAGGCGCAACAAGGAGTTTTAAAAGAGGGAAATTTAAAGGATGAAATACCCAAAGGATCGGAGAAGCATCTTAATATTCGGGAAGACGGAACCCGGTATAGGGCTGAAAGGATTTGGGTTAAAAAATTTGGAGATATGAGAGAAATGGTACTTAGAGAAGCTCATAAAACCAGATACTCAATACATCCTGGAACGGGGAAGATGTACAAGGATCTCAAGAAACATTTTTGGTGGCTGGGTATGAAAGCCGATGTTGCTAAATACGTAGGAGAATGTTTGACATGTTCTAAGGTCAAAGCTGAGCATCAGAAACCATCAGGTCTACTTCAACAACCCGAAATCCCGGAATGGAAATGGGAAAACATTACCATGGATTTCATCACTAAATTGCCAAGGACTGCAAGTGGTTTTGATACTATTTGGGTAATAGTTGATCGTCTCACCAAATCAGCACACTTCCTGCCAATAAGAGAAGATGACAAGATGGAGAAGTTAGCACGACTGTATTTGAAGGAAGTCGTCTCCAGACATGGAATACCAATCTCTATTATCTCTGATAGGGATGGCAGATTTATTTCAAGATTCTGGCAGACATTACAGCAAGCATTAGGAACTCGTCTAGACATGAGTACTGCCTATCATCCACAAACTGATGGGCAGAGCGAAAGGACGATACAAACGCTTGAAGACAAGCTACGAGCATGTGTTATTGATTTCGGAAACAGTTGGGATCAACATCTACCGTTAGCAGAATTTTCCTACAACAACAGCTACCATTCAAGCATTGAGATGGCGCCGTTTGAAGCACTTTATGGTAGAAAGTGCAGGTCTCCAATTTGTTGGAGTGAAGTGGGGGATAGACAGATTACGGGTCCGGAGATTATACAAGAAACTACCGAGAAGATCATCCAAATTCAACAACGGTTGAAAACCGCCCAAAGTCGACAAAAGAGCTACGCTGACATTAAAAGAAAAGATATAGAATTTGAAATTGGAGAGATGGTCATGCTTAAATTTGCACCTTGGAAAGGCGTTGTTCGATTTGGTAAACGAGGGAAATTAAATCCAAGGTATATGGACCATTCAAGATTATTGATCGTGTCGGACCAGTAGCTTACCGACTTGAGTTAACTCAACAACTCGCGGCTGTACATAACACTTTCCACGTCTCGAATTTGAAGAAATGTTTTGCTAAAGAAGATCTCACTATTTCATTAGATGAAATCCAAATCAACGAAAAACTTCAATTCATTGAAGAACCCGTCGAAATAATGGATCGTGAGGTTAAAAGACTTAAGCAAAACAAGATACCAATTGTTAAGGTTCGATGGAATGCTCATAGAGGACTCGAGTTCACCTGGGAGCGTGAAGATCAGATGAAGAAGAAATACCCGCATCTATTTCCAGAAGATTCGTCAACACCTTCAACAGCTTAAAATTTCGGGACGAAATTTATTTAACGGGTAGGTACTGTAGTGACCCGAACTTTTCCATGTTTATATATATTAATTGAGATTGATATTTACATGATTAAATTTTTCCAACATGTTAAGCAATCAAACTTGTTAAGACTTGATTAATTGAAAAATGTTTCATATAGACAATTGACCACCCAAGTTGACCGGTGATTCACGAACGTTAAAACTTGTAAAAACTATATGATGACATATATATGGATATATATATAGTTAACATGATACTATGATAAGTAAACATATTATTAAGTATATTAACAATGAACTACATATGTAAAAACAAGACTACTAACTTAATGATTTTTAAACGAGACATATATGTAACGATTATCGTTGTAAAGACATTTAATGTATATATATCATATTAAGAGATATTCATACATGATAATATCATGATAATAAAATAATTTAAAATCTCATTTGATATTATAAACATTGGGTTAACAACATTTAACAAGATCGTTAACCTAAAGGTTTCAAACAACACTTACATGTAACGACTAACGATGACTTAACAATTCAGTTAAAATGTATATACATGTAGTGTTTTAATATGTATTTATACACTTTTGAAATACTTAAATACACTTATCAAAATACTTCTACTTAACAAAATGCTTACAATTACATCCTCGTTCAGTTTCATCAACAATTCTACTCGTATGCACCCGTACTCGTACTTGTACAATACACAGCTTTTAGATGTATGTACTATTGGTATATACACTCCAATGATCAGCTCTTAGCAGCCCATGTGAGTCACCTAACACATGTGGGAACCATCATTTGGCAACTAGCATGAAATATCTCATAAAATTACAAAAATATGAGTAATCATTCATGACTTATTTACATGAAAACAAAATTACATATCCTTTATATCTAATCCATACACCAACGACCAAAAACACCTCCAAACACTTTCATTCTTCAATTTTCTTCATCTAATTGATCTCTCTCAAGTTCTATCTTCAAGTTCTAAGTGTTCTTCATATATTCTACAAGTTCTAGTTACATAAAATCAAGAATACTTTCAAGTTTGCTAGCTCACTTCCAATCTTGTAAGGTGATCATCCAACCTCAAGAAATCTTTGTTTCTTACAGTAGGTTATCATTCTAATACAAGGTAATAATCATATTCAAACTTTGGTTCAATTTCTATAACTATAACAATCTTATTTCAAGTGATGATCTTACTTGAACTTGTTTTCGTGTCATGATTCTGCTTCAAGAACTTCGAGCCATCCAAGGATCCGTTAAAGCTAGATCCATTTTTCTCTTTTCCAGTAGGTTTATCAAAGGAACTTAAGGTAGTAATGATGTTCATAACATCATTCGATTCATATATATAAAGCTATCTTATTCGAAGGTTTAAACTTTTAATCACTAGAACATAGTTTAGTTAATTCTATACTTGTTCGCAAACAAAAGTTAATCCTTCTAACTTGACTTTTAAAATCAACTAAACACATGTTATATATCTATATGATATGCTAACTTAATGATTTAAAACCTGGAAACCAGAAAAACATCGTAAAACCGGATTTACGCCGTCGTAGTAACACCGCGGGCTGTTTTGGGTTAGTTAATTAAAAACTATGATAAACTTTGATTTAAAAGTTGTTATTCTGAGAAAATGATTTTTATTATGAACATGAAACTATATCCAAAAATTATGGTTAAACTCAAAGTGGAAGTATGGTTTCTAAAATGGTCATCTAGACGTCGTTCTTTCGACTGAAATGACTACCTTTACAAAAACGACTTGTAACTTATTTTTCCGACTATAAACCTATACTTTTTCTGTTTAGATTCATAAAATAGAGTTCAATATGAAGCCATAGCAATTTGATTCACTCAAAACGGATTTAAAATGAAGAAGTTATGGGTAAAACAAGATTGGATAATTTTTCTCATTTTAGCTACGTGAAAATTGGTAACAAATCTATTCCAACCATAACTTAATCAACTTGTATTGTATATTATGTAATCTTGAGATACCATAGACACGTATACAATGTTTCAACCTATCATGTCGACACATCTATATATATTTCGGAACAACCGTAGACACTCTATATGTGAATGTTGGAGTTAGCTATACAGGGTTGAGGTTGATTCCAAAATATATATAGTTTGAGTTGTGATCAATACTGAGATACGTATATACTGGGTCGTGGATTAATTCAAGATAATATTTATCGATTTATTACTGTACATCTAACTGTGGACAACTAGTTGTAGGTTACTAACGAGGACAGCTGACTTAATAAACTTAAAACATCAAAATATATTAAAAGTGTTGTAAATATATTTTGAACATACTTTGATATATATGTATATATTGTTATAGGTTCGTGAATCAACCAGTGGCCAAGTCTTACTTCCCGACGAAGTAAAAATCTGTGAAAGTGAGTTATAGTCCCACTTTTAAAATCTAATATTTTTGGGATGAGAATACATGCAGGTTTTATAAATGATTTACAAAATAGACACAAGTACGTGAAACTACGTTCTATGGTTGAATTATCGAAATCGAATATGCCCCTTTTTATTAAGTCTGGTAATCTAAGAATTAGGAAACAGACACCCTAATTGACGCGAATCCTAAAGATAGATCTATTGGGCCTAACAAACCCCATCCAAAGTACCGGATGCTTTAGTACTTCGAAATTTATATCATATCCGAAGGGTGTCCCGGAATGATGGGGATATTCTTATATATGCATCTTGTTAATGTCGGTTACCAGGTGTTCACCATATGAATGATTTTTATCTCTATGTATGGGATGTGTATTGAAATATGAAATCTTGTGGTCAATTATTATGATTTGATATATATAGGTTAAACCTATAACTCACCAACATTTTTGTTGACGTTTTAAGCATGTTTATTCTCAGGTGATTATTAAGAGCTTCCGCTGTCGCATACTTAAATAAGGACGAGATTTGGAGTCCATGCTTGTATGATATTGTGTAAAAACTGCATTCAAGAAACTTAATTTGTTGTAACATATTTGTATTGTAAACCATTATGTAATGGTCGTGTGTAAACAGGATATTTTAGATTATCATTAGTTGATAATCTACGTAAAGTTTTTAAACCTTTATTGATGAAATAAAGGTTATGGTTTGTCTTAAAATGAATGCAGTCTTTGAAAAACGTCTCATATAGAGGTCAAAACCTCGCAACGAAATCAATTAATATGGAACGTTTTTAATCAATAAGAACGAGACATTTCACAACACACCATTCCTTATATACAGGTCTACGAATGGTGAAAAGACGTTCCCAATCTGTAAAAGAAGAACTGCCATACCTTTGAATCAAATGCTGTCTAACACGGTCAGCTAGATGGACCGTTTCTAAAGGATTCCAATCAATTACCCTCGGCACCTCTACCTCTTTTGTTACTAATTTGAATTTATTACTTTGATATGATGGGTAATCTCTCCATCGTCTATCGAATCTAAAATTAGGATGCAATGTGTGTTCAGGAATCGTTGGGTATTCTACAGGTGGATGTGGCTGAAATACTATGAATTCATTAGGTAACTGTAGCGGGTCATAATAAGGTACGTGCTGATCAGGCTGTTGTTGTGGTTCCTGTTGTGGTACTTGCTCAGGTTCATAATGCATTTCTAGTTCTGGTTCTGGAGCTGGAGCAGGTCGTCTAGATGATGACGATGATGAACCTCCAGTATCGGCTTTCTGCAAAACACATTAAACACAAAATTTTTGCATCCAAATATGCATTAGTGTTAGCAAAATATCAACTTAAAACAATCACACTAACATGTTAAATCAAAATTAAACTTATACACATTTTCACAATTTTTACAATTCTATACTTTTTCAAATAAGCACATATGGAAATGTAGACAAAGTTCATAAGCATTTAACTCAAATAACATGTCAAAATAGTCATTACTAACAATTAAACAAGTCTCAAATGGCAAATATATCAAATTAATCAAGTTCATGAATTTTAGACTTAAAAAGTCCACTTTAATCTCCAAAAATCATGTTTAGGATCAATGTTTGGATCATTTAACTACCTAAACATGTTACACTACTCAATTTAGCAATAATTCAGGACAAAAATCAGCCATAACCTGTTTATTTCAAAAAGCCTCAAATTACTCAAGAACACAAATCCTAGATTTCTAAAATTTTTAAGTTTTTGGCTTCAAATCATGTTAAATAGCATCAATCTAGGTTATACATGCATAAAATACTATCAATTTAACACTAATTACATTAGAAATTAACAAAATTGCATTAGGTAAAATATTGGTAATTATCACAAAAACTAGAGAATTTAAATGTTTAGGGGTGTAATTTTTACCTTTTTGCCGAAGAATGCGAATCTAGGCATGATTAGAGCAAGAAATTTGACGAATTATGTGAAGATTTGAGAGTATTTTCGGGTATGTGTGTGTTGTGGTGTGAAGAACAGAACAGACTGCCTTTTGATCCTGGCCTGATTTTCAGCTCCATGATCGCATGGAGTTGAAGTGTAAACCCCATGCGATCGCATGAGGGTCCAGGTACAGTAATTTTGGCTTTTTTTATATATATAACCTTACACTTTATAAAACATAAAATTAATAAAATTTTAAAAATTTGTTTCTTTTTAGGATGAGGGCGTTTCGGATCGATGTCCTAGTCCGTCCCTCGACAAAATTTTAAAATTTGTCACTTTTTAATCGCGGTTTTAAAAGTAAAGATTTTTGGGTTTTTTAATATTTTTGGCATACTTTAATTCAATAAGATTAAAAATAATGATAATAAAAGTTCTCGTCCCTCCCTTGGGTAGAGCAATTTCTGTTCAACGACCTAGTCTTCAACTCACGACGAATTTTAAGAATCATATTTTTAACTTAGCGAAATAAAGTAAATTTTTGTTTTTAAATTCACATCAAACTTAAATTTAAAATGCATAAAATTAAAAATTCATATTAAAAATTTACACTAAACTTAAATTATATTTTTGTTTTTATACATACAAACTTATATTAAAAATATTAATTTTTCAAATATTTACAATTTTAAATATATTGATTTAAAAAGTTTACAATATTATTTTAATATTAATTTTAAAAACAAAGTAAAAATAAAATTAAAAATCTTTTTGGTCTTTTATCCCACTTTAATCAATCAAATATTATCAAAAATATACGCCCCTCTTTTTGGTAAAGTAATTTTGGTTCAACGACCTAATTTACTCATGACGAATTTTTGAAATATTTTGGTTGAATGATTAAAGATATTTATACCTTAAGAATAAACAGTAAATTTCGCAGTGATGTAATAAATTTTTGTATGATATCAATAATTTCGGTCGCAAGACCTAATTTTATTGAATACCAATTTAATACTTTATAGCGAACAATTTAGCGTTTATTATCAAAAGGTTAAAAATAAAAATAAAAATAAAAACTGTACATACTTACGTGTGAAATAGATTTCTTAGTGATATGCTCTAGCCCACTCATAAGATAGTCGGACTAATTGATTTTCCATGGCTACACAGGCGTAACCTCGAGCATTCAACGTTTTTTCTTCTAAACATATGAACGGTCCATCTCTGCATAAGTAACAAATTCGGTATTTGAATAGGTTTGATTATTTGAACATTTACCTTCGTGTGACCATTTTTCTCATTTGTGACATCTTTCAAGGTGTCGTGCTCTTCTTTTCGCTACGAATTTTGATTTTCCTTTACCAAACTGTAACTTGTTATTTTCGCATCTGGATTCTTTTCTTACTCCGTCCAATTTAGCTCTGATTAATGATACTATTTCACTTGGAAGTGTGTCATTATTACGTTTAGTGATCAACGCGTGTAGCATTAGACCATGTTTTAATTCACAGGAAGTCTTCATCTCGTAAAACCTAAAAAAAATAAAAATTCAGAATTGGGGGAGAAGACTAGTTCTTTAGGGTCTGCTAGGGAAAGTCCATTCGGGTTCCATTTTCGAGAACTACACGAAAAAAGAAAATATAACTCTAACAGATATTATCCTTTAAAGACTTGATTCTCCCCACACTTAGTTAGCTGTGGTGTCGAAATTGTGATTAACTTCGTTGTCAACTTCCATCGGACTATCTATGTAATGTTTAACTCTGTGACCATTAACCTTAAATTCAATCCCATTTGAATTTATTAATTCTACTGTTCCGTATGGAAAAACTCTTTTGACTATGAATGGTCCAGACCATCTTGATTTCAATTTCCAGAAAATAGCTTGAATCGTGAATTGAAAAGAAGAACTCCATCTCCTTCTTTGAATTCTTTTGAACTTCTGATTCTTTTTTCATGCCATTTCTTCATTCTTTCTTTATAGATCAACGAATTTTTGTATGCTTCATGTCTCAATTCTTCTAATTCGTTTAATTGACTTAACCGTAGACGTCCGGCTTCATGTAAATCAAGATTACATATCTTCAAAGCCCAAAATGCTTTGTGTTCAATTTCTACTGAAAGATGACATGCTTTTCCGTAGACGAGTCTGAAATGTGTGGTTCCAATTGGAGTTTTGTAGGCTTTTCTAAAAGCCCAGAGTGTATCCTCCAATTTTATGGACCATTCCTTCGGATTTGATCCTACAGTTTTCTCCAGAATGCGTTTTAAAGCTCGGTTGGTATTTTCAACTTGTCCACTTATTTGTGGATGATATGCGGTGGAGATTTTATGAGTTACTCTGAAATGACCCGTTCATATACATTATAAACGATTCACAATAGTTGATTACATTACGAGGTATTTGACCTCTATATGATACATTTTACAAACATTGCATTCATTTTTAAAAGACAAAATTTCTTTACATCAAAAATTGACAGGCATGCATACCATTTCATAATATCCACTATCCAACTATAAATTGATTTAATAATAATCTTTGATGAACTCAATGACTCGAGTGCAACGTTCTTCGAAATATGCTATGAAAGACTCCAAGTAATATCTTTAAAATGAGCAAATGCACAACGGAAGATTTCTTTAACACCTGAGAATAAACATGCTTTAAAGTGTCAACCAAAAGGTTGGTGAGTTCATTAGTTTATCATAATCATTTATTTCCATCATTTTAATAGACCACAAGAATTTTATTTCCAGTTCTCATAAATATACGTCCCATGCATAGAGACAAAAATAATCATTCATATGGTGAACACCTGGTAACCGGCATTAACTAGATACATATAAGAATATCCCCTATCATTCCGGGATCCTCCTTCGGACATGATATAAATTTCGAAGTACTAAAGCATCCGGTACTTTGGATGGGGTTTGTTAGACCCAATAGATCTATCTTTAGGATTCGCGTCAATTAGGGTGTCTGTTCCCTAATTCTTAGATTACCAGACTTTAATAAAAAGGGGCATATTTGAAATGTCCCGTTCTTATTGATTAAAAACGTTCCATATTAATTGATTTCGTTGCGAGGTTTTGACCTCTATATGAGACGTTTTTCAAAGACTGCATTCATTTTTAAAACAAACCATAACCTTTATTTCATAAATAAAGGTTTAAAAAGCTTTACGTAGATTATCAAATAATGATAATCTAAAATATCCTGTTTACACACGACCATTACATAATGGTTTACAATACAAATATGTTACACCGAAATCAGTTTCTTGAATGCAGTTTCTACACAATATCATACAAACATGGACTCCAAATCTTGTCCTTATTTTAGTATGCAACAGCGGAAGCTCTTAATATTCACCTGAGAATAAACATGCTTTAAACGTCAACAAAAATGTTGGTGAGTTATAGGTTTAACCTATATATATCAAATCGTAACAATAGACCACAAGATTTCATATTTCAATACACATCCCATACATAGAGATAAAAATCATACATATGGTGAACACCTGGTAACCGACATTAACAAGATGCATATATATAAGAATATCCCCATCATTCCGGGACACCCTTCGGATATGATATTAATTTCGAAGTACTAAAGCATCCGGTACTTTGGATGAGGTTTGTTAGGCCCAATAGATCTATCTTTAGGATTCGCGTCAATTAGGGTGTCTGTTCCCTAATTCTTAGATTACCAGACTTAATAAAAAGGGGCATATTCGATTTCGATAATTCAACCATAGAATGTAGTTTCACGTACTTGTGTCTATTTTGTAAATCATTTATAAAACCTGCATGTATTCTCATCCCAAAAATATTAGATTTTAAAAGTGGGACTATAACTCACTTTCACAGATTTTTACTTCGTCGGGAAGTAAGACTTGGCCACTGGTTGATTCACGAACCTATAACAATATATACATATATATCAAAGTATGTTCAAAATATATTTACAACACTTTTAATATATTTTGATGTTTTAAGTTTATTAAGTCAGCTGTCCTCGTTAGTAACCTACAACTAGTTGTCCATAATTAGATGTACAGAAATAAATCGATAAATATTATCTTGAATCAATCTACGACCCAGTGTATACGTATCTCAGTATTGATCACAACTCAAACTATATATATTTTGGAATCAACCTCAACCCTGTATAGCTAACTCCAACATTCACATATAGAGTGTCTATGGTTGTTCCGAAATATATATAGATGTGTCGACATGATAGGTCGAAACATTGTATACGTGTCTATGGTATCTCAAGATTACATAATATACAATACAAGTTGATTAAGTTATGGTTGGAATAGATTTGTTACCAATTTTCACGTAGCTAAAATGAGAAAAATTATCCAATCTTGTTTTACCCATAACTTCTTCATTTTAAATCCGTTTTGAGTGAATCCAATTGCTATGGTTTCATATTGAACTCCATTTTATGAATCTAAACAGAAAAAGTATAGGTTTATAGTCGGAAAAATAAGTTACAAGTCATTTTTGTAAAGGTAGTCATTTCAGTCGAAAGAACGACGTCTAGATGACCATTTTAGAAAACATACTTCCACTTTGAGTTTAACCATAATTTTTGGATATAGTTTCATGTTCATAATAAAAATCATCTTCTCAGAATAACAACTTTTAAATCAAAGTTTATCATAGTTTTTAATTAACTAACCCAAAACAGCCCGCGGTGTTACTACGACGGCGTAAATCCAGTTTTACGGTGTTTTTCGTGTTTCCAGGTTTTAAATCATTAAGTTAGCATATCATATAGATATAGAACATGTGTTTAGTTGATTTTAAAAGTCAAGTTAGAAGGATTAACTTTTGTTTGCAAACAAGTTTAGAATTAACTAAACTATGTTCTAGTGATTACAAGTTTAAACCTTCGAATAAGATAGCTTTATATGTATGAATCGAATGATGTTATGAACATAATTACTACCTTAAATTCCTTGGATAAACCTACTGGAAAAAAGAAAAATGGATCTAGCTTCAACGGATCCTTGGATGGCTCGAAGTTCTTGAAGCAGAATCATGACACGAAAACAAGTTCAAGTAAGATCATCACTTGAAATAAGATTGTTATAGTTATAGAAATTGAACCAAAGTTTGAATATGATTATTACCTTGTATTAGAATGATAACCTACTGTAAGAAACAAAGATTTCTTGAGGTTGGATGATCACCTTACAAGATTGAAAGTGAGCTAGCAAACTTGAAAGTATTCTTGATTTTATGTAACTAGAACTTGTAAAATATATGAAGAACACTTAGAACTTGAAGATAGAACTTGAGAGAGATCAATTAGATGAAGAAAATTGAAGAATGAAAGTGTTTGTATGTGTTTTTTGTCGTTGGTGTATGGATTAGATATAAAGGATATGTAATTTTGTTTTCATGTAAATAAGTCATGAATGATTACTCATATTTTTGTAATTTTATGAGATATTTCATGCTAGTTGCCAAATGATGGTTCCCACATGTGTTAGGTGACTCACATGGGCTGCTAAGTGCTGATCATTGGATTGTATATACCAATAGTACATACATATAAAAGCTGTGTATTGTACGAGTACGAATACGGGTGCATACGAGTAGAATTGTTGATGAAACTGAACGAGGATGTAATTGTAAGCATTTTTGTTAAGTAGAAGTATTTTGATAAGTGTCTTGAAGTCTTTCAAAATTGTATGAATACATATTAAAACACTACATGTATATACATTTTAACTGAGTCGTTAAGTCATCGTTAGTCGTTACATGTAAATGTTGTTTTGAAACCTTTAGGTTAACGATCTTGTTGAATGTTGTTAACCCATTGTTTATTATAACAAATGAGATGTTAAATTATTATATTATCATGATATTATGATATATAATATATCTTAGTATGGTGTATATACAGTTAAATGTCGTTACAACGATAATCGTTACATATATGTCTCGTTTCGAAATCATTAAGTTAGTAGTCTTATTTTTACATATGTATTTCATTGTTAATACACTTAATAATATATTTACTTATCATTTAACATAATTAATAAAGTGTATCAATATCTTAACATGATTCATATGTACCTAGTAAGACGTTGTTATAACGATAATCGTTATATATATCGTTTTCGAGTTTCTTAAATTAATAGTCTCATTTTTATGTATATAACTCATTGTTAAAATACCTAATGAGATACATACTTATAATAAAAACATTTTAACTATATATATAACCATATATATGTCATTGTATAGTTTTTACAAGTTTTAACGTTCGTGAATCACCGGTCAACTTGGGTGGTCAATTGTCTATATGAAACATATTTCAATTAATCAAGTCTTAACAAGTTTGATTGCTTAACATGTTGGAAACATTTAATCATGTAAATATCAATCTCAATTAATATATATAAACATGGAAAAGTTCGGGTCACTACAGTACCTACCCGTTAAATAAATTTCGTCCCGAAATTTTAAGCTGTTGAAGGTGTTGACGAATATTCTGGAAATAGATGCGGGTATTTCTTCTTCATCTGATCTTCACGCTCCCAGGTGAACTCGGGTCCTCTACGAGCATTCCATCGAACCTTAACAATAGGTATCTTGTTTTGCTTAAGTCTTTTAACCTCACGATCCATTATTTCGACGGGTTCTTCGATGAATTGAAGTTTTTCGTTGATTTGGATTTCATCTAACGGAATAGTGAGATCTTCTTTAGCAAAACATTTCTTCAAATTCGAGACGTGGAAAGTGTTATGTACAGCCGTGAGTTGTTGAGGTAACTCAAGTCGGTAAGCTACTGGTCCGACACGATCAATAATCTTGAATGGTCCAATATACCTTGGATTTAATTTCCCTCGTTTACCAAATCGAACAACGCCTTTCCAAGGTGCAACTTTAAGCATGACCATCTCTCCAATTTCAAATTCTATATCTTTTCTTTTAATGTCAGCGTAGCTCTTTTGTCGACTTTGGGCGGTTTTCAACCGTTGTTGAATTTGGATGATCTTCTCGGTAGTTTCTTGTATAATCTCCGGACCCGTAATCTGTCTATCCCCCACTTCACTCCAACAAATCAGAGACCTGCACTTTCTACCATAAAGTGCTTCAAACGGCGCCATCTCAATGCTTGAATGGTAGCTGTTGTTGTAGGAAAATTCTGCTAACGGTAGATGTCGATCCCAACTGTTTCCGAAATCAATAACACATGCTCGTAGCATGTCTTCAAGCGTTTGTATCGTCCTTTCGCTCTGCCCATCAGTTTGTGGATGATAGGCAGTACTCATGTCTAGACGAGTTCCTAATGCTTGCTGTAATGTCTGCCAGAATCTTGAAATAAATCTGCCATCCCTATCAGAGATAATAGAGATTGGTATTCCATGTCTGGAGACGACTTCCTTCAAATACAGTCATGCTAACTTCTCCATCTTGTCATCTTCTCTTATTGGCAGGAAGTGTGCTGATTTGGTGAGACGATCAACTATTACCCAAATAGTATCAAAACCACTTGCAGTCCTTGGCAATTTAGTGATGAAATCCATGGTAATGTTTTCCCATTTCCATTCCAGGATTTCGGGTTGTTGAAGTAGACCTGATGGTTTCTGATGCTCAGCTTTGACCTTAGAACACGTCAAACATTCTCCTACGTATTTAGCAACATCGGCTTTCATACCCGGCCACCAAAAATGTTTCTTGAGATCCTTGTACATCTTCCCCGTTCCAGGATGTATTGAGTATCTGGTTTTATGAGCTTCTCTAAGTACCATTTCTCTCATATCTCCAAATTTTGGTACCCAAATCCTTTCAGCCCTATACCGGGTTCCGTCTTCCTGAATATTAAGATGCTTCTCCGATCCTTTGGGTATTTCATCCTTTAAATTTCCCTCTTTTAAAACTCCTTGTTGCGCCTCCTTTATTTGAGTAGTAAGGTTATTATGAATCATTATATTCATAGATTTTACTCGAATGGGTTCTCTGTCCTTCCTGCTCAAGGCATCGGCTACCACATTTGCCTTCCCCGGGTGGTAACGAATCTCAAAGTCGTAATCATTCAACAATTCAATCCACCTACGCTGCCTCATATTCAATTGTTTCTGATTAAATATGTGTTGAAGACTTTTGTGGTCGGTATATATAATACTTTTGACCCCATATAAGTAGTGCCTCCAAGTCTTTAATGCAAAAACAACCGCTCCTAATTCCAAATCATGCGTCGTATAATTTTGTTCGTGAATCTTCAATTGTCTAGACGCATAAGCAATCACCTTCGTTCGTTGCATTAATACAAAACCGAGACCTTGCTTTGATGCATCACAATAAATCACAAAATCATCATTCCCTTCAGGCAATGACAATATAGGTGCCGTAGTTAGCTTTTTCTTCAATAACTGAAACGCTTTCTCTTGTTCATCATTCCATTCAAATTTCTTCCCTTTATGCGTTAATGCAGTCAAGGGTTTTGCTATTCTGGAAAAATCTTGGATGAACCTTCTGTAGTAACCAGCTAGTCCTAAAAACTGGCGTATGTGTTTCGGAGTTTTCGGGGTTTCCCACTTTTCAACAGTTTCTATCTTTGCCGGATCCACCTTAATACCTTCTTTGTTCACTATGTGACCGAGAAATTGAATTTCTTCCAACCAAAATGCACACTTTGAAAACTTAGCGTACAATTCTTCCTTCCTCAATACTTCTAACACTTTTCTCAAATGTTCACCGTGTTCTTGGTCATTCTTTGAGTAAATAAGTATGTCATCAATGAAAACAATGACAAACTTGTCAAGGTATGGTCCACACACTCGGTTCATAAGGTCCATGAACACAGCTGGTGCATTAGTTAAACCAAACGACATGACCATAAACTCGTAATGACCGTAACGTGTTCTGAAAGCAGTCTTTGGAATATCATCTTCTTTCACCCGCATTTGATGATACCCGGAACGTAAGTCAATCTTTGAATAAACAGATGAGCCTTGTAGTTGATCAAATAAGTCGTCGATTCTCGGTAGTGGGTAGCGGTTCTTGATGGTAAGTTTGTTCAACTCTCGGTAGTTGATACACAACCTGAATGTACCATCTTTCTTCTTGACAAACAAAACAGGAGCTCCCCACGGTGATGTGCTTGGTCGAATGAAACCACGCTCTAAAAGTTCTTGTAATTGGCTTTGCAGTTCTTTCATCTCGCTGGGTGCGAGTCTGTAAGGAGCACGAGCTATTGGTGCAGCTCCTGGTACAAGATCTATTTGAAATTCAACAGATCGATGTGGGGGTAATCCCGGTAATTCTTTCGGAAATACATCGGGAAATTCTTTTATAATGGGAACATCATTGATGCTCTTTTCTTCAGTTTGTACTTTCTCGACGTGTGCTAGAACAGCATAGCAACCTTTTCTTATTAGTTTTTGTGCCTTCAAATTACTAATAAGATGTAGCTTCGTGTTGCCCTTTTCTCCGTACACCATTAAGGGTTTTCCTTTTTCTCGTATAATGCGAATTACATTTTTGTAACAGACGATCTCTGCTTTCACTTCTTTCAACCAGTCCATACCGATTATCACATCAAAACTCCCTAACTCTACTGGTATCAAATCAATCTTAAATGTTTCGCTAACCAGTTTAATTTCTCGATTCCGACATATATTATCTGCTGAAATTAATTTACCATTTGCTAATTCGAGTAAAAATTTACTATCCAAAGGCATCAATGGACAATTTAATTTAGCACAAAAATCTCTACTCATATAGCTTCTATCCGCACCCGAATCAAATAAAACGTAAGCAGATTTATTGTCAATAAGAAACGTACCCGTAACAAGCTCCGGGTCTTCCTGTGCCTCTGCCGCATTAATATTGAAAACTCTTCCGCGGCCTTGTCCATTCGTGTTCTCCTGGTTCGGGCAATTTCTAATAATGTGGCTCGGTTTTCCACATTTATAACAAACTACATTGGCATAACTTGCTCCGACACTACTTGCTCCGCCATTACTCGTTCCGACACCATTTGTTCCTTTCGTTCTATTAACCCCTGGTCCGTAGACCTCACACTTCGCCGCGCTATGACCATTTCTTTTACACTTGTTGCAAAATTTGGTGCAGAACCCCGAGTGATACTTTTCACACCTTTGGCATAGCTGCTTCTGATTGTTGTTGTTGTTGTTGCGATTATTATTGTTGTTGGGATGATTGTTGTAGTTGTTGTTGTTGTTGTTGTTGTTGTTGGGCCGTTTGTTGTAGTTGCGATTGATGTTGCGATTGTTGGGATAATTGTTGCGATTATTGTTGTAATTGCTGTTGTTGTTGTATTGGTGATTCTTATCACCGTTTTCCTCCCACTTTCTTTTGACTTGCTTCACATTGACCTCTTCAGCAGTCTGTTCTTTAATTCTTTCTTCAATCTGGTTCACTAGTTTGTGAGCCATTCTACATGCCTGTTGTATAGAGGCAAGCTCGTGTGAACTTATATCTTCTTAGATTCTTTCCGGTAATCCTTTCACAAACGCGTCGATCTTCTCTTCCTCATCTTCGAATGCTCCCGGACACAATAGGCACAATTCTGTGAATCGTCTTTTGTACGTGGTAATATCAAATCCTTGGGTTCGTAACCCTCTAAGTTCGGTCTTGAGCTTATTGACCTCGGTTCTGGGATGGTACTTCTCGTTC
This sequence comes from Rutidosis leptorrhynchoides, assembly GCF_046630445.1. Taxonomy (NCBI): domain Eukaryota; kingdom Viridiplantae; phylum Streptophyta; class Magnoliopsida; order Asterales; family Asteraceae; genus Rutidosis; species Rutidosis leptorrhynchoides. Next base: position 129,884,943 of record NC_092336.1, read on the forward strand.
ATCAAGTGCTTGAATGCTGACCACGGTAGTGCGTACGCATCGTCTTGTCCCACTTGCTCTATATAGGTATTCCACCATGTTAACGCAGAACCTGTGAAGGTATGCGTAGCGTACTTCACTTTGTCCTCTTCAGTACACTTACTTATGGAAAACACCGATTCGACCTTCTCGGTCCACCGTTTCAATCCGATCGGTCCTTCGGTTCCATCAAATTCTAAAGGTTTGCAGGCAGTGAATTCTTTGTAGTTGCATCCTACACGATTTCCTGTACTGCTAGATCCAAGGTTATTGTTGGTATGTAGCGCAGCCTGTACTGCGGCTATGTTTGACGCTAGAAAAGTACGGAATTCCTCTTCATTCATATTCACGGTGTGTCGAGTAGTCGGTGCCATTTCCTTCAAAATATTCAAATGGAACAAGTTAATCATACAGAATATTAAGAGTAGTTAATAGTATTTCGTAGCATAATATGAACTCATTTATAAAAGCTTTTTCTTCATATTAGCGTTTTATAAGTTTAAATTCGGATAGTACCTACCCGTTAAGTTCATACTTAGTAGCTAATATACAATTCAACTACTACAATTCTATATGAAAAACTGATTATAATAATATTTAGCGTTCAAACTTTTATACAATATTTTACAAACTTACAATACCGCTTATTTTACATAAAGCATGAAATATAGCACGCAATAACTTTGATACAAGATAGTTGTGAAGATAATTCTAGCTAGTACACAAGTCGTTCAGCAAAGGCAATAAAGACACGTAATTCATACGTCCAGAAACAAGTCATACATTCTGGTTTTACTAGGATTACTTCCCATGCTTGGTCTTGTGGAACATAACCGTTATGGCCGTTGATAAGACAGCGTGTTGTAATGTCGTCAAAAGGACGAGGGTTACGTAATGTCCAACAGTCCCGTAACAATCTAAAAACCTCATTTCTTACCCCAATTACCGACTCCGTCACTTGTGGAAACGTTTTGTTTAATAGTTGTAGCCCGATGTTCTTGTTCTCACTTTGGTGAGAAGCGAACATTACTAATCCGTAAGCATAACATGCTTCTTTATGTTGCATGTTAGCCGCTTTTTCTAAATCACGAAGTCCAATATTCGGATATATTGAGTCAAAATAATTTCTTAACCCGTTGCGTAAAATAGCATTTGGGTTCCCCGCAATATATGCGTCAAAGTAAACACATCGTAACTTATGGGTTTCCCAATGTGATATCCCCCATCTTTCAAACGAAAGTCTCTTATAAACCAAGACATTCTTGGAACGTTCTTCGAATGTCTTACAAACTGATCTCGCCTTAAATAGTTCTGCCGAGGAATTCTGACCGACTCTAGACAAGATTTCATCAATCATGTCTCCGGGTAGGTCTCTTAAAATATTGGGTTGTCTATCCATTTTGTGTTTTTAAACTGTAAAATAGACAAGAGTTAGATTCATAAAAAAATACTTATTAATACAAGCAATTTTTACATATATCATAAAGCATAAGCACACTATATTACATATATTACACCACACGAATACAACTATCTTATTCCGACTCGCTCGTTTCTTCTTCTTCGGTTTTGGTTCGTTTTGCCAAGTTTCTAGGGATATATGATGTTCCCCTAATACTAACTGTCGTTGTCCACAATGGTTTAGAAAAACCTGGTGGTTTAGAGGTTCCCGGGTCATTGTTACAACTTAAGGACTTCGGGGGTTGACGATACATATAAAGTTCATCGGGGTTGGAATTAGATTTCTCTATTTTTATGCCCTTTCCCTTATTATTTTCTTTTGCCTTTTTAAATTCAGTTGGGGTAATTTCTATAACATCATCGGAATTCTCGTCGGAATCCGATTCATCGGAGAATTGGTAATCCTCCCAATATTTTGCTTCCTTGGCGGAAACACCATTGACCATAATTAACCTTGGTCGGTTGGTTGAGGATTTTATTTTACTTAACCGTTTTATTATTTCCCCCACAGGTTCTATTTCTTCATCCGGTTCCGATTCTTCTTCCGGTTCCGATTCTTCTTTCGGTTCCGACTCTTCTTCCGGTTCCTCTTCGGGAACTTGTGAATCAGTCCACGAATCATTCCAATTTACATTTGACTCTTCATTATTATTAGGTGAGTCAATGGGACTTGTTCTAGAGGTAGACATCTATCACATAATGTCAAACACGTTAAGAGATTAATATATCACATAATATTCATATGTTAAAAATATATAGTTTCCAACAAAAATGTTAAGCAATCATTTTTAAAGAAAACACGGTCGAAGTCCAGACTCACTAATGCATCCTAACAAACTCGATAAGACACACTAATGCAAATTTTCTGGTTCTCTAAGACCAACGCTCTGATACCAACTGAAATGTCCCGTTCTTATTGATTAAAAACGTTCCATATTAATTGATTTCGTTGCGAGGTTTTGACCTCTATATGAGACGTTTTTCAAAGACTGCATTCATTTTTAAAACAAACCATAACCTTTATTTCATAAATAAAGGTTTAAAAAGCTTTACGTAGATTATCAAATAATGATAATCTAAAATATCCTGTTTACACACGACCATTACATAATGGTTTACAATACAAATATGTTACACCGAAATCAGTTTCTTGAATGCAGTTTTTACACAATATCATACAAACATGGACTCCAAATCTTGTCCTTATTTTAGTATGCAACAGCGGAAGCTCTTAATATTCACCTGAGAATAAACATGCTTTAAACGTCAACAAAAATGTTGGTGAGTTATAGGTTTAACCTATATATATCAAATCGTAACAATAGACCACAAGATTTCATATTTCAATACACATCCCATACATAGAGATAAAAATCATACATATGGTGAACACCTGGTAACCGACATTAACAAGATGCATATATATAAGAATATCCCCATCATTCCGGGACACCCTTCGGATATGATATTAATTTCGAAGTACTAAAGCATCCGGTACTTTGGATGGGGTTTGTTAGGCCCAATAGATCTATCTTTAGGATTCGCGTCAATTAGGGTGTCTGTTCCCTAATTCTTAGATTACCAGACTTAATAAAAAGGGGCATATTCGATTTCGATAATTCAACCATAGAATGTAGTTTCACGTACTTGTGTCTATTTTGTAAATCATTTATAAAACCTGCATGTATTCTCATCCCAAAAATATTAGATTTTAAAAGTGGGACTATAACTCACTTTCACAGATTTTTACTTCGTCGGGAAGTAAGACTTGGCCACTGGTTGATTCACGAACCTATAACAATATATACATATATATCAAAGTATGTTCAAAATATATTTACAACACTTTTAATATATTTTGATGTTTTAAGTTTATTAAGTCAGCTGTCCTCGTTAGTAACCTACAACTAGTTGTCCATAATTAGATGTACAGAAATAAATCGATAAATATTATCTTGAATCAATCCACGACCCAGTGTATACGTATCTCAGTATTGATCACAACTCAAACTATATATATTTTGGAATCAACCTCAACCCTGTATAGCTAACTCCAACATTCACATATAGAGTGTCTATGGTTGTTCCGAAATATATATAGATGTGTCGACATGATAGGTCAAAACATTGTATACGTGTCTATGGTATCTCAAGATTACATAATATACAATACAAGTTGATTAAGTTATGGTTGGAATAGATTTGTTACCAATTTTCACGTAGCTAAAATGAGAAAAATTATCCAATCTTGTTTTACCCATAACTTCTTCATTTTAAATCCGTTTTGAGTGAATCCAATTGCTATGGTTTCATATTGAACTCCATTTTATGAATCTAAACAGAAAAAGTATAGGTTTATAGTCGTAAAAATAAGTTACAAGTCATTTTTGTAAAGGTAGTCATTTCAGTCGAAAGAACGACGTCTAGATGACCATTTTAGAAAACATACTTCCACTTTGAGTTTAACCATAATTTTTGGATATAGTTTCATGTTCATAATAAAAATCATCTTCTCAGAATAACAACTTTTAAATCAAAGTTTATCATAGTTTTTAATTAACTAACCCAAAACAGCCCTCGGTGTTACTACGACGGCGTAAATCCGGTTTTACGGTGTTTTTCGTGTTTCCAGGTTTTAAATCATTAAGTTAGCATATCATATAGATATAGAACATGTGTTTAGTTGATTTTAAAAGTCAAGTTAGAAGGATTAACTTTTGTTTGCAAATAAGTTTAGAATTAACTAAACTATGTTCTAGTGATTACAAGTTTAAACCTTCGAATAAGATAGCTTTATATGTATGAATCGAATGATGTTATGAACATCATTACTACCTTAAATTCCTTGGATAAACCTACTGGAAAAGAGAAAAATGGATCTAGCTTCAACAGATCCTTGGATGGCTCGAAGTTCTTGAAGCAGAATCATGACACGAAAACAAGTTCAAGTAAGATCATCACTTGAAATAAGATTGTTATAGTTATAGAAATTGAACCAAAGTTTGAATATGATTATTACCTTGTATTAGAATGATAACCTACTGTAAGAAACAAAGATTTCTTGAGGTTGGATGATCACCTTACAAGATTGAAAGTGAGCTAGCAAACTTGAAAGTATTCTTGATTTTATGTAACTAGAACTTGTAAAATATATGAAGAACACTTAGAACTTGAAGATAGAACTTGAGAGAGATCAATTAGATGAAGAAAATTGAAGAATGAAAGTGTTTGTAGGTGTTTTTGGTCTTTGGTGTATGGATTAGATATAAAGGATATGTAATTTTGTTTTCATGTAAATAAGTCATGAATGATTACTCATATTTTTGTAATTTTATGAGATATTTCATGCTAGTTGCCAAATGATGGTTCCCACATGTGTTAGGTGACTCACATGGGCTGCTAAGAGCTGATCATTGGATTGTATATACCAATAGTACATACATATAAAAGCTGTGTATTGTACGAGTACGAATACGGGTGCATACGAGTAGAATTGTTGATGAAACTGAACGAGGATGTAATTGTAAGCATTTTTGTTAAGTAGAAGTATTTTGATAAGTGTCTTGAAGTCTTTCAAAAGTGTATGAATACATATTAAAACACTACATGTATATACATTTTAACTGAGTCGTTAAGTCATCGTTAGTCGTTACATGTAAATGTTGTTTTGAAACCTTTAGGTTAACGATCTTGTTGAATGTTGTTAACCCATTGTTTATTATAACAAATGAGATGTTAAATTATTATATTATCATGATATTATGATATATAATATATCTTAGTATGGTGTATATACAGTTAAATGTCGTTACAACGATAATCGTTACATATATGTCTCGTTTCGAAATCATTAAGTTAGTAGTCTTATTTTTACATATGTATTTCATTGTTAATACACTTAATAATATATTTACTTATCATTTAACATAATTAATCAAGTGTATCAATATCTTAACATGATTCATATGTACCTAGTAAGACGTTGTTATAACGATAATCGTTATATATATCGTTTTCGAGTTTCTTAAATTAATAGTCTCATTTTTATGTATATAACTCATTGTTAAAATACCTAATGAGATACATACTTATAATAAAAACATGTTAACTATATATATAACCATATATATGTCATTGTATAGTTTTTACAAGTTTTAACGTTCGTGAATCACCGGTCAACTTGGGTGGTCAATTGTCTATATGAAACATATTTCAATTAATCAAGTCTTAACAAGTTTGATTGCTTAACATGTTGGAAACATTTAATCATGTAAATATCAATCTCAATTAATATATATAAACATGGAAAAGTTCGGGTCACTACAATATTCGATTTCGATAATTCAACCATAGAATGTAGTTTCAATTACTTGTGTCTATTTCGTCAAACATTTATAAAAGCGCATGTATTCTCAGTCCCAAAAATATAAAGGGTAAAAAGGCAAATGAAACTCACCATACTGTATTTCGTAGTAAAAATACATATAACGTCATTGAACAAGTGCAAGGTTGGCCTCGGATTCACGAACCTAAATTAATTATATATAATTATGTGTTGGTCAATATTTTTCTAACAAATTAGGCCAAGTCATAGTGTACCACAATCCTAATGCTCGAGACTAATATGCAAAAGTCAACAAAAGTAAATTTGACTCAAAATAATTTCCAATATACTTTTATTAATAAATATAATTTCCAAAATAATATAATTTATTTATTAATAAATAAAATTTTATATTAAATTTATATAATATAATATACTTTTATATATATTAAGTAATAAAATTTATAGGGTTCATTTAATATCATAAAGATAATATGATAGTTATTATTAAAGTAAGTTATTACACGTAGTAAAATATGTTTGTATCACATATTTATTTGATAAAATAATATCTATAATGATAGTAAGTAAAAGTTGTATTATTTTGTAATAATAATTATTATTATAAAAATATCAATATTTATAATTACTAAGATGACATTATGATAAAACGATAATTCTAATTATGATAACTTTAATATTTATGATAATTTTTAATATTATCTTTAAAATAATAATTCTATTTAAGATAATAATAATAATGATATTTTATAGTAACAATGACATTTCTATTAAAATGATAATTTTTGTTAAAATGAAAGTTTTAATACTAACGATATTTTTAATAATAATAGTAATGATAAAAATAATAAGAACGATAATTTTATCTAAATCAATATCTTATAATATTTTAATTTCATCATGATACTCTTACTCATTATTTCCTAATCGTTTCGTTTAATAGCTTTTAATCATCTTTTATATCGTGTTCATAATAATGATAATAATAGTAATCAAAATAATTAGGTGTTACAAATATTTGTTTTAATTACACTAATATTAATAATGATAGTTACTATAATATTTTTAACGATAATACTAATAATTATCTTAATGATAATATAGTAATAATAATAATAACAATGACAATATCTATTTTTAAATAATGATATATATATTAATAATGATAATAATAATAATAATACTAATAATATAATAATAATAATAATAATTGGATAATAATTATAATAATACTAATTATAACTTTAACGATAATAACGATAGTAATAATAAAAAAAATAACAGTTTTTAATGATAAATCCCTTTTATTGATAAAGATAATAATAATGATAATAATAATGATAATAATAAGATAAAACTAGAACGACGATAAAAACGACGATAATAATAATCATTTTTAATAAAAATATCGAAAATTCAATTGATTATAACTTCTAATCCGTTCATTGAAACCATTCGATATCTAAAGGAAAAGTCCTTAATTTTTCACTAGCTTTCCAAGGACATGCATATCTTATACCTTATCTCAACCGCAAGTGTAACTAATTCAATATTCAACCTAACCTGTCTAAGGGCAATATCAAAAGTACAAGCATGCATAATTCTAAATACTCGAGCACTAGTCAGGGATACACTATTAGTATGTAAAAGTTAAATTATGAGTACTCACGTATCAATATTGAGATTCAATATTGCATGAAAGGTACGTAGACGCAACGGAAATGATAAACACTATATTGACCTCACGAGCATACCCATGAACCATACTCAATCACCTCCATAGCTATAACCCATAATTTCCTTAATCCTATCCTACTCGAAAAACAATTTTGAAATCACTCGAACAGCACTCCGTCGTAATATTTTATGTATACTAATAATATCTTGAAATAATACGGAGTAAATATATATATATGTAAATCGATTGAGAGAGTTTAAAGAACAATATTTTCAAGTTTCTATGAAATAATGAAACCTATTGAATTCTATTTATAATAGATTTTTGAATTATTAAAGTGAATTATTAAAGTATGAATTATTAAAGTGAATTATTAAAGTATGAATTATTAAAATGAATTATTAAAGTATGAATTATTAAAGTAAATTATTAAAGTATGAATTATTAAAGTGAATTATTAAAGTATGAATTATTAAAGTGAATTATTAAAGTTAAAGTAAAGTAAAAATAAAGTAAAGGTAAAGTTTAAGTATATAGTAAAAGTATAAAACTATGTACGTATAATACGCGTATAAATATATATAATATTAATTTAAATCGTTATATATATTTAATAAAATAAAATATAAATATCTTTATCTTTATCATACTAGTTAAGTAATGAGTTGTCAAAAGTGGTTCTAGATATTTATAAAAGTTATATACGTTTTAATAATAAAGTTCTTTTTAAACTGAAAACGTTTTTGTACGTTTGAAACTAAATAGATCAATCGAGTCTTTATGAGATTCAATCTTCCACTATCCTTTGTCTAGTTCTCAATGATTGACAATTTGTTCTTATTTATAAATCACTTTACCATTTTCCGAATATTGTTAAAACGGAAAGATTTCTCAAATCAACGTGGGCCTTTCAACAGAGACTTGTAATCATAATTCAATATATCTGATAATTCAATCTTTTGATCTTATCTTCTAATTCCATTGATAAATATTTTGAAACAGATACAATCATATAAAGTATTTAATCTAATATTTTGTTTACGTTTCAAGTTATAATATATATACACATATACATATATAATCATATTCGTTTAATGGTTCATGAATCGTTGGAACATGGTCGAGGTTGAATGAATGTATGAACATAGTTTAAAATTCTTGCAATTTAACTTAACAAATATTGCTTATCGTTTCGGAAACATATAAAGATTAAAGTTTAAATTTGGTTGGAAATTTCCGGGTTGTCACAGTACCTACCCGTTAAAGAAATTTCGTCCTGAAATTTGAGTGGAAAGGTCGTGAATGATAATAAGTATGTTTTCATGATGCATACGGGGTGAAAATTAGAGTTTTATCATCAGCGAATAATTTGGATAAACAATCCATTTATATGAAGAGTACGAATGAAGCTAACATAGAAGAGTGAAATGAGTAAGTGTAGATTCATCTTATCATTTGACGTAGATATGATTGATTCCCAGATTTCAAGGGATTTGAAGAAAATCTTCTTAATAAGATTTGACTCTCCGGTAATCAAGGGAATTAGGATCCGCTTTAAATGCGATCGTCCATTTTAACTGTTCTGTCGGAGATTTTCTTATAAATTCACCTCCTTCGTTTCCTTACAGCTCACACCTTCTGTTGATGCATTTTATGCAAGTTCCTAGACATCTACCCGCGTCCATTGCAGGTACAACAGTTTACAGGTCACCATGATTGCTCATTATTATCCTATCCGTGTTTGTATGTGGTTACAGGAACTGCAGGAACGAGATTTAGATGTTTAACTATGTTAGACTTAGTCAGACGTACGAGTGAAGCCTCACTAGTACAGCTGACAGGCTCATACGCACGGTTGATGCTGAGCTAAGTCACAATTACAACCTAAATGAGAAGACACGAGTGAGTGATCACCCGTACGACTGATGAAGCTAACTCGTACTTGTGATGAATGAATCGTATAGGTGAGTCAACAGCAGGGTATATAAAGTCTTATGTTCTTCATTTTAGGTTAAGCCTCTCATTTGTTACACACACTCAGATCTAGTGAGCTCTTCCGATTTCTCTCTCAGTCCAAATCACCCAGGTGGTGAATAATAGCTCTAGGTGTTGATCTAATCACACTTGATTTAGTTGTGGTTTGACTAAATTAATCAAAAAAAACTTAACCTATTCACTAGAGGGTTTGATTCACTTATTCTGCCATTGTGTGAGTAAAATCTATTGATTTCTAAGTTCCTAGTCATGTTTCATCACCTTCTATTCTTTCCCCCTCAACTCATATTTTAAAGTATTCATCAACATGCTCCATCCAGTTCTGATTCTCGATATACTTCTAACTTTCATATCGGTCATTCTTCTTTTTCATCTACCGCCAGAAGAATCTATTTACTTCTACTATACTCTTGGGTTTATAGTGTTTCTAGTTCTCCCGTGTCTTTATATTGCTATATGCATCGATATATATGGTTTATAATTTCTGGTTTGTCGTTGGGATTTATATGTTCCCTTATATTTCAAAGTATCTGCTTCTGTCTTCTATAATCATTATCATTCATAGTTAATGCTCTCTTTTATTTGCTGCAATTTATACCCCAATTTCTATATCGGAGTTTTGTCCTTTCGTTTCTTCTTCTTGCGATTAAGCACCGCTTGTAATGGTCCAGAATTCACAGATATGAATTTCGGAATGAACATTGTTAATGTTCTAGGAAGGAAATTGTGATGGCACGATCTTGACTTGTCAAATTACTAGAATACCTTGGAAAAGGCCGAATCATCAAGAAATATTTTCTAGATATTTTAGAGGTTAAATAGAATACAAGAGTCGTATAACATGGCACATGATGATGTTATGATCTGTGAATCATCACGTTCTATTTAGAAACTCAGCATGACTTACTGTAATATAATCACATTGATCAAGTGTCATTATATTATACTAATTCATGCTTCAGTTCCCAACATTACTTCAAAATATTCCTATTTTAAACTTGAATGTTTCAGAATTTTGAAACTAAAATAGTTTCTTTTATGATGTAATACAAATAGCGCGAAGAGGTAAATGATTTCAAATAAGAAAAATTAAGAAAATATCTTCAGAAATATGGAGGATATTTATAATGAAAGATATGATGATATTTTAGAATTTCTAATATCAAAGGATGATGAAGAATATTGTCCGCAGGGGTTTAGAGTCAGGAGCAAGGTATTCGTTAATGACTTCAGCAGGTACTGAATCATTTGGATCCTTTGAAGTCAGGTTCAGTCTTTGTAATTTGTCCACAGCCTCCTTCCTACTTTGCTCAATCCATTTTCCAGTTCCAAAACTTCTCTTTTTCTGCGCTTTGCCAACACATTTCATCATTATCATCCAGCTTTTACCGTTTAAAGTCGTTTATAGTTTTTGCTGCTTCATCAGCATTTTTTTTTCCATTTTCGGAGAACCAATTCGTAGTTCGGAGTGTTTTTCAGAAACTTCACATTCAAATTAAGTCCAGAAGATAGACGTTATATATACACATATAACTGTTGGCGTAGACATCCTGCGAGATTTCAAAATACTGATTGCTAATTCCCAATGATTCGTATGGCAATTCTCATTACAAGATGCGAATGAGTAAATGATGGGGTTTCAATGAATAATTATAATGACTTTTTGGAGAGGCTAAAGTCAAAGGGTAATGAAGTTGTTGGTACATCTGCTAATAATGTGGTGGAATGTAAAAGGTTCCCTGGTAACGAAGGTGTATATCTTAAGGTTATAATAAGGTTAGTCTGACTGAAAAGTTGAAGTTGACTTGCTGGAGCTGTGACAAAACTGGCTACTTTGAATAGGAGTCGCAAAGTTAATTTTGCTAATAAATGCCAAAGAATCTGACGCGGATACGTTGTTTAAACTTTTACTTTGGTTTCAAGAGTTTTTCGGGTACATAACTGTGGGTAACATGTGGTTGGATCATCATCTCGATTGCTCATCATTCGAAGTGTCTTCAGAAATTTTCGAAGGGTTTGAACACAGATTGTAATCGTTAACATACATTTGATGTTCTAACACAGTTTTGAAGTCAAAATATAGCTTGTGAAAGATGTAAGGATCTAAGAGTGATGATTTTGGTCATATCTCAAGTTGAATTTTGAGATTTCAAAATCAGAATATGTAATTAAATTTTGAATGAGTATGGTTGTTTTGATTTCTATAAAAGAATGTATATTGTTGTGAAAGTAGGGAGTATAATGGATGATTTAGTGAATCGGGTTCGAAGAATGTAACATATTAATTGTGAATTTATATATCTCTCGGGTATTACCTACCCGTTAAAAAAAAAATTCACAATTAATATTTTGTACAAAAGAATTTTATTACAGTCTTTATAAAAATATATATATGTATATTTTCTTCAGATGTAACATAGATTTAATGAGTTAATGTTAAATTAAACTCATTTGATTTACGGTTGAAACTAGAATTGAATAATCCCTAAAGGCTTTAAAAAGTACATAACTTTTACGCAGTATTTCTTTAATGACATTGAAATTATGAATCAATACTTCGTTATTTGTTGATGTATGATGTTCGGTTCGTGGAATTCTTGTGAATTTCGCAAAGTACGAATGATGTTATCTGAAAAGTTTCGGGTACATCGATGATGAAAGTGTAAATTCAAATATATACTTGATTTATTATGAATTGGAATTTGTTGAATTGCGACAGAGATTGTAGTTAACGCTGGTTAAGTTGCGGCCGAAGGACGTACATTATTGCATATTTGTAATATGAATTAACCGAGTAGTTAAGATTCACACACAATAGCTTAGCACGGAAAGATTTATTTCAATATATATATATATATATATATATATTATATATATATATATATATATATATATATATATATATATATATATATATATATATACATATAATTTCTTCAGAGGGAATGAGTTAATTCTTCATAACTCGTTGATACAATATACACGTTATTGATTCGTAATGATGTCCACAGTGATTCTTGAACTGACGGAGTTTGTGATGTTATCGGTGTTGTTGATTCGGATATTGACTGTACTGACGATGCTGATAACGCTGACGGTACTGTTGATGCTGTTGGTAAAGCAAGTTTAGGTTGTTAATCACACACCATTTTTGTCAGGGTTTCTACTCTTCCTTCTATCATTTTGGTTCGCTTAACTGATTTATGGTTAGGGCTAGATTAGATAATCTCTAAGACTTTAGAGATTACATAATCGCCGCGGAATGTTTCTCCAATGAAGTTATGAATTAATACTTCATCAGTTATTGTTGTTGGTACTCCTTGGTATCTATGGTGCGTATGACGTTGATGCTCGTGGGACAGATTGTGAAGTTGAGGTTTACGACGCGGTTGTGGTTGGAGGTGGTAATGGTACTGTTGGCGTTGATGATGGTGGTACTGGTTATGCTGTTGATGTTGCTGCTGGTGTTTGTAATCTCTGCACCATATTCTCCAAAGCCACTACCCGAGCGCGAAGCTCGTTGACTTCTTCTATTACACCGGGGTGATTGTCGGTTCGGACGAGCGGATAAATAAAATCTAAAATTTGATGTAATATATAATCGTGACGAGATACTCTGGAAATGAGCGAGAAAATGGTGTTTCGGACAGGTTCGCCGGTAAGTGCTTCAGGTTCTTCGTCAAGAGGGCAATGTGGTGGATGGAAGGGATCACCTTCTTCTGTCTCTAATGATTGAGGAGGCTACGAACCCATCCCCAATTCATCCAGAATAGGTGATGACTGATTGGTTGATCTATTCCGATCACACTGCTTTCGGAGCTTGAATGGGATTCCATTTCGGAATCTGAGTGACTTGAACTGATGACGAATTCCATTTCGTACGATTGGATAAAGGATTTTTTTTTCTCGATATGAAATGATTTTGGCTAACGGATGATATTCTAATTATATAGAATATATATATATATATATATATATATATATATATATATATATATATATATATATATATATATATATATATATATAGATCAAGATTGGAAGTAAAGTTGTATTATTTTGTAATAATAATAATTATTATAAAAATATCAATATTTATAATTACTAAGATGACATTATGATAAAACGATAATTCTAATTATGATAACTTTAATATTTACGATAATTTTTAATATTATCTTTAAAATAATAATTCTATTTAAAATAATAATAATAATGATATTTTATAGTAACAATGATATTTCTATTAAAATGATAATTTTTGTTAAAATGATAGTTTTAATACTAACGATATTTTTAATAATAATAGTAATGATAAAAATAATAAGAACGATAATTTTATCTAAATCAATATCTTATAATATTTTAATTTCATCATGATACTCTTACTCATTATTTCCTAATCGTTTCGTTTAATAGCTTTTAATCGTCTTTTATATCGTGTTCATAATAATGATAATAATAGTAATCAAAATAATTAGGTGTTACAAATATTTGTTTTAATTACACTAATATTAATAATGATAGTTACTATAACATTTTTAACGATAATACTAATAATTATCTTAATGATAATATAGTAATAATAATAATAACAATGACAATATCCATTTTTAAATAATGATATATATATTAATAATGATAATAATAATAATAATACTAATAATAATAATAATAATAATTGGATAATAGTTATAATAATACTAATTATAACTTAAACGATAATAACGATAGTAATAATAAAAAAAAATAACAATTTTTAATGATAAATCCCTTTTATTGATAAAGATAATAATAATGATAATAATAAGATAAAACTAGAACGACGATAAAAACGACGATAATAATAATCATTTTTAATAAAAATATCGAAAATTCAATTGATTATAACTTCTAATCCGTTCATTGAAACCATTCGATATCTAAAGGAAAAGTCCTTAATTTTTCGCTAGCTTTCCAAGGACATGCATATCTTATACCTTATCTCAACCGCAAGTGTAACTAATTCAATATTCAACCTAACCTGTCTAAGAGCAATATCAAAAGTACAAGCATGCATAATCCTAAATACTCGAGCACTAGTCAGGGATACACTATTAGTATGTAAAAGTTAAATTATGAGTACTCACGTATCAATATTGAGATTCAATATTACAGGAAAGGTACGTAGACGCAACGGAAATGATAAACACTATATTGACCTCACGAGCATACCCATGAACCATACTCAATCACCTCCATAGCTATAACCCATAATTTCCTTAATCCTATCCTACTCGAAAAACAATTTTGAAATCACTCGGACAGCACTCCATCGTAATATTTTATGTATACTAATAATATCTTGAAATAATACGGAGTAAATATATATATATGTAAATCGATTGAGAGAGTTTAGAGAAAAATATTTTCAAGTTTCTATGAAATAATAAAACCTATTGAATTCTATTTATAATAGATTTTTGAATTATTAAAGTGAATTATTAAAGTATGAATTATTAAAGTAAATTATTAAAGTATGAATTATTAAAGTATGAATTATTAAAGTGAATTATTAAAGTATGAATTATTAAAGTGAATTATTAAAGTATGAATTATTAAAGTGAATTATTAAAGTTAAAGTAAAGTAAAAATAAAGTAAAGGTAAAGTTTAAGTATAGTAAAAGTATAAAACTATGTATGTATAATACGCGTATAAATATATATAATATTAATTTAAATCGTTATATATTTAATAAAATAAAATATAAATATCGTTATCTTTATCATACTAGTTAAGTAATGAGTTGTCAAAAGTGGTTCTAGATATTTATAAAATTTATATACGTTTTAATAATAAAGTTCTTTTTAAATTGAAAACGTTTTTGTACGTTTGAAACTAAATAGATCAATCGAGTCTTTATGAGATTCAATCTTCCACTATCCTTTGTCTAGTTCTCAATGATTGACAATTTGTTCTTATTTATAAATAACTTTACCATTTTCCGAATATTGTTAAAACGGAAAGATTTCTCAAATCAACGTGGGCCTTTCAACAGAGACTTGTAATCATAATTCAATATATATGATAATTCAATCATTTGATCTTATCTTCTAATTCCATTGATAAGTATTTTGAAACAGATATAATCATATAAAGTATTTAATCTAATATTTTGTTTACGTTTCAAGTTATAATATATATACACATATACATATATAATCATATTCATTTAATGGTTCGTGAATCGTTGGAACATGGTCGAGGTTGAATGAATGTATGAACATAGTTTAAAATTTTTGCAATTTAACTTAACAAATATTGCTTATCGTGTCGGAAACATATAAAGATTAAAGTTTAAATTTGGTTGGAAATTTTCGGGTTATCACATACTCCACATCTTTTGAGAACTTTCTCAAGTTGATTGTTACAAAAATGAGTACCCCGATCACTTATTAAAGCTTTCGGTGTTCCAAACCTAGCAAAAAGACGTTTTAAAAAGTTGACTACAACTCGTGCATCGTTAGTTGGGAGAGCTTGTGCTTCCGCCCATTTAGATACATAATCAATGGCTACGAGAATGTAGAGATTATTATGAGATTTTGGAAATGGACCCATAAAGTCAATACCCCAAATGTCAAATACTTCACATACTTGAATGACATTTTGTGGCATTTCATCACGTTGACTTATTTTTCCGGCCCTTTGACATGCATCACAGGATTTGCAAAGAAGGTGTGCGTCTTTGAAAATTGTAGGCCAATAGAATCCAGCATCGTAAACTTTTCTTGCTGTAAGTTGAGGCCCATAATGCCCTCTTGTTGGTCCTGTGTGATAATGGTTTAAGATTTTGCTAGCTTTATCTCTGAATACGCATCGGCGTATTATTCCATCGGGACAACTTTTAAACAAATGTGGATCTTCCCAAAAATAGTGTTTTATATCACTAAAGAATTTCTTTCATTTTTGGTACGACAATCCTTTTTCAAGGAATCCACATACTAAATAGTTTGCATAGTCTGCAAACCATAGAATTTCATTATAATCTATCTTCAATAGATATTCATCAGGAAAGTTGTCATGTATAGCCGATTCATTTAGAACTTCCAATTCAGGATTTTCAAGACGAGAAAGATGATCAGCGGCGAGATTTTCTGCTCCCTTTTTGTCTCGGATTTCAATATCGAACTCTTGTAAGAGTAAGATCCAACGGATTAATCGTGGTTTAGCATCTTGTTTCAAAAATAGGTATCTAAGAGCAGAATGGTCGGTATAGACCACCGTTTTTGCTAGAACGAGATATGAACGAAATTTGTCAAAAGCAAAGACAATAGCAAGGAGTTCTTTTTCAGTAGTTGTGTAATTTGTTTGTGCTCCTTGTAACGTCTTACTAGCATAATATATAGATTGAAATCGTTTTTCAATCCTTTGTCCTAAAACGGCTCCCATTGCAAAATCACTTGAATCGCACATTAGTTCAAACGGTAATTCCAATTTGGAGTTATCATGATCGGCGCATTCGTGAGTTTCTCTTTAAGTATATTAAAAGATTTGATGCATTCATCTGAAAAGATGAATGGAGCATCCTTTTCTATGAGTTTATTCATAGGAGTGGCAATTTTAGAAAAAAATTTTATGAAACGTCGGTAAAAACCGGCATGCCCTAGAAAACTCCTAACTCCTCTAACATTGGTGGGATGTGGAAGTTTAGCAATTACATCTACTTTAGCTCTATCCACTTCAATTCCTTCCTTTGAAATTTTATGTCCAAGAACGATGCCTTCTTTAACCATGAAATGGCATTTCTCCCAATTAAGAACTAGATTTGATTGTTCACATCTAATAAGCATTCGTTCAAGATTAACTAAACATGATTCAAAAGTATCACCGAAGACTGAAAAGTCATCAATGAAAACTTCCATGCATTCTTCTATCATGTCGTGAAAAATCGCCATCATGCACCTTTGAAAGGTTGCAGGGGCATTGCAAAGTCCAAATGGCATGCGTTTGTAAGTAAAAGTACCATAAGGGCACGTGAACGTGGTTTCTTCTTGGTCCTCGGGTGCTATTGGAATTTGAAAATATCCGGAAAAACCATCAAGAAAACAATAGTAACTATTTCTGGCTAATCTTTCCAACATTTGATCAATGAAAGGTAAGGGAAAGTGATCTTTTCTGGTGGCGTCATTTAATTTTCTATAATCTATACAAACACGCCATCCTGTAACAGTTCTAGTAGGAATAAGCTCATTTTTCTCATTTGTGATGACAGTCATGCCACCCTTCTTAGGTACGCATTGAACTGTGCTTACCCAAGGTTGGAGAACTCGGATCTCGAGGAGATCTCGTTTGGACATTTTTGAGGAGATCTCGGCATCTCGGAAAAATCTCGGGGAGATCTCGGACGTTGACTTGTGTTGACTTTCTAGTTTTTTTAATATAAATATGTATAAATATATTAATATATGTATATTTATATGGATTTTTACGAGAAAATTTGAGAAATGAGCGAAAAAATAGAAGAAAATCCGAGAAATTGCGAGAAAATCCGAGAAATTACGAGAAAATCCGAGATCTCACCGAGAAAATCCGAGAAATCGTGACGTTGACCGAGATTTTAACCGTTGACCGAGAAATCTCAACGAGATGGGAAAATATTCTCGGCTGAGTTTTGAAACCGAGATCTCCCCGAGATCTCGCCGAGAAATTCCGAGATCTGCAACACTGGGCTTACCCATGGACTATCAGAAATTGGATAAATTAAACCTGCATCTAGCAGTTTAATAATTTCTTTCTTAACAACATCTTGCATATTAGGATTTAGTCTTCGTTGGCGTTGCACATACGTTTTATGACCTTCTTCCATAAGGATTTTATGTGTGCAATACGAAGGACTTATTCCTTTAATATCATGAATCTTCCATGCAATAGCTTGTTTATGAGCTTTTAACACAGAAATGAGTTGAGATTTTTCATTTTCAGTAAGAGAAGACGATATTATTACAGGTAATTCAGATTCACCATGTAAATAAGCGTATTCCAAATGGTTTGGAAGTGGCTTTAACTCTAATGTTGGTGGTTCTTCTATCGATGATTTATATCGATATCTGTCTTCTTCTTTTAGCATTTGAATTTCTTCTGTTGTTGGTTCATATCCATTAGCCATAGTGTAGCTAACATTTTAGTTTCATTAATTAGTTCAGTTCCTTCTCCTAAAGAACATTCTCCTGTTCCTTGTAATTCTGGAAATTCTTCTAACAATTCTGCATGTGATTCTATAGTTTGAATATAATAACATGTATCATCTGCAGATTGTGGTTGTTGCATGGCTCTATCAACTGAAAAGGTAACACTCTCGTCCTCGATACTTAGGGTCAGTTTCTTACCAAACACGTCTATTATTGCTTTAGCCGTGTTTAAGAATGGTCTTCCTAATATGAGAGGTACTCGAGAATCTTCTTCCATATCCAGAATAACAAAATTTACTGGAAATACTAAAGTACCAACTTTAACTAGCATGTTCTCCATTATCCCTCTAGGATATTTTACTGATCTATCGGCTAGTTGTATGCTTATTCGTGTTGGTTTCAATTCTCCAAGGTCTAGTTTAGCGTATAGTGAATACGGCATTAAATTTATACTAGAACCTAAGTCTGCCAATGCTTCTATTGAACTAAGACTACCCAGAAAACATGGAATTGTGAAACTTCCTGGATCAGATTATTTTTCTGGTATCTTATTCAACAGCACTGCAGAACAATTAACATTCATAGTAACTGTAGTGACCCGAACTTTTCCATGTTTATATATATTAATTGAGATTGATATTTACATGATTAAATGTTTCCAACATGTTAAGCAATCAAACTTGTTAAGACTTGATTAATTGAAATATGTTTCATATAGACAATTGACCACCCAAGTTGACCGGTGATTCACGAACGTTAAAACTTGTAAAAACTATACGATGACATATATATGGTTATATATATAGTTAACATGTTTTTATTATAAGTATGTATCTCATTAGGTATTTTAACAATGAGTTATATACATAAAAATGAGACTATTAATTTAATAAACTCGAAAACGATATATATAACGATTATCGTTATAACAACGTCTTACTAGCTACATATGAATCATATTAAGATATTGATACACTTGGTTAATTATGTTAAATGATAAGTAAATATATTATTAAGTGTATTAACAATGAAATACATATGTAAAAATAAGACTACTAACTTAATGATTTCGAAACGAGACATATATGTAACGATTATCGTTGTAATGACATTTAACTGTATATACATCATACTAAGATATATTATATATCATAATATCATGATAATATAATAATTTAACATCTCATTTGTTATAATAAACAATGGGTTAACAACATTCAACAAGATCGTTAACCTAAAGGTTTCAAAACAACATTTACATGTAACGACTAACGATGACTTAACGACTCAGTTAAAATGTATATACATGTAGTGTTTTAATATGTATTCATACACTTTTGAAAGACTTAAATACACTTATCAAAATACTTCTACTTAACAAAAATGCTTACAATTACATCCTCGTTCAGTTTCATCAACAATTCTACTCGTATGCACCCGTATTCGTACTCGTACAATACACAGCTTTTAGATGTATGTACTATTGGTATATACACTCCAATGATCAGCTCTTAGCAGCCCATGTGAGTCACCTAAAACATGTGGGAACCATCATTTGGCAACTAGCATGAAATATCTCATAAAATTACAAAAATATGAGTAATCATTCATGACTTATTTACATGAAAACAAAATTACATATCCTTTATATCTAATCCATACACCAACGACCAAAAACACCTACAAACACTTTCATTCTTCAATTTTCTTCATCTAATTGATCTCTCTCAAGTTCTATCTTCAAGTTCTAAGTGTTCTTCATATATTTTACAAGTTCTAGTTACATAAAATCAAGAATACTTTGAAGTTTGCTAGCTCACTTCCAATCTTGTAAGGTGATCATCCAACCTCAAGAAATCTTTGTTTCTTACAGTAGGTTATCATTCTAATACAAGGTAATAATCATATTCAAACTTTGGTTCAATTTCTATAACTATAACAATCTTATTTCAAGTGATGATCTTACTTGAACTTGTTTTCGTGTCATGATTCTGCTTCAAGAACTTCGAGCCATCCAAGGATCCGTTGAAGCTAGATCCATTTTTCTATTTTTCAGTAGGTTTATCCAAGGAACTTAAGGTAGTAATGATGTTCATAACATCATTCGATTCATACATATAAAGCTATCTTATTCGAAGGTTTAAACTTGTAATCACTAGAACATAGTTTAGTTAATTCTAAACTTGTTCGCAAACAAAAGTTAATCCTTCTAACTTTACTTTTAAAATCAACTAAACACATGTTCTATATCTATATTATATGCTAACTTAATGATTTAAAACCTGGAAACACGAAAAACACCGTAAAACCGGATTTACGCCGTCGTAGTAACACCGCGGGCTGTTTTGGGTTAGTTAATTAAAAACTATGATAAACTTTGATTTAAAAGTTGTTATTCTGAGAAAATGATTTTTATTATGAACATGAAACTATATCCAAAAATTATGGTTAAACTCAAAGTGGAAGTATGTTTTCTAAAATGGTCATCTAGACGTCGTTCTTTCGACTGAAATGACTACCTTTACAAAAATGACTTGTAACTTATTTTTCCGACTATAAACCTATACTTTTTCTGTTTATATTCATAAAATAGAGTTCAATATGAAACCATAGCAATTTGATTCACTCAAAACGGATTTAAAATGAAGAAGTTATGGGTAAAACAAGATTGGATAATTTTTCTCATTTTAGCTACGTGAAAATTGGTAACAAATCTATTCCAACCATAACTTAATCAACTTGTATTGTATATTATGTAATCTTGAGATACCATAGACACGTATACAATGTTTTGACCTATCATGTCGACACATCTATATATATTTCGGAACAACCATAGACACTCTATATGTGAATGTTGGAGTTAGCTATACAGGGTTGAGGTTGATTCCAAAATATATATAGTTTGAGTTGTGATCAATACTGAGATACGTATACACTGGGTCGTGGATTGTTTCAAGATAATATTTATCGATTTATTTCTGTACATCTAATTGTGGACAACTAGTTGTAGGTTACTAACGAGGACAGCTGACTTAATAAACTTAAAACATCAAAATATATTAAAAGTGTTGTAAATATATTTTGAACATACTTTGATATATATGTATATATTGTTATAGGTTCGTGAATCAACCAGTGGCCAAGTCTTACTTCCCGACGAAGTAAAAATCTGTGAAAGTGAGTTATAGTCCCACTTTTAAAATCTAATATTTTTGGGATGAGAATACATGCAGGTTTTATAAATGATTTACAAAATAGACACAAGTACGTGAAACTACATTCTATGGTTGAATTATCGAAATCGAATATGCCCCTTTTTATTAAGTCTGGTAATCTAAGAATTAGGGAACAGACACCCTAATTGACGCGAATCCTAAAGATAGATCTATTGGGCCTAACAAACCCCATCCAAAGTACCGGATGCTTTAGTACTTCGAAATTTATATCATATCCGAAGGGTGTCCCGGAATGATGGGGATATTCTTATATATGCATCTTGTTAATGTCGGTTACCAGGTGTTCACCATATGAATGACTTTTATCTCTATGTATGGGATGTGTATTGAAATATGAAATCTTGTGGTCTATTATTATGATTTGATATATATAGGTTAAACCTATAACTCACCAACATTTTTGTTGACGTTTTAAGCATGTTTATTCTCAGGTGATTATTAAGAGCTTCCGCTGTCGCATACTTAAATAAGGACGAGATTTGGAGTCCATGCTTGTATGATATTATGTAAAAACTGCATTCAAGAAACTTATTTTGTTGTAACATATTTGTATTGTAAACCATTATGTAATGGTCGTGTGTAAACAGGATATTTTAGATTATCATTAGTTGATAATCTACGTAAAGCTTTTTAAACCTTTATTTATGAAATAAAGGTTATGGTTTGTCTTAAAATGAATGCAGTCTTTGAAAAACGTCTCATATAGAGGTCAAAACCTCGCAACGAAATCAATTAATATGGAACGTTTTTAATCAATAAGAACTGGACATTTCAGTTGGTATCAGAGCGTTGGTCTTAGAGAACCAGAAAATTTGCATTAGTGTGTCTTATCGAGTTTGTTAGGATGAATTAGTGAGTCTGGACTTCGACCGTGTTTTCTTTAAAAATGATTGCTTAACATTTTTGTTGGAAACTATATATTTTTAACATATGAATATTACGTGATATATTAATCTCTTAACGTGTTTGATATTATGTGATAGATGTCTACCTCTAGAACAAGTCCCATTGACTCACCTAATAATAATGAAGAGTCAAATGTAAATTGGAATGATTCGTGGACTGATTCACAAGTTCCCGAAGAGGAACCGGAAGAAGAGTCGGAACCGGAAGAAGAATCGGAACCGGAAGAAGAATCGGAACCGGAAGAAGAATCGGAACCGGAAGAAGAAATAGAACCGGTGGGGGAAATAATAAAACAGTTAAGTAAAAGAGAATCCTCAACCAACCGACCAAGGTTAATTATGGTCAATGGTGTTTCCGCCAAGGAAGCAAAATATTGGGAGGATTACCAATTCTCCGATGAATCGGATTCCGACGATAATTCCGATGATGTTATAGAAATTACACCAACTGAATTTAAAAAGGCAAAAAAAAATAATAAGGGAAAGGGCATAAAAATAGAGAAATCTAATTCCAACCCCGATGAACTTTATATGTATCGTCAACCCCCGAAGTCCTTAAGTTGTAACAATGACCCGGGAACCTCTAAACCACCAGGTTTTTCTAAACCAATGTGGACAACGACGGCTCGTATTAGGGGAACATCATATATCCCTAGAAACTTGGTAAAACGAACCAAAACCGAACAAGAAGAAACGAGCGAGTCGGAATAAGATAGTTGTATTCGTGTGGTGTAATATATGTAATATAGTGTGCTTATGCTTTATGATATATGTAAAAATTACTTGTATTAATAAGTATTTTTTTTATGAATCTAACTCTTGTCTATTTTACAGTATAAAAACACAAAATGGATAGACAACCCAATATTTTAAGAGACCTACCCGGAGACATGATTGATGAAATCTTGTCTAGAGTCGGTCAGAATTCCTCGGCACAACTATTTAAGGCGAGATCAGTTTGTAAGACATTCGAAGAACGTTCCAAGAATGTCTTGGTTTATAATAGACTTTCGTTTGAAAGATGGGGGATATCACATTGGGAAACCCATAAGTTACGATGTGTTTACTTTGACGCATATATTGCGGGGAACCCAAATGCTATTTTACGCAACGGGTTAAGAAATTATTTTGACTCAATATATCCGAATATTGGACTTCGTGATTTAGAAAAAGCGGCTAACATGCAACATAAAGAAGCATGTTATGCTTACGGATTAGTAATGTTCGCTTCTCACCAAAGTGAGAACAAGAACATCGGGCTACAACTATTAAACAAAACGTTTCCACAAGTGACGGAGTCGGTAATTGGGGTAAGAAATGAGGTTTTTAGATTGTTACGGGACTGTTGGACATTACGTAACCCTCGTCCCTTTGACGACGTTACAACACGCTGTCTTATCAACGGCCATAACGGTTATGTTCCACAAGACCAAGGATGGGAAGTAATCCTAGTAAAACCAGAATGCATGACTTGTTTCTGGACGTATGAATTACGTGTCTTTATTGCCTTTGCTGAACGACTTGTGTACTAGCTAGAATTATCTTCACAACTATCTTGTATCAAAGTTATTGTGTGCTATATTTCATGCTTTATGTAAAATAATCGGTATTGTAAGTTTGTAAAATATTGTATAAAAGTTTGAACGCGAAATATTATTATAATCAGTTTTTCATATAGAATTGTAGTAGTTGAATTGTATATTAGCTACTAAGTATGAACTTAACGGGTAGGTACTACCCGAATTTAAACTTATAAAACGCTACTATGAAGAAAAAGCTTTTATAAATGAGTTCATATTATGCTACGAAATACTATTAACTACTCTTAATATTCTGTATGATTAACTTGTTCCATTTGACTATTTTGAAGGAAATGGCACCGACTACTCGACACACCGTGAATATGAATGAAGAGGAATTCCGTACTTTTCTAGCTTCAAACATAGCCGCAGTACAGGCTGCGCTACATACCAACAATAACCTTGGATCTAGCAGTACAGGAAATCGTGTAGGATGCACCTATAAAGAATTCACTGCCTGCAAACCTTTGGAATTTGATGGAACCGAAGGACCGATCGGATTGAAACGGTGGACCGAGAAGGTCGAATCGGTGTTTGCCATAAGTAAGTGTACTGAAGAGGACAAAGTGAAGTACGCTACGCATACCTTCACAGGTTCTGCGTTAACATGGTGGAATACCTATCTAGAGCAAGTGGGACAAGACGATGCGTACGCACTACCGTGGTCAGCATTCAAGCACTTGATGAACGAGAAGTACCGTCCTAGAACCGAGGTCAATAAGCTCAAGACAGAACTTAGAGGGTTACGAACCCAAGGATTTGATATTACCACGTACGAATGACGATTCACAGATTTGTGCCTATTGTGTCCGGGAGCATTCGAAGATGAGGAAGAGAAGATCGACGCGTTTGTGAAAGGATTACCGGAAAGAATCCAAGAAGATATAAGTTCACACGATCCCGCCTCCATACAACAGGCATGTAGAATGGCTCACAAACTAGTGAACCAGATTGAAGAAAGAATTAAAGAACAGACTGCTGAAGAGGCCAATGTGAAGCAAGTCAAAAGAAAGTGGGAGGAAAACGATGATAAGAATCACCAATACAACAACAACAGAATTTCAACAATAATCGCAACAATTATCCCAACAATCGCAACATCAATCGCAACTACAACAAACGGCCCAACAACAACAACAACAATAGCAACTACAACAATCATCCCAACAACAATAATAACCGCAACAACAACAACAATCAGAAGCAGCTATGCCAAAGGTGTGAAAAGTATCACTCGGGGTTCTGCACTAAATTTTGCAACAAGTGTAAAAGAAATGGTCATAGCGCGGCGAAGTGTGAGGTCTACGGACCAGGGGTTAATAGAACGAAAGGAACAAATGGTGTCGGAACGAGTAATGGCGGAGCAAGTAGTGTCGGAGCAAGTTATGACAATGTAGTTTGTTATAAATGTGGAAAACCGGGCCACATTATTAGAAATTGCCTGAACCAGGAGAACACGAATGGACAAGGCCGCGGAAGAGTTTTCAATATTAATGCGGCAGAGGCACAGGAAGACCCGGAGCTTGTTACGGGTACGTTTCTTATTGACAATAAATCTGCTTACGTTTTATTTGATTCGGGTGCGGATAGAAGCTATATGAGTAGAGATTTTTGTGCTAAATTAAGTTGTCCATTGACGCCTTTGGATAGTAAATTTTTACTCGAATTAGCAAATGGTAAATTAATTTCAGCAGATAATATATGTCGGAATCGAGAAATTAAACTGGTTAGCGAAACATTTAAGATTGATTTGATACCAGTAGAGTTAGGGAGTTTTGATGTGATAATCGGTATGGACTGGTTAAAAGAAGTGAAAGCAGAGATCGTCTGTTACAAAAATGCAATTCGCATTATACGAGAAAAAGGAAAACCCTTAATGGTGTACGGAGAAAAGGGCAACACGAAGCTACATCTTATTAGTAATTTGAAGGCACAAAAACTAATAAGAAAAGGTTGCTATACTGTTCTAGCACACGTCGAGAAAGTACAAACTGAAGAAAAGAGCATCAATGATGTTCCCATTGCAAAAGAATTTCCCGATGTATTTCCGAAAGAATTACTGGGATTACCCCCACATCGATCTGTTGAATTTCAAATAGATCTTGTACCAGGAGCTGCACCAATAGCTCGTGCTCCTTACAGACTCGCACCCAGCGAGATGAAAGAACTGCAAAGCCAATTACAAGAACTTTTAGAGCGTGGTTTCATTCGACCAAGCACATCACCGTGGGGAGCTCCTGTTTTGTTTGTCAAGAAGAAAGATGGTACATTCAGGTTGTGTATCGACTACCGAGAGTTGAACAAACTTACCATCAAGAACCGCTACCCACTACCAAGAATCGACGACTTATTTGATCAACTACAAGGCTCGTCTGTTTATTCAAAGATTGACTTACGTTCCGGGTATCATCAAATGCGGGTGAAAGAAGATGATATTCCAAAGACTGCTTTCAGAACACGTTACGGTCATTACGAGTTTATGGTCATGCCGTTTGGTTTAACTAATGCACCAGCTGTGTTCATGGACCTTATGAACCAGTGTGTGGACCATACCTTGACAAGTTTGTCATTGTTTTCATTGATGACATACTTATTTACTCAAAGAATGACCAAGAACACGGTGAACATTTGAGAAAGGTGTTAGAAGTATTGAGGAAGGAAGAATTGTACGCTAAGTTTTCAAAGTGTGTATTTTGGTTGGAAGAAGTTCAATTCCTCGGTCACATAGTGAACAAAGAAGGTATTAAGGTGGATCCGGCAAAGATAGAAACTGTTGAAAAGTGGGAAACCCCGAAAACTCCGAAACACATACGCCAGTTTTTTAGGACTAGCTGGTTACTACAGAAGGTTCATCCAAGACTTTTCTAGAATAGCAAAACCCTTGACTGCATTAACGCATAAAGGGAAGAAATTTGAATGGAATGATGAACAAGAGAAAGCGTTTCAGTTATTGAAGAAAAAGCTAACTACGGCACCTATATTGTCATTGCCTGAAGGGAATGATGATTTTGTGATTTATTGTGACGCATCAAAGCAAGGTCTCGGTTGTGTATTAATGCAATGAACGAAGGTGATTGCTTATGCGTCTAGACAATTGAAGATTCACGAATAAAATTATACGACGCATGATTTGGAATTAGGAGCGGTTGTTTTTGCATTAAAGACTTGGAGGCACTACTTATATGGGGTCAAAAGTATTATATATACCGACCACAAAAGTCTTCAAGACATATTTAATCAGAAACAACTGAATATGAGGCAGCGTAGGTGGATTGAATTGTTGAATGATTATGACTTTGAGATTCGTTACCACCCGGGGAAGGCAAATGTGGTAGCCGATGCCTTGAGCAGGAAGGACAGAGAACCCATTCGAGTAAAATCTATGAATATAATGATTCATAATAACCTTACTACTCAAATAAAGGAGGCGCAACAAGGAGTTTTAAAAGAGGGAAATTTAAAGGATGAAATACCCAAAGGATCGGAGAAGCATCTTAATATTCAGGAAGACGGAACCCGGTATAGGGCTGAAAGGATTTGGGTACCAAAATTTGGAAATATGAGAGAAATGGTACTTAGAGAAGCTCATAAAACCAGATACTCAATACATCCTGGAACGGGGAAGATGTACAAGGATCTCAAGAAACATTTTTGGTGGCCGAGTATGAAAGTCGATGTCGCTAAATACGTAGGAGAATGTTTGACGTGTTCTAAGGTCAAAGCTGAGCATCAGAAACCATCAGGTCTACTTCAACAACCCGAAATCCCGGAATGGAAATGGGAAAACATTACCATGGATTTCATCACTAAATTGCCAAGGACTGCAAGTGGTTTTGATACTATTTGGGTAATAGTTGATCGTCTCACCAAATCAGCACACTTCCTGCCAATAAGAGAAGATGACAAGATGGAGAAGTTAGCACGACTGTATTTGAAGGAAGTCGTCTCCAGACATGGAATACCAATCTCTATTATCTCTGATAGGAAAGGCAGATTTATTTCAAGATTCTGGCAGATATTACAGCAAGCATTAGGAACTCGTCTAGACATGAGTACTGCCTATCATCCACAAACTGATGGGCAGAGTGAAAGGACGGTACAAACGCTTGAAGACATGCTACGAGCATGTGTTATTGATTTCGGAAACAGTTGGGATCGACATCTACCGTTAGCAGAATTTTTCTACAACAACAGCTACCATTCAAGCATTGAGATGGCGCCGTTTGAAGCACTTTATGGTAGAAAGTGCAGGTCTCCAATTTGTTGGAGTGAAGTGGGGGATAGACAGATTACGGGTCCGGAGATTATACAAGAAACTACCGAGAAGATCATCCAAATTCAACAACGGTTGAAAACCGCCCAAAGTCGACAAAAGAGCTACGCTGACATTAAAAGAAAAGATATAGAATTTGAAATTGGAGAGATGGTCATGCTTAAAGTTGCACCTTGGAAAGGCGTTGTTCGATTTGGTAAACGAGGGAAATTAAATCCAAGGTATATTGGACCATTCAAGATTATTGATCATGTCGGACTAGTAGCTTACCGACTTGATTTACCTCAACAACTCGCGGCTGTACATAACACTTTCCACGTCTCGAATTTGAAGAAATGTTTTGCTAAAGAAGATCTCACTATTCCGTTAGATGAAATCCAAATCAACGAAAAACTTCAATTCATCGAAGAACCCGTCGAAATAATGGATCGTGAGGTTAAAAGACTTAAGCAA
Source organism: Rutidosis leptorrhynchoides (assembly GCF_046630445.1). Taxonomy (NCBI): domain Eukaryota; kingdom Viridiplantae; phylum Streptophyta; class Magnoliopsida; order Asterales; family Asteraceae; genus Rutidosis; species Rutidosis leptorrhynchoides. The sequence continues at coordinate 129,914,058 of NC_092336.1, forward strand.
AACAAGATACCAATTGTTAAGGTTCGATGGAATGCTCGTAGAGGACCCGAGTTCACCTGGGAGCGTGAAGATCAGATGAAGAAGAAATACCCGCATCTATTTCCAGAAGATTCGTCAACACCTTCAACAGCTTAAAATTTCGGGACGAAATTTATTTAACGGGTAGGTACTGTAGTGACCCGAACTTTTCCATGTTTATATATATTAATTGAGATTGATATTTACATGATTAAATGTTTCCAACATGTTAAGCAATCAACCTTGTTAAGACTTGATTAATTGAAATATGTTTCATATAGACAATTGACCACCCAAGTTGACCGGTGATTCACGAACGTTAAAACTTGTAAAAACTATACGATGACATATATATGGTTATATATATAGTTAACATGTTTTTATTATAAGTATGTATCTCATTAGGTATTTTAACAATGAGTTATATACATAAAAATGAGACTATTAATTTAAGAAACTCGAAAATGATATATATAACGATTATCGTTATAACAACGTCTTACTAGGTACATATGAATCATATTAAGATATTGATACACTTGGTTAATTATGTTAAATGATAAGTAAATATATTATTAAGTGTATTAACAATGAAATACATATGTAAAAATAAGACTACTAACTTAATGATTTCGAAACGAGACATATATGTAACGATTATCGTTGTAACGACATTTAACTGTATATACATCATACTAAGATATATTATATATCATAATATCATGATAATATAATAATTTAACATCTCATTTGTTATAATAAACAATGGGTTAACAACATTCAACAAGATCGTTAACCTAAAGGTTTTAAAACAACATTTACATGTAACGACTAACGATGACTTAACGACTCAGTTAAAATGTATATACATGTAGTGTTTTAATATGTATTCATACACTTTTGAAAGACTTCAATACACTTATCAAAATACTTCTACTTAACAAAAATGCTTACAATTACATCCTCATTCAGTTTCATCAACAATTATACTCGTATGCACCCGTATTCGTACTCGTACAATACACAGCTTTTAGATGTATGTACTATTGGTATATACACTCCAATGATCAGCTCTTAGCAGCCCATGTGAGTCACCTAACACATGTGGGAACCATCATTTGGCAACTAGCATGAAATATCTCATAAAATTACAAAAATATGAGTAATCATTCATGACTTATTTACATGAAAACAAAATTACATATCCTTTATATCTAATCCATACACCAACGACCAAAAACACCTACAAACACTTTAATTCTTCAATTTTCTTCATCTAATTGATCTCTCTCAAGTTCTATCTTCAAGTTCTAAGTGTTCTTCATATATTTTACAAGTTCTAGTTACATAAAATCAAGAATACTTTGAAGTTTGCTAGCTCACTTCCAATCTTGTAAGGTGATCATCCAACCTCAAGAAATCTTTGTTTCTTACAGTAGGTTATCATTCTAATATAAGGTAATAATCATATTCAAACTTTGGTTCAATTTCTATAACTATAACAATCTTATTTCAAGTGATGATCTTACTTGAACTTGTTTTCGTGTCATGATTCTGCTTCAAGAACTTCGAGCCATCCAAGGATTCGTTGAAGCTAGATCCATTTTTCTCTTTTCCAGTAGGTTTATCCAAGGAACTTAAGGTAGTAATGATGTTCATAACATCATTCGATTCATACATATAAAGCTATCTTATTCGAAGGTTTAAACTTGTAATCACTAGAACATAGTTTAGTTAATTCTAAACTTGTTCGCAAACAAAAGTTAATCCTTCTAACTTGACTTTTAAAATCAACTAAACACATGTTCTATATCTATATGATATGCTAACTTAATGATTTAAAACCTGGAAACACGAAAAACACCGTAAAACCGGATTTACGCCGTCGTAGTAACACCGCGGGCTGTTTTGGGTTAGTTAATTAAAAACTATGATAAACTTTGATTTAAAAGTTGTTATTCTGAGAAAATGATTTTTATTATGAACATGAAACTATATCCAAAAATTATGGTTAAACTCAAAGTGGAAGTATGTTATCTAAAATGGTCATCTAGACGTCGTTCTTTCGACTGAAATGACTACCTTTACAAAAACGACTTGTAACTTATTTTTCTGACTATAAACCTATACTTTTTCTGTTTAGATTCATAAAATAGAGTTCAATATGAAACCATAGCAATTTGATTCACTCAAAACGGATTTAAAATGAAGAAGTTATGGGTAAAACAAGATTGGATAATTTTTCTCATTTTAGCTACGTGAAAATTGGTAACAAATCTATTCCAACCATAACTTAATCAACTTGTATTGTATATTATGTAATCTTGAGATACCATAGACACGTATACAATGTTTCAACCTATCATGTCGACACATCTATATATATTTCGGAACAACCGTAGACACTCTATATGTGAATGTTGGAGTTAGCTATACAGGGTTGAGGTTGATTCCAAAATATATATAGTTTGAGTTGTGATCAATACTGAGATACGTATACACTGGGTCGTGGATTGATTCAAGATAATATTTATCGATTTATTTCTGTACATCTAATTGTGGACAACTAGTTGTAGGTTACTAACGAGGACAGCTGACTTAATAAACTTAAAACATCAAAATATATTAAAAGTGTTGTAAATATATTTTGAACATACTTTGATATATATGTATATATTGTTATAGGTTCGTGAATCAACCAGTGGCCAAGTCTTACTTCCCGACGAAGTAAAAATCTGTGAAAGTGAGTTATAGTCCCACTTTTAAAATCTAATATTTTTGGGATGAGAATACATGCAGGTTTTATAAATGATTTACAAAATAGACACAAGTACGTGAAACTACATTCTATGGTTGAATTATCGAAATCGAATATGCCCCTTTTTATTAAGTCTGGTAATCTAAGAATTAGGGAACAGACACCCTAATTGACGCGAATCCTAAAGATAGATCTATTGGGCCTAACAAACACCATCCAAAGTACCGGATGCTTTAGTACTTCGAAATTTATAACATATCCGAAGGGTGTCCCGGAATGATGGGGATATTCTTATATATGCATCTTGTTAATGTCGGTTACCAGGTGTTCACCATATGAATGACTTTTATCTCTATGTATGGGATGTGTATTGAAATATGAAATCTTGTGGTCTATTATTATGATTTGATATATATAGGTTAAACCTATAACTCACCAACATTTTTGTTGACGTTTTAAGCATGTTTATTCTCAGGTGATTATTAAGAGCTTCCGCTGTCGCATACTTAAATAAGGACGAGATTTGGAGTCCATGCTTGTATGATATTATGTAAAAACTGCATTCAAGAAACTTATTTTGTTGTAACATATTTGTATTGTAAACCATTAGGTAATGGTCGTGTGTAAACAGGATATTTTAGATTATCATTAGTTGATAATCTACGTAAAGCTTTTTAAACCTTTATTGATGAAATAAAGGTTATGGTTTGTCTTAAAATGAATGCAGTCTTTGAAAAACGTCTCATATAGAGGTCAAAACCTCGCAACGAAATCAATTAATATGGAACGTTTTTAATCAATAAGAACGGGACATTTCAGTAACAGCCGAGAGTTCTTCCATTTTCTTTCTATTCGAGATTAGATCTTTCAGAAATTTAGCATATCTAGGCATTCCTGAAATCACATCAATGAAAGGAAGATTTACATTTATCTGTTTAAACATATCCAAGAATTTGGATTGCTCGGCTTCAAGTCTCTCTTTTCTCATTTTACACGGGTAAGGAAGTGGTGGTTGGTATGGTTTAACATAAGGTTTAGCCTTAACTGTGTTATCTTCATTAACCTTTTCAACTACCGGTTCTTTTTCCTTATTTTGTTCAGGTTGTGGTTCTTGTTGAGTAGGAATAGCTTCATCAGAAATTACAGGTATTTCAGGTGGTTTAAGTGTAATACCACTTCTTGTGGTAATAGCTTTAGCTGTTTCATTTCGGGGGTTAGCATTTGTATCACTAGGTAGACTTCTCGGTTTTCTTTCACCTATTAACCTTGCTAGGTTGCTCACTTCTTGTTCCAGATTTTGAATAGAAGCTTGTTGATTTCTAAATGCTTGAGCATTTTGTTCATTGGTTTGTTTCTGAGATGTGAAAAACTGAGTTTGAGATTCAACTAGCTTCGTCATCATATCTTCTAAATTCGGCTTTTTATCATCGGTTTGTGGTGGTTTGTTTTGAAAATTAGGTCTTTGCTGATTGTAAGTATTATTGGATACTTGTTGATTGTTAGAACCTTGTTGATTGTTGTATGGAACATTTCGGTTATAGTTCTGGTTTTGATTATAGATCGGTCTTGGCGGTTGATAATTATTCTGATAATTATTTCCAGGCCTTTGGTTTATGTATGAAACATTCTCTCTTTGTTCCATTGTTAGTTCAATACTAAGACAATCTTTTGTCAAATGTGGTCCTTCATACTGCTCACAACTAATTCGTATTAAGTGTATATCCTTAGTCATCTTTTCCATTCGTCTCTCGACAGCATCTATCTTTGCAGAAATGGAATTTAAGTCATGGCTAGAATCGGTTCTAGCTGCTTTAGATGATCTAACGATATCTTTTTCTTGGTGCCACTCATGTGAGTGGGAAGCAGTGTTATCAATAATTTTATAAGAATCAGTTTCTGTTTTCTTCATAATGGAACCACCAGCTGCTATGTCTATGTCTTTCCTTGTAGTGATGTCGCATCCTTGGTAGAATATTTGTACTATTTGACAGGTGTCTAAACCATGTTGCGAACATCCTCTCAATAACTTTCCAAATCTTGTCCACGCCTCATATAGAGTTTCATTTGACTTCTGTGTGAACGTAACAATTTCTCCTTGAAGTCTCACGGCTTTAGATGCCTGAAAGAATTGTTTAAGAAATTTTTTAACTAAAACGTCCCATGTATCAATCGCCCCTTCAGGTAACGATTCTAACCAATCTTTGGCTTCTCCCTTTAAAGTCCAGGGAAATAACATGAGATATATCTGTTCATCTTCAACTTCTCTTATTTTAAATAGAGTGCAGATCCTATTAAAGGTACGAAGATGTTCATTTGGATCTTCCTTCGGCGCACCACTAAATTGGCATTGATTAGTCACCATATGTAGAATTTGTCCTTTGATTTAATAATCTGGCACATTAATGTCTGGTTGAGTAATTGCGTGACCTTGGCCAGTGCGTTTAGCTCTCATTCGGTCTTCCAAACTTAAAGGTTCCAGATTTTCCATGATTGAATTTGTTGAATCTGAATCACTAGAGGATTCTGATTTAATGGTTGGTTCCTCAACAATCTCTGTTTGAATGATTGGTGGTTCTGGAGGAAAGATTAGTGGTTCAGGATCTACGAATTGTCCCTGAATATTCTCCGGATTCTCAATTGTGAGGTCGGGTTCAAAAAATGGATTATCGGAAATTTGAATTGGAGTACTTGGTCGACTGGATGACGATTCTAAAGAAAAATCAACGGCGACAATATTTGCTAGATGTCTTGATCGAGTTACAGGTGGTGAACGTACAAAAGGTGGTGAACGTTTTGCTCGGTGCATTCACTGAATATCCTATTAGTTATAAAAATAAGAAAAATTATATAAGTTATCAAATTAATAGACTTTTTTGATTTTGCCCACGTTTCGAATAGCCAAAAGATGCAGCAGAGGGGCAGGATTTGTTTGGTCTCAATATAATTGAGTACTGTTTGGCTCCAATAACCCGGTCCACGTACAAATCCAACTATTACTACGAACCAGAAAATTTTAATGTCTATCAATTTAACCACTTAAAATAAATTTTCGTAATTTAAAGAAATTTTAGAGAAGAAGATAGAAAATTCTATGCCCTAAAAACTAGAATGGCGAGAAATAAGAAAGAAAAAGAGCGCGTCGAAAAACGTCGAAAAATAAAAGGTTGAAAAATAATAGGCGTCGAAAAATAAAAATAAGAAAGTAGCGCGTCGAAACTTAAAAAGAAACTAAAAACTAAAAATTAAAAGTTAAGTCTAAAAATATTAAAGCTTAAACGAAATACTATATCCCAAATGGCAATAACTTATAAAGGTACTAAATTTAATAAAACAACGTCGCAAAATTCTAAAGCATCTAAATCTTAGTCTAAAGAAAAAGCACTTAAGGGATTTTACGGCAAATCTTAAAAATCTAGAAGTAAAAATAACTATGGTAAAAACTATATCTTAAAACTAAATACGAGCGAAAAATACAAAAATTACGCTAAAACGAATAAAAAGGGACAAAATATAAAAATATACTAAAAGTTGTAAAAAGTACAATTTTTATAAAAATATTATTTTTATATTATTTATTTTATAAAACTATTAATTTTGTAATTTATTAAAACTAATTAAACTAAATATATAAATTAAATCTAAAAACTAAACTAAATAATAAATAATTAAAAACCTAATTAGGGTTTAAATAATAATAATAAATAATACACCGTAATTAATGCTGATTAGGGTTGACTGTTGGCGTGTCAGACACACTCATGCGATCGCATGAGAAATTGCCTTCGGGCTCATGCGATCGTATGAGCCAGGGTTTTGGGCCAGGTTACGGGCTGCTACAGTACGGGCCTCGAGTTTAATATTTTTTTTTATTTTTTTCAGTTTTCTGTTTTAAATTTATATATTTTTAATATATTTATATAAATTAAATAAAACTTATATTTTTATAAAATAAAGATAAATAAACTTTTGTATTGTTATTTTACATTGCACCCTGTACTGCAGCTATGTTTGCTGCAAGGAAAACACGGAAGTCTTCCTCGCTCATGTTCAAATTCTGACGAGTCGTCGGTGCCATTTCCTTCAAAAATAGCCCAAAAGAATTAAGTTAATCATATAGAATTTTAAGAGTAGTCAATAGTATTTCGTAGCATAGTATGAACTCATTTATAAAAGCTTTTTCTTCATATTAGCATTTTATAGTTTTAATTCGGGTAGTACCTACCCGTTAAGTTCATACTTAGTAGCTAATATACAATTCAACTACTACAATTCTATATGAAAAAACTGATTATAATAAAATTTCGCGTACAAATTTTATACAATATTTTACAAACTTACAATACCGCTATTATACATTTAGGATGAAATATAGCACATAATAACTTTGCTACTCGGCAGCTATTAAGGCAATTCTAGTTAATACGCAAGTTGTTCAGCAAAAGAAATAAAGACATGTAATTCATAAGTCCAGAAACAAGTCATGCATTCTGGTTTTACTAAGACGACTTCCCATCCTTGGTCTTGTGGAAAGTAACCGTTATGACCATTGGCTAGGTAGCATGTTGTAATGTTGTCAAAAGGACGAGGGTTTCATAATGTCCAACAGCCCCGTAATAATCTAAAAACCTTGTTTCTCACCCCAACTACTGAATCCGTCACTTGTGGGAATGTTTCATTTAATAGTTGTAATCCGATGTTCTTTTTCTCACTTTGGTGAGAAGCAAACATCACTAACTCGTAAGTATAACATGCTTCTTTATGTTGCATGTTAGAAGCTCTTTCTAACTCACGAAATGCTATGTTGGGATATGTTGAGTCAAAATAGGTTCTTAACCCATAGCGTAAAATTGCATTTGTGTTCCCCGTATTTAACACTTTAAAGAAAACACGGCATAACTTACGGTCTCCCCAATGCGATATACCTCACCTATCAAAGGAAAGCCTTTTGTAAACTAAGGCATTTTTGGAAAGTCTTTCAAATGTTTGACAAGTTAATTTCACCATAACTAAATGTGCTGATGAATTTTGACCGACTCTAGACAAGATTTCCTCAATCATATCCTCTAGTAGGTCTTCTAAAATATTCGGTTGTCTACCCTTAACGTCCATTTTGTTTTTATACTGTAAAATAGACAAGGATTAGATTCGTAAAAGATAATTAACAAACAATACAAGCAATTTTTACATAGAACATCGAAGTACAAGTACACTATAATACATATAATACACAACATGATTACAACTCCCTAATCTGAATCACTGGTTTCTTCTTCTTCTTCGGACTTGGTTCGTTTTCCTAATTTTCTAGGGATATATGGTGTTCCTCTAATACGAGCCATCGTTTTCCACAATGGTTTAGAAAAACCCGGTGGTTTAGAGGTTCTCGGGTTATTGTTACATTTTAGGAAATACGGATGTTGCCGATACATATAAAGTTCATCGGGGTTGGAATCAGGTTTCTCTATTTTTATACATTTTCCCTTATTATTTTCTTTTGCTTTATTAAATTGGGTCGATGTAATTTCTATAACATCATCGGAATCCTCATCGGGATCCGATTCATCAGAAAATTGGTAATCTTTCCAATATTTTGCTTCCTCGGCAGAAACACCATTGACCATTATTGACTTTGGTCCGTTGGTTGAGGATTTTCTTTTAATTAATCGATTTACTGTAGGTATCAATATTTCTTCCTCCGGAACCTCTTCTTCCGGTTCCGCCTCTTCCGGTTCCGCCTCTTCCGGTTCCTCCTCTTCCGGTTCCTCCTCTTCCGGTTCCTCTTCGAGAATTTGTGAATCTTCCCAAAATATATTCGACTCTTCATTATTATTAGGTGAGTCGATGGGATTTGTACTAGTGGTAGACATCTATCACACAATATCAAACACATTAAGAAGTTAATATATCACATAATATTTACATGTTAATAATATATAGTTTCCAACAAAAGTGTTAAGCAATCGTTTTTAAAGAAAACACGGTCGAAGTCCAGACTCACTAATGTATTCTAACAAACTCGATAAGACACACTAATGCAAATTTCTGGTTCTCTAAGACCAACGCTCTGATACCAACTGAAATGTCCCGTTCATATTGATGTTATGCGAGGCGTATATGAAATAGTTTATATTTTACTAGGAAATACTATTAAATACGATACAATTTTACACAAGATATTTATTTATTTAAAGAATGGATATACCTAAACCTTACTACAACACTTATAGGCAGTGTACCTAATCGTACAGTAGTGTAGTTTTTAGTAAGTTCGATTCGTTCCACAGGGAAATCTTTTAAACAAAGCTTAACGCTATATTAGTTTTAATTTTATAAAAATACAAATATATATATAAGTAATATTATTATTATAAAGGGGGGTTTTTACCGTTTAATGACCGGTTTGTCGATTTTTAAAACTTTAGTCGCAGTTAAAACCTAATGTAAAAATATTAAATAAATAAAAGACTTAATTTAAAGCGTAAAGTAAATAACGATAATGAAATTGCGATAAATAAAAGTGCGATAAAATAAACTTGCAATAATTAAATAGTACGATAATTAAAAGTGCAATTAAATACAATGACAATAAATAAAAGTGTGATAATTAGAAATGCAATTAAATATGAAAATAAAGGAATTATGCTTATTTAAACTTCCGTAATCATGATGTTTGACATGTTGATTTTAGTTTATTCCCATGGGTTAATTGTTCTTTGTCCTGGATTATTCAATATGTCCGTCTGGTTTTTGTCCATAACAGTCCATCAGTCATAAATATAAAGTGCGAGTGTCCTCGTCAAATTATCCTTATACCCGAAGTCAAATATTCCAACTAATTGGGGACTAAAACTGTAACAAGGTCTTAATACTTTGTTTAATAATTACACGAGGATATCGACTGCGTGTAATCCAAGGTTTTAATACTTTGCTAACAATTACGCCAAGTGTCCTTGTACATAATTTCACCCCTATTTTAATAATTCCATAGACTATTAATCCATTCCCGTGTCTGGTTAAATGAACGATTATTCGTACATATAAATATCCCACCCATCGTGTCCGATCGAGTGTATATGGTTATTTATAGGGAAGTCCAATTGTAAATCTTTATATTAAAATTAACAAACTATCATTTAGTTAAACAAATATAAAGCCCATTAATAGCCCATAGTCTAATTTCCACAAGTGTCGTTCTTTTGTCCAAACCCCAATTATGGTACAAAGCCCAATTACCCAATTTTAATATTTTTAGCCCAACATCATGATTACTTCGTTTTAAATAAGCATAATAATAACTTAGCTACGAGACATTAATGTAAAAAGGTTGAACATAACTTACAATGATTAAAAATAGCGTAGCGTTACACGGACAGAATTTCGACTTACACCCTTACAACATTCGCTAACATACCCTTATTATTAGAAATTAAAATTACAATTAAAATTAAAATATAATATATATATATATATATATATATATATATATATATATATATATATATATATATATATATATATATATCGTATTATGAATGAGGAGAAAAAGATGTGTTTGATGTTCACCAAAAATGCGAGTTTTATAGGCAATGTGGGCTGGAAAAGGGGCTCATGAGATCGCATGAGTTTTGCTCCTCTAGGTCATGCGATCACATGGCCAGCTGGGGAGGCTCACATGTTGTTGTTTTCTTCTGCCGACGGTTTTTATAATATAATATAATATAATATAATATAATATAATATAATATAATATATATATTAATTTTAAGAATTAATTATATATTATATTATATTCATGTGCATAGTTGACTTGTAATTTTTAGTCCGTTGCGTAGAGCGTTTAGAGTTGACTCTGGTCCCGGTTCCGGATTTTCGAACGTCCTTGCGTATAATTTAATATCTTGTACTTTGCGTTTTGCTTCTTGTACTCTTGTAATTTTGAGACATTTCTCATCAATAATTGGAACCTCTTTGATTGTACTTTGTACTTTTGAGCTTTTTGGTCGTGCGTCTTCAATTCGTCGAATCTGTCTTTTGTCTTCACCTTTTATTATTTAAACGAATATCACTTGTAAATAGAACAATTGCAACTAAAAGCTTGTCTTTCTTGAGGGATAATGCTATGAAATATATGTTCGTTTTTAGCATTATCACATATTGACTATAAACGTTCCATATTAATTGATTTTGTTGCGAGGTTTTAACCTCTATATGAGACGTTTTTCAAAGACTGCATTCATTTTTAAAACAAACCATAACCTTTATTTTATCGACAAGGTTAAAAAGACACCACCTAGATTATTCAGAAATGATAATCTAAAAATATCACACTTACACACTACCAATACATATTGGTTTACAATATTAATATGTTACAACAAAATAAATCCCGAATTCAGTTTTAAACAATATTATACAAGCATGCTGACACCAAATCTTGTCTATATATTAGCATGCAACAGCGGAAGCTCTTAATAATCACCTGAGAATAAACATGCTTTAAACGTCAACAAAAATGTTGGTGAGTCATAGGTTTAACCTATATATTTATCAAATCGTAATAATATACCGCAAGACTTCATATTTCAATATACATCCCATACATAGAGATAAAAATCAGTCATATGGTGAACACCTGGTAACCGACCTTAACAAGATGCATATAGAATATCCCCTATCATTCCGGGACTCCCTTCGGACATGATAAATTCGAAGTACTAAAGCATCCGGTACTTTGGATGGGGTTTGTTGAACCCAATAGATCTATCTTTAGGATTCGCGTCAATTAGGGTGTCTGTTCCCTAATTCTTATATTACCAGACTAAAAGGGGCATATTCAGTTTAATAATTCAACCATAGAATGTAGTTTCACGTACGTGTGTCTATTTTGTAAAACATTTATAAAACTGCATGTATTCTCATCCCAAAAATGTTAGATTTAAAAAGTGGGACTATAACTCACTTTCACAGATTTTTACTTCGTCGGGAAGTAAGACTTGGCCACTGGTCGATTCACGAACCTATAAAAAATATATACATATATATCAAAGTATGTTCAAAATATATTTACAACATTTTTTATTACGTTATAATGATATGAGTTTATTAAGTCAGCTGTCCTCGTTAGTAACCTACAACTAGTTGTCCACAGTTAGATGTACAGAAATAAATCGATATATATTATCTTGAATCAATTCACGACCCAGTATATACACGTCTAAGGCTAGATCACAACTCAAAGTATATATATTTTTGGAATCAACCTCAACCCTATATAGCTAACTCAAACATTACTGCATATAGAGTGTCTATGGTTGTTCCAAATAATATATACACATGGGTCGATATGATATGTCAAAACATTTGCATACGTGTCTATGGTATCCCAAGATTACATAATATATTAGAATACATGTATAATACAATATGAGTTAGCTAGGATATGATTAATATAGATTTGTTACCAATTTTCACGTAGCTACAACAAGCAAAATTATCCAATCTTGTTTTACTCATAACTTCTTCGTTTTAAATCCGTTTTGAGTGATTCAAGTTGCTATGGTTTCATATTGAACTTAAGTTTATGAATATAAATATAAAAAGTATAAGTTTATAGTCAGAAATACATGTTACAAGTCGTTTTTGTAAAGGTAGTCATTTCAGTCGAAAGAACGACGTCTTGATGACCATTTTGAAAAAACATACTTCTACTTTGAGTTTAACCATGATTTTTGGATATAGTTTCATGTTCATAATAAAAATCATTTTCTCAGAAGAACAACTTTTAAATCAAAGTTTATCATAGTTTTTAATTACCTAACCCAAAACAGCCCGCGGTGTTACTACGACGGCGTATATTCGATTTTACGGTGTTTTTTGTGTTTTCAGGTTTTAAATCATTAAGTTAGCATATCATATAGATATATATCATGTGTCTAGTTGATTTTAAAGTCAAGTTAGAAGGATTAACTTTTGTTTGCGAACAAGTTTAGAATTAACTAAACTATGTTCTAGTGATTACAAGTTTAAACCTTCGAATAAGGTAGTTTTATATATATGAATCGAATGATGTTATGAACATCATTACTACCTCAGGTTTTGTGGATAAACCTACTAGAAATGAGAAAAATAGATCTAGCTTCAAAGGATCCTTGGATGGCTTGAGAGTTCTTGAAACAAAATCATGACACAAAAATAAGTTCAACTAAGATTTCCACTCGAAATAAGATTGTTATAGTTATAGAAATTGAATCAAAGTTTGAGTATGAGTATTACCTTGTATTAGAAAGATATCTTACTATAAATAAGAAAGATTTCTTGAGGTTGGATGATCACTCAAAGTGGATTTGCAAGATTGAAAGTAAGCTAGCAAACTTGGAAGTGTTGTTGGTGTATTCTTAAGTAGTTGTTTTATAACTTGGTTTATGTATGGATTTATGAACTAGATTGAGCTAGATTTTGATTAAGATGATGAAGAACACTTAGAACAATGGAAGAACACTTGAGAGAGAGTAGTTTGATGCATGTAAGTTGCAAAATGAAAGTGTTTGTGTACACCCTCATTCACGTGAACTTTGATCCATCATATAGGCTCCATTAGTTTGTTATTTTGTGAGATTTTTCATGCTAGATGTTAAATGATGGCTCCCACATGGTTAGGTGACTCACATGGGCTGCTAAGAGCTGATCCTTGGAGTGTATGTGACAACCCGAAAATTTCCAACCAAATTTAAACTTTATCTTTATATTTTTCCGACACGATAAGCAAAGTTTGTTAAGTTAAATCTCAAAAATTTTAAATTATGTTCATACATTCATTATAACCTCGACCAAATTCCGACGATTCACGAACCGTTATATATAAATAAATATGTATATATATATATATATTATAACTTGAGAATATTAATAAAGTACTAAACGTATAATACTTTACATGAACATATTTATTTCAATATGTTTATCGATGGAATTAGAAGATAATATCAAATGATTGATTTATCAGATACATTGTGATATGATTACGGGTCTATGTTATGAGGTCCACTGTGATTTAAGAAATCTATTCTTTTTGACAACATTCGGAAAATGGTAAAGTGATTTATAAGTAAGAATGTGGAGTATAAATAACTTAGATGTTGGATATCGACAAGTTAAGTAACTCGACATTTTTCATTAAGATGATTTCATACGTTTATTTAACCTTTGAACTTTATCGCATGCTTCACCAACAGACTGTAATTTAAAAACTTGAAACCTATTATGAATATATATGATTTTACTTTTCTAAAACGTTTTATGATATAACGATTTCCATTATTTTAACCTTTAAACAAAATGATTCTTAAATATATATAGTTTTGGAAAACAAAATTATCATATTTATTTGATTTAGTTTCAAACGTACAAAAACGTTTTCAGTTTAAAAAGAACTTTATTATTAAAACGTATATAACTTTTATAAATATCTAGAACCACTTTTAACAACTCATTACTTAACCAGTATGATAAAGATAACGATATTTATATTTTATTTTATTAAATATATATAACGATTTAAATTAATATTATATATATTTATACGCGTATTATACGTACATAGTTTTATACTTTTACTATACTTAAACTTTACCTTTACTTTATTTTTACTTTACTTTAACTTTAATAATTTACTTTAATAATTCATACTTTAATAATTCACTTTAATAATTCATACTTTAATAATTTACTTTAATAATTCATACTTTAATAATTCACTTTAATAATTCATACTTTAATAATTCATACTTTAATAATTCACTTTAATAATTCAAAAATCTATTATAAATAGAATTCAATAGGTTTCATTATTTCATAGAAACTTGAAAATATTTTTCTCTAAACTCTCTCAATCGATTTACATATATATATTTACTCCGTATTATTTCAAGATATTATTAGTATACATAAAATATTACGACGGAGTGCTGTCCGAGTGATTTCGAAATTGTTTTTCGAGCGGGATAGAGCTAAGGAAATTATGAGTTATAGCTATGGAGGTTATGGGTATGGTTCGGGAGTATTGCTCGTGAGTCAAACTAGTGTTTATCATCTCCGTTGCGTCTACGTACTTTTCCTGCAATATTGAATCTCAATATTGATACGTGAGCACTCATAACTTAACTTTTATATATTATTAGTGTATCCCTGACTAGTGCTCGAGTATATATATAGGATTATGCATGCTTATACGTTCGTTATTGTCGTTAGATAGGTTATGTCGAATCTTGAATTAAATACACATGCTATTAAGATAAGGTATATGATATGCATGTCGTTGGAAAGCTAGAGAAAATTTGAGAACTTTTCATTTAGATATCGAATGGTTTCGATGAACGGTTTAGAAGTTATAGTAAATTGAACTTTTGTATTATTATTAAAAATGATTATTATTATCGTCGTTATTATCGTCGTTATAATCTAATTATAATTATTATTATAATTATTATTATTATTATTATTATTATTATTATTATCATTGTCGTTATTAATAAAAGATATTATTGTTATTTTAATTATTATTACTATCATTATTATCGTTAAGGTTATAATTAGTATTATTATTATTATTATTATTATTATCATTTAAATAGTTATTAGTATTATCATTAATATTATTATTATTAGTATTATTATAATTAAAACTAATTTTAGTAATATCTAATTATTATGATTACTATTATTATTATTATTAATATGAACGCGATATAAAAGACGACTAAAAGCTATTAAACGAAGCGATTAGGAAATAATGAGTATGAGTATCATGATAAAATTAAGATATTGTAAGATATTGATTTAAAGGAAAAATATCGTTTTCATTATTTTACTATTATTATTATTATTAAAAGTATTATTAATATTAAAACTATCATTTTTACTAAAATTATTATTTTTAATAAAAATATCATTGTTAATATGAAACATCATTATTATTATCATTTTAGTACTACTATTGTTAATAAAAATTATCATTTTATCATTTTTAGAAAATATAATTATTGTTATTTTTATTAGTAGAATAATAATAATTATTACAAAATAATACAACTTTTACTTATTATTATTATTATCAATATTATTTTATCAAATAAATATGCGATACAAAGATATTTTACTACGTATAATATAATTACATTAATAATACCTATTATATTATTTTTATGATATTAAATGAACTTTATAAATTTTATTACTTAAGATATATAAAAGTATAATTTTATTATATAAATTTTAATATAAAATTTTATTTATTAATAAAAGAACTATATTATTTACTTTAATAAAATCTATTAAAAATATTTAAATAAATAAAATGACTATATTTAAACTATATAATAATCATGTATAATTTTGGAAGACATTTTGGTCAATATGACTTTTGTTGACTTTTGCATATTTAGTCTCGAGCATTAGGATTGTGATACACTACGACTTGACCTAAATTGTTAGACAGATATTGATTAAACATAAAAATATATATAATTAATATAGGTTCGTGAATCCAAGGCCAACATTGCACTTGTTCAATGACGTCATATGTATTTTTACTACAAAATACAGTATTGTGAGTTTCATTTGCTCCCTTTTTAAATGCTTTTGCAATATATATTTTTGGGACTGAGAATACATACGCTGTTTTTATAAATGTTTGACGAAATAGGCACAAGTACTAAAAACTACATTCTATGGTTGGATTATCGAAATCGAATATCACCCCTTTAGCTTGGTAACCTAAGAATTAGGAAACATTACCCCTAATTGACGCGAATCCTAAAGATAGATCTATGGGACTAACAAACCCCATCCGAGGTACGGATGCTTTAGTACTTCGATTTTTATACAGAAGAGAGGATTCTGTGATACAGACGAGAGGATTCTGTTTTGGGGATATTCTATATGCATTTTGTTAATGTCGGTTACCAGGTGTTCACCATATGAATGATTTTACCTTAATGCAGACGAGAGGATTCTGCTTGAGGATTATGTTTATGAAAAATGAAAATCTTGTGGTCTATTATATTATTGGAAATGATTTTACCTTTATGCAGACGAGAGGATTCTGCTATTGGAATTATGTTTAATAAAAATCTTGTGGTTTATTAAAATAATGGAAATGAATGATTATGATAAACTAATGAACTCACCAACCTTTTGGTTGACACTTGAAAGCATGTTTATTCTCAGGTTTGAAAGAAATCTTTCACTGTACATTAACTCATTTTAAGGATATTACTTGGAGTCATTCATGGCATATTTCGAAAGACGTTGCATACGAGTCATTGATTTTATCAAAATTATTATTAAGTCAATTATAGTTAGATGTATTATGAAATGGTATGCATGCCGTCAACTTTAGATGTGAATAAAGTTTGTATTTTAAAAACGAATGCAATGTTTGTAAAATGTATCATATAGAGGTAAAATATCTCGAGATGTAATCAACTATTGTGAATCGTTTATAATGTATATGAATGGGTGCTTTCAGTTGGTATCAGAGCGGTGGTCTTAGCGAACCAAGTCTGCATTAGTGTGTCTAACTGATAGTCGTTAGGATGCATTAGTGAGTCTGGACTTCGACCGTGTCTGCATTGTCAAAAGTTTTGCTTATCATTTTTGTCGGAAATTGCCTGCTTATCATTCTTAGTCTAGACACGTCTTACTACATTGATTGCATGAACAGTGTATAGAAAAAATTCATATCTTAGCATATCTGTTACTATAAACTTTGCATGACATATCCCGTAAATTCCTCCGTAATCTACGAAATCTTTTGCGCTATATATATAGATATTCTATGTAATTAGAATACCACCCGATAGCCGAAAAATCATTTCATATCGAAAAATCCTTTATTCAATCGAATGAAATGGAATTCGTCATTAGTTCAAGTCCCTCGAATTCTGATATGGAATCCCACTCAAGCTCCGAAAGCAGTGTGACTGGAATGGATCAACCAATCAGCCTCATCTATTTTGGATGAATTGGGGATGGGTTCGTAGCCTCCTCAATCATTGGAGACAAGAAGAAGGCGATCCTTTCCATCCACCACATTGCCCTCTTGGCGAAGAACCCGAAGCACTTACCGGCGAACCTGTCCAAAACACCATTTTCTCTCTCATTTCCAGAGTATCTCGTCACGATTATATACTACATCAAATTCTATATTTTATTTATCCGCTCGTCCGAACCGACAATCACCCCGGTGTAATAGAAGAAGTTAACGAGCTTCGCACTCGGGTAGTGGATTTGGAGAATATGGTGCAAAGGTTACAAACACTAGCAGCAGCACCAGCAGCATAACCAGTACTACCATCATCAACGCCAACAGTACCATTACCACCCCCAACCACAACCGCATCGTAAACCTCAACTTTACAATCTGTCCCACGAGCACCAATGTCATACGTCCAATAGATACCAAGGAATACCAACAACAACAAACGATGAAGTGTTGATTCATAACTTCATTGGATAAACACTCTGCGGCGATTATGTAATCTCTAAAGTCTTAGAGATTATCTATTCTAACCATAACCATAAATCAGATGAGTGAATCGAAATGATAGAAGGAAGAGTAGAAACCCTGACAAGAATGATGCGTGATTTATAAGCTAGACTTGTTTTACCAACAGTATCAACAGTACTGTAGCATCACCATCACAGTCAGTGCCGTCAGTGTCATCAGAATCAGCAGCACCTATAACATCACAAACTCCGTCAGTTCAAGAATCACCGTGGACATCATTACGAATCAATAACGCGTATATTGTATCAACGAGTTATGAAGTATTAACTCATTCCCTCTGAAGAAATTATATGTATATTATATATATATATATATATATATATATATATATATATATATATATATATATATATATATATATATATATATATATATATATATATATATATATATAAATTTTGAGATCAAAATAAATCTTTTGTACTAAACTATTATGTATGAATTAAATAAGGGTAAATCCTACTCGATTAAATTCATATTACTAATATGCTAAGATGTACATCCTTCCTTAACAACTTAACCATCGTTAACTACAATCTCTATTTTAATTCAATAAATTCCATCTCATAATAAATCAAGTGTATTATTCAAATATATGTTTGATTTTACACTTTCATCATCGATGTACTCGAAACTTTTCAAATAACATCATTCGTACTTTGCGAAATTCACAAGAATTCCACGAACTGAACATCATACATCAACAAGTAACGAAGTATTGATTCATAATTTCAATGTCATTAAAGAAATACTCCGTAAAAGTTATGTAATTTTTAAAGCCTTTAGGGATTATTCAATTCTAGTTTCAACCGTAAATCAAATGAGTTAAATTTAACATTAACTCATTAAATCTATGTTACATCTGAAGAAAATATACATATATATATATATTTTCATAAAGACTGTAATAAAATTCTTTTGTACAAAATATTAATTGTGAAATTTTTTTTTTAACGGGTAGGTAATACCCGAGAGATATATAAATTCACAATTAATATGTTACATTCTTCGAATCTGATTCAGCAAATCATCCATTATACTCCCTACTTTCACAACAATATACATTCTTTTATAGAAATCAAAACAACCATACTCATTGAAAATTTAATTACATATTCTGATTTTTGAAATCTCAGAATTCAACTCGAGATATGACTAAAATCATCACTCTTAGATCCTTACATCTTTCACAAGCTATACTTTGACTTCAAAACTGTGTTAGAACATCATATGTATATTAACGATTACAATCTGTGTTCAAAACCCTTCGAAATTCCTGAAGACACTTCAAATAATGAACAACCGAGATGATGATCCAACCACATATTAACCACAGTCTTGCATCTGAAAAGCTCTCGAAACCAGAGTCATAATTTAACACGTATCCGTGTCAGACCCTTTGGCATTTATTAGCAAAAATAACTTTGCGATTCCTTTTCAAATTAGTCAGTTTTGTCACAGCTCCAGCAAGTCAACTTCGACTTTTCAGTTGAAACAGTCTTATTATAACCTTGATATAGACGTTGCCCTTTCGTCATCATTACCGGAGAACCTTTTATGTCTCACCACATTAGCAATAAACTTACCAACAACTTCACTGATCTTTGACTTTCCAAAAAATCATTATATTTATCGAAACCCCATCATTTACTCATCCGCATCTTGTAACAAGAATTGTCAAGCTAATTACTGGGAATCAGCAATCAGCATTTTGAAATCTTGCAGCATGTCTCCGCCAACGGTTATAGGTGTATATATAACGTCTATCTCCTAGACTTATATACTTCGAATGTGAAGTTTCTGAAAAACACCCTAAACTGTGAACTAGTTCTCCGAAGTTTGGAAAAAGCTGATGAAGCAGCAAAAACTGTAAACGACCTTAACAGTCAAAAGTTTGATAATAAAGGATAGTGCGTTGGAAAAGCTCAGAAAAAGAGAAGGTTTGTGAAAGGATCCGTTCATATACATTATAAACGATTCACAATAGTTGATTACATCGCGAGGTATTTGACCTCTATATGATACGTTTTACAAACATTGCATTCGTTTTTAAAAGACAAACTTTCTTTACATCAAAAATTGACGGCATGCATACCATTTCATATTACATCCAACTATAATTGACTTAATATTAATCTTGATGAACTCAACGACTCGAATGCAACGTCTTTCAAAGTATGTCATGAATGACTCCAAGTAATATCCTTAAAATGAGCTAATGCACAGCGGAAGATTTCTTTAATACCTGAGAATAAACATTCTTTAAAGTGTCAACCAAAAGGTTGGTGAGTTCATTAGTTTATCATAATCAATCATTTCCGTAATAGTAATAGACCACAAGATTTCAGTTTCTATAAATATCCGTACACTCGCAAGTGTATAAAAGTATTCTATAAGTTGTTAAGTGCTTCGGTAACCATACTTAACAATTAATGTGGCATATTCCCTTTATTATGAAATCTCCCTACACTGTACCAAGTGTAGTAAAAACGAAGTACTATGCAACCGTTTACGATACTAGAGCGACTAGCCCGGTTGGGGTTGTCAAACCCGATAGATCTATCAATAGGATTCGCGCTTACATGCTCTTACAACATGTAAATATTAGTTACCAAGCTATTAGGGAAAAATATGCAAAGTGGTACAACTCAACTTAGAATATGTTTTTAGTACTTATGTCCATTTCGTAAAACAGTTATAAAACAGTGCATGTATTCTCAGCCCAAAAATATATATAAAAAGGGAGTAATGAAACTCACAATACTGTATTTCGTAGCAATTATGTATATGACGGCACTGAACAAGTGCAGGGTTTGTCTCGGATTCACGAACGTATCAATGTTGTGATTCAATATTGCAGGAAAGTACATAGATGCAACGAAAATGATAAACGTTAGGTTGACCTCACGAGCAATACCCTCGATCAATACCCATAACCTCCATAGCTATAACCCATACTTTCCTTAGCTCTATTCCGTTTGAAAACTTATTTTGAAATCGTCTGAATATAACTCCGTCGTAGTATTTTATGTATACTAATAATATCTTGAAATAATACTAAGTATATATATATATATATATATATATATATATATATATATATATATATATATATATATATATGTATATATATATATATATATGTGTAATTCGATTGAGAAAGTTTAGAGAAATATATTTTCAAGTTTCTATAAAATAATGAAACCTATTGAATTCTATTTATAATAGATTTTTGAATTATTAAAGTGAATTATTAAAGTATGAATTATTAAAGTATGAATTATTAAAGTGAATTATTAAAGTATGAATTATTAAAGTGAATTATTAAAGTGAATTATTAAAGTGAATTATTAAAGTATGAATTATTAAAGTGAATTATTAAAATATGAATTATTAAAGTTAAAGTAAAGTAAAAGTAAAGTAAAGTTAAAGTATAGTAAAAGTATAAAACTATGTACGTATAATACGCGTATAAATATATATAATATAAATTTAAATCGTTATATATATTTGATAAAATAAAATATAAATATCGTTATTTTTATCATACTGGTTAAGTAATGAGTGGTCAAAAAGAATAGATTTCTTAAATCACATTGGACCTCATAACATAGGCCCGTAAACATATCATAATGTATCTGATAATTCAATCATTTGATATTATCTCTTAATTCTGTCAATAAATATATCGAAACAAATACGTTCATGTAAAGTATCATATATCTAATACTTTGTTAATGTTTTCAGTTAATATTATATATTATATATACATATCTATATACACATAATTGTTCGTGAATCATCGAACACGGTCAAATGGTAATTGATTACATGAATGTAGTTCCAAACTTTTTGAGATTCAACATTACAAATTCTGCTTATCATGTCGGAAACATATAAAGGTTAAGTTTAAATTTGGTCGGAAATTTCTGGGTCGTCACGGTACCTACCCGTTAAAGAAATTTCGTCCCGAAATTTGATCGAGGTCGTCATGGCTAACTTTAAAAATGTTTTCATGATGAATATGAGTTGATAAATAGAGTTTTATCATCAATGAGTAATATAGATAAAACAATTTAATTACGCGAAGAGTATAAGTGAAGCTATCTCAAGAGAGTGAAATGAGTAAACGTATATTCGTTTTAACCGATGACGTAGTTATGATTGATTTCCGGAATTCATGGGATTTAAAGAAAATCTTTGCAATATGATTTGGTTCTTCGACGATTAAGGAAATCAGGATCTTATTTGATTAAATGCGATAATCTGTCTCGATTTCTCTGTCTGATATTTTACTATAAATCCACCCCCTTCGTTTCTTTATTTCCACAGCTCACACCTTCTAGTCTTTCTCCCCCAATTCATACTTTAAAGCATTCGTTAATATGCTGCATCCAGTATTGATTCTTGATATACTCTTAACTTTCATATCTGTCATTCTTCTTTTTCATCTACCACTGGAGGAAGTTATTTTCTTCTACCATTACCTTGGGGTTATTGTGTTTTTCATTCTCCCGTGTCTTTATATTACTATACCCATTGATATACACGGTTTTTAATTTCGGGGTTGTTATCGGGCTTTATATTCTCCATTATATTTCGGAGCTTCATGCTTTTGTTTTCTCTTCCCGACCTTAAGTCAAGCGGATAATGGTCCAGAATTTGTAGATATGAATTTTTGGATGAACATAGTTAATGTTCCAAGAAGAAAATCGTAATGGCATGATCTTGATTTGGAAAATTACCAGAATATCTGAAAATATAGAGCTATCAAGATGATATGTTCTTAATATGTTTGGAAATTGGGTAGAATGTAAGAGTTGTGTAAATAGTACATGATGACGGTATGTTCTGTGAATCATCACGTTCCATTAGAAACTCAGTATGACTTACTGTAATATAATCACATTGATCAAGTGTCATTATATTATACTAACTCATGCTTCAGTTCCCAACACTACTTCAAAAACATTCCTATTTTAAATTCGAATTTTTTATTTTTTTTTAGAATTTAGAAACTAACACAGTTTCTTTTTATGTTGTAACGCAGATATAGCGAATAGATAGAAGATTTCGGATAAGAATAGTTGTGAAAATATCTTCAGGAATATCGAAGATATTTATAATAAAAGATACGATGATATCTTAGAATTCTTAACATAGATGGATGATGAAGAAGATTTGTCTGTGAAGGTTTAGAATAAGAAGTAAGGTGTTTACTAACGATTTTAGTAGACACTGAATTATTTGGATCCTTTGAAGGCAGGTTTAGTCTTTGTGATTTGTCCACAGCCTCCTTCATGGTCTGCTCAATCCGTTTTCCAGTTTCAAACCTTCTCTTTTTCTCAGCTTTACCACCATACTATTCTTTATCATCAAACTTTTGACTGTTAAAGTCGTTTACAGTTTTTGCTGCTTCATCAGCATTTTTCCAATTTCGGAGAACTAGTTCATAGTTTGGGATGTTTTTTCTGAAAATTCACATTCGAAGTATGTAAGTCTAGGAGATAGACGTTATATGTATACATATAACTTTTGACGTAAAATTGTCGCGAAATTCAAAATACTGATTGCTAATTCCCAGTAGTTGGTGTGACAATTATTGTTACAGGATGTAGGTGAGTACATGATGGGGTTTTAATGAATAAGTATAGTGGCTTTTTGGAGAGGCTTAAGTCGAAGGTTAATGAAGTTGTTGATAAGTTTACTGCTAATGTGGCGAGATATGAAAGGTTCCCCGGTAACAATGATGAAGGGGTAATTGTTATAATAAGGTTTATTCGTATAAACAAATGAAGGTGATTTGCTGAAGCTGTGACAAAACTGTCTATTTTGGAAAGAGATTGAAAAATTATATTTAGTAATAAATATCAAAGGATCTGATAAGGATACGTGTTAAACTATAACTTTGGTTTCGAGAGCTTTTCAGGTGCATGACAGTGGGTAATGTGTGGTTGGATCATCATCTCGCATATCTTTAAGAATTTCGAAGTGTTTGAACACATATTGTAATTGTTAATATACATATGATGCTCTAAGATTTTGAATGATACAAATATTTTTGTGAGTTCCATGAATAGAAATGAGGTTCTAGGACAGTTTTGAAGTCAAAGTATAGTTTTGAAAGATGTAGAAATCTAAGAGTGATGATTTCGGTTATATCTTGAATTGAATTCTGAGATTTCAAAATCAGAATATGTAATTAGATTTTGAATGAGTATGGTTGTTTTGATTTCTATAAAAGAATGTATATTCTTGTGAAAGTAGGGAGTATAATGGATGATTTGCTGAATCAGATTCGAAGAATGTAACATATTAATTGTACAAAAGAATTTTATTACAGTCTTTATGGAAATATATATGTGTATATTTCTTCAGATGTAATATAGATTTAATGAGTTAATATTAAATTAAACTCATTTTATTTATGGTTAAGGCTAGGATAGATAATTTCTAAACTTTAGAAATTACATAATCGTCATAGAATATTTCCCCAATGAAGTTATGATTCAATACTTCATCGTTGTGATATTCCTTGGTATCTACATGGCGTATGATGAAATGCCCCGTCCTAATCCATCTGGACGAAGTCATCAACATTTGATCTCAGAGCGATGATCGACTCCAAATAATGTCCTTAAAATGAGCAAATGCACAGCGGAAGATTTCTTTCATACCTGAGAATAAACATGCTTTCAAGTGTCAACCAAAAGGTTGGTGAGTTCATTAGTTTAACATAAATAATCATTTCATAATTTTAATAGACCACAAGATTTCATATTTGCATTTCTCATAAACATACGTCCCATGCATAGAGACAAAATATCATTCATATGGATTGAACACCTGGTAACCGACATTCACAATATACATATAAGAATATCCCCATCATTCCGGGATCCTCCTTCGGACATGATATAAATTTCGAAGTACTAAAGCATCCGGTACTTTGGATGGGGCTTGTTGGGCCCGATAGATCTATCTTTAGAGTTCGCGTCAATTAGGGTGTCTGTTCCCTAATTCTTAGATTACCAGACTAAATAAGGGGCATATCCGGTTTAATAATCCAACCATAGAATGTAGTTTCATTTACTTGTGTCTATTTCGTAAAACAGTTATAAAAACAGCGTATGTATTCTCAGTCCCAAAAATATATATTGCAAAAGCATTTAAAAAGAGAGTAATGGAACTCACACATATAAATATTGCAAAAACAGTTATTTAAACATTGCATGTATTCTCAGCCCAAAAACGTAAAGGGTAAAAAGGGATTCAAATGAACTCACCATACTGTATTTTGAAGTAAAAATACATATGACGTCATTTAACAAGTGTAGGGTTGACCTCGGATTCACGAACCTATATCATTAATGTATATTAACACATATATTTGTAATCGAACAAATTTATATATATTATATCTTAGTTTATATGTTATATGTATTTAATTTGTATACATTTAAAATGATTACTATTTATACATATAGATATCTTAATATGTATATTAGTATTGTATCAATAATTTGTTATTTGTAATATTTATAAAAATAATGTTAATAATATTAATACTTATCATATCAAGAACACTAATAATAATAATAATTAATATTAACAACATTAATATAGTAATAATAATAATAATAATAATAATAATAATAATAATAATAATAATAATAATAATAATAATAATAATAATAATAATAATAATAATAATAATAATAATAATTTACAACCTTTGAAGGGAAACTCAATAAAAAGAATGCACCCGCCAGGACTCGAACCCGAGACCTCTAGCTCACACACTAACACTCCAACCCCTTGGGCTGTTGCCTCTTATCTGATTTAATAACATTACCAGTTTATTTAACCCGTATTTCCTTTTGTCTAATTCATCTCCTTCCTCAATCAATAACAGACTCATCTTCATCATCAATCTTTATTATTCGAATCACCATTGAAGCATCATCACGTCCTCCTTCATCAACCTCGTTACCATCATCTTTATTATTTAATGATCACCTCATCATCATAAGTTTTTATCGACTAACATAAAATCATAACAACAATCATCATTATCTTAAACGATTTTCTCCCATCATCATCGTCCATCTTCATCGTATATTATTCATCGTCTTCCCTATCGATCATTATCTTCTTTTTCAACATCAACCCAATTATCATCATCATTAGAAATAGAAAAAGAATGATGCAGCAGTAGCACGTCGACAACCAACAATAACTAGTCTAAATGGGTTTTGGGCCGATTTTATAACAAGTTTTATTTTAATTGTAAGATGGGCTTCGGCCTATACAGCATCATAAATCCAAAACATCTTGATCCAAAAACAATTCGTGGTTTGGTCTGTTTGGTTTATCACTCAACCGAGAATGAGAAAAAAAATAGATAGCAGATCATTTTCATCGTGTACCATTTATCATATTTATCCCCACTTCACTTTATGTGATCATTTTGTCTGCCATCAAACTCCATTAGTGCCACATGTATGCTTGTAATATAATAATTAATCAAGTTGACAAATCCAAATAAATACTCCATGATACAACTTCATTTCCTTTACAGCTTATCATAATGTATTCCTTTTATTTGTAACCCAGAAAAATATAAACCGCTGTAGTAACAACGAATCATAAAGTAAATAAGCTGAGCAATAGGTAGTTGCACACAGAAGAAATCAGACAGCGAACAACAGAAAATACGAGGTTCTTGGCCGTCGTGAGTTCATGAAGAAATTACGAGAGAGGGATGGAAGGTGAGAGTGGTGGTAGCGAGTTTATGGTGGTGAGATTTTGGTTATAATCGAAAGAAATGAGCAAGAAATCATGGAAGCTTGATGATGATTTTCGTCCTGGGTTTGTGCCCTGTTGAACAGAAACAATCAGATATAGTTTGTGGTTGTGAGGTTTCGAAAGATACATAAAATATATGGGTTGATATTGGCGGTGTGTGTGTGTGATCTGTTCAAAACAGTTCCACGAAGTAGCAGTTTAGCAACGATGAAGTTTTTGGTTTTGATTTAAACAGTAAAATAAAAAAATGGCACATGGTTGTTCATGAATTGGGTGAAAGTTTGAAGATGGTGATTGATGGTACATGGTGGTTAGTGGTGGTCGTATAAAGGTGGTGGAGATGTAAGTGGTGGTTTGCCTAAACGAAGATGATGATCAAATACTAAAAACATAATTGAGTTTTGATAGTGAAGTTCCCGGTTATGTAGCAAAATACAAATGGGTTTGTGTGGTGGCTTTAGTGGTGATGTTTGTAGTGTTCATGAATAGTATGTAGCGGGTTTAGAAGGTGGTCGTGGAAGGTGATTAAGGTGGGTTGATATTTGGAAGTGATGAGTTCTCTTACGTCTACTAAATTGATCAATGGGTATATGGAGGATTTGTGGGTCTCATGTTGTGACAGACAACAGGAAATTAAATAAATAAAAAAATAAAGTCGATGTGTATCTCTAACTGATTTTGGACTTTTTCCTTTGATTGTTTCTGGTTCGTACGAATTTGGTGGTGGAAGGACAATTAAGCACAGTTGATTAGTTACAGGAAACAGATTTGGTTCTAATTCTAAAGATACACTCCTTTACAATTGATTAATAATAATTTTAAAAATAAAAATAAAAATACTGAAATATTTTTAATAATAACAGCATATTAATACAATCAATAATAATTACCATAATAATATCTAGGATAATAATACTAATAGTTATAATAATGTTTGTAATAATATTATTAATAATCCTAATAATAAATTGTATTATTTTTATAATAATTATTATGATAATGATAATAATAATATCTAATAATAATACTAGTAAAATTTATAATTACTAATTATAATAATAATGATATTAACAATGATAACTACATTAATGATAATAACATAACATTTCCAAGTTCATAAAATATATCTCATAGCTTGCATATCAACTAATCCGTTAAAGGCTTTATTAATATATCTCAATTTAATAATCACACATATGTATATATATATATATATATATATATATATATATATATATATATATATATATATATTTATTTACACATAATTGTTCGTGAATCGTCGGGATTAGTCAAAGGTCAAATGTAACCATGTACACAGTTCAAAGATTTTGAGATTCAATTAAATATACTTTGCTTATCGTGTCGAATTCATATAGAGATTAAGTTTAAAAATTTGGTCGGAAATTCCCGGGTCGTCACAGTACCTACCCGTTAAAGAAATTTCATCCCGAAATTTGAGTATGGTGGTCATGGCTAACAATAAAAATGTTTTCATGACGAATAGGAGTTGATAAATAGAGTTTTATCATTATTGATTAATATAGACAAAACGACTCGATTATTTGAAGCGTATGAGTGAAGCTATCGCAAAAGATTGAAATAGGAAAAGTAAAGATTTGTCTTAACTTTTGGCAGAGTCAGGGTTGAATTCCGGAATTCAATGGATTAAAGAAAATCTTCGAAATCTAAAAGATTTGCTTCTTCGGCAAATAAGGAAATCAAGATCTCTATAATTAAATATGGTGATCTGCCTCGATTACTCTGTCTGATATTTTTACTATAAATTTTACCTTTTCCGCTCCATTAATCTCACCCTTCCTATATTTTATTTCTTAGTTCATACATTCAAAGATCGTGAAAATGCTTAATCCAGTTCTAATCCTTATCCTTATCCTGACTATCGTATCTGTCATTCTTCTTTTTCAACTCTCACCGGATGAATCTGTTTTCTTCTACTTCGCCCTTGGGGTTATAGTGTTTTTAATTCTCCCGTGTCTATATGTTGCGATAAACATTGATATACACGGTTTGTAATTTCTGTGTTGTTATTAGGCTTTATATTTTCTTTTATATTTCGGAGCTCCATGCTCTTGTTTTCTCTTCCCGACTCTAAGTCAAGCGAATAATGGTCCTGAATTCATATGTATGAAATTCTGAATGATCATAATATACTAAGCAGAAGATTTGTAATAGCACGATTTGATTGGTTAAATTACCAGAATTATAAAAGATAGAACTATCAAGAATATATTTTCTTTGATATGTTCGGAGGTTAAATAGAATGAAAGAGTTATGTAACATGGCACATGATGACGTTAGAGTCTGTGAATCATCATGTTTCATTAGAAACTCAGCATGACTTACTATAATATAATCACGTTGATCAAGTGTCATTATATTATACTAACTCATGCATCAGTTCCCAACATTACTTCAATAACATTCATATTTTAAGCTCGAAAGTTTACAGAATATAGAAACTAACAGTTTTTATATGATGTAATACTGATAGCATGAAGAGATTAATGATTTCAGATAAGAATAGTTATAAAAAAATATCTCCAGAAATATGGAGGATATTTATAATGAAAGATACGATATTATCTCGGAATATCTAAGATCAGCGGATGATAGAAACTATTGTTTGCAATGGTTTAGAGTAATGAGCAAGATATTCACTAAAGACTTCAGCAGTCATTGAATTATTTGGATTCTTTGAAGTCAAACTTATTCTTTGTGATTTTTCCACGACTTCCTTCCTAGTTTTGCATAATCTGTTTTTCGGTACTAAATTTTCTATTGAATGTTTCCAACATAATGATACACAGGAAACACGAGGAGGTATATAATTTCGGACGAGAATATTTATGAAAATATCCTCAGAAATATCGAAGATATTGATGATGATATTTTGGAATTTCTAAGTTCGATGGTTGATGGAGAAAGATTTTCCGCAAGATTTTAACATGACTTCGAAGCAAGATATTCTCTAAAGATTTCAACGGATCTAGATTTATCTGGGTTCTATGAATTTAGGGTATGTTACTTGTATTTCTCCTTGGTTTCCTTTATGGTTAGCTCAATCCGCTTTCCAGTTCCAACTTTTCTGAGCTTTTCCAACATACTAATCTTTATCATCAAACTTTCGATGATTATGGTCGTTTACGGTTATCTACAGTTTCTGCTGCTTCATGCAGCTTTTTCAACATTCAGAGTATTGATTTGTGACTGAGTGCTTTTCAGAATTTCAGAATGAGAGATCATAATTCGAAGAGATAAATGTCATATATATAACTGTTGATGTAGATATGCTGTGAGTTTTCAAAGTACTGATTGCTGATTCCCGGTAATTGTTATGGCAGTTCTCGTTATAAGATGCGGATGAGTATATGATAGGGTTTCAATGAATAAATATAATGATTTATCAGAGAGATTTAAGCCAAGAAGCAACGAGGTTGCTGGTACATCTGCTGGTAATATGGTGGAATATAAAAGAATCCTCCGGTATAAAAAGGGTAATCGTATATATCAGGATTATAGTAAGGCTACTTAAAATGAAAAGTCAAAGTTGACTTGCTAGAGCTGTGACAAAATTGGCTACTTTGAAAAGGGATTACCAAGTTATTTTGGGTAACAATAACACTAAGGAATTAGCACAGTTACGCGTTAAATGTTTATTCAGTTTTCGAGCGTTTCCAGGTGCATAACTATACGCATCAATCTTTTCTTCTATAGATGAAATGTGGTTGGTTCATCCTTTCGATTGAGGTGTTTTCAAGAATCATGAAAGGTTTGAATGCAGATTGTAGTTGTGATGATACGAATGGGGTTTAAAATAAAATCAAATGGCAAACTTGAAGAATTGTTTAGTTTCATATGTTATAATCAATATTTTAATTCATTTTAACTGTCCAGTGTTGGTAGTCCACAGTTGATAGTCCACAGTAACAGTCCAGTAATTCATATATAGTTTAATATATAATATTCGAATTAATTAATAAATATCGTGACCCGTGTACATGTCTCAGACTCGATCACAACTCAAAGTATATATATTATTTGAGAATCAACCTCAACCCTGTATAGAGAACTCGATCATTACTGCATATAGAGTGTCTATGGTGATTCCAAATAATATATATAGATGCGTCGATATGATATGTCAAAACCTTGTATACGTGTCCCGATATTTAAAGTGCGTAAAATAAATAACAGAAATTAACTGACGATAAATTAAATGCGTAAAGTAAATAACAGAAATTAAATAACGATAGATAAAATTGCGATAATTAAATTGCGATAAATAAAATGCGATAACTAAAATGTAATCAGTTAGCTAGGAACAGTTAGCTAGGAACAGTTAGCGTGGATTCTTAACAAAATTTCAATTAGTTAATTCATTTGTTTCTAACAACTTTTATTGTGTCCAATGTTTTCTTCATTATGCCACTTGTTGGATTGTGATAAATCAAAATCCAACTATGAAATTGAATAAAATAAATAAAAAAAATGGTTATTCTGCGGTGAACGGATTTGTATCTCTGTAGATGTAAGTATGATAGTATATGACTGTTGAAACAGATTCGAAGAACGTACAATGTAACTTATTAATATAAAATTTAAATATTCCTCGGGTATTACCTACCCGTTAAAATATTTTCACCATTAACAGTTTGTACAAGATAATTTTTAATTACAATCCTTATGAAAACATATATACATATATATTTTCTTCAGATGTATTCATGGATTTAATGAGTTAATATGATATTAAACTCATTTGCTTTTCGGTTGGAACTAGAATAAATAATCTCTAAAACTTTAGAGATTACATATTCGCCATGTCGAACGAAGATAAATGAGGTAGAACGATACGTAGAACGAAGATCATACTCAAAGTACAGATGATGATATTGAAGCATGGATTGCTGATGGTACTAGTGCTGTTATTGATGGTACTGTTGGTGCCAGTGATGTTACTGAAGCTGGTACATTTTGCACCATATTCTCCGAATTGATTATTCGAGCGCGAAGTTCGTTGATTTATAACTCCAGGATAATTGTCGGTCGGAACGAGTGGATGAATAAGATTCAGAATTGTGGATAGAATATAATATTATCGAGTTACCCTGGAAATGAGACTGAAAATGGTGTCTCGAACAGGTTCGCCGGTAAACGCTTGAAATGTCCCGTTCTTATTGATTAAAAACGTTCCATATTAATTGATTTCGTTGCGAGGTTTTGACCTCTATATGAGACGTTTTTCAAAGACTGCATTCATTTTAAAACAAACCATAACCTTTATTTCATCAATAAAGGTTTAAAAAGCTTTACGTAGATTATCAAATAATGATAATCTAAAATATCCTGTTTACACACGATCATTACATAATGGTTTACAATACAAATATGTTACAACAAAATAAGTTTCTTGAATGCAGTTTTTACACAATATCATACAAGCATGGACTCCAAATCTCGTCCTTATTTAAGTATGCGACAGCGGAAGCTCTTAATAATCACCTGAGAATAAACATGCTTAAAACATCAACAAAAATGTTGGTGAGTTATAGGTTTAACCTATATATATCAAATCATAATAATAGACCACAAGATTTCATATTTCAATACACATCCCATACATAGAGATAAAAATCATTCATATGGTGAACACCTGGTAACCGACATTAACAAGATGCATATATAAGAATATCCCCATCATTCCGGGACACCCTTCGGATATGATATAAATTTCGAAGTACTAAAGCATCCGGTACTTTGGATGGGGTTTGTTAGGCCCAATAGATCTATCTTTAGGATTCGCGTCAATTAGGGTGTCTGTTCCCTAATTCTTAGATTACCAGACTTAATAAAAAGGGGCATATTCGATTTCGATAATTCAACCATAGAATTAGTTTCACGTACTTGTGTCTATTTTGTAAATCATTTATAAAACCTGCATGTATTCTCATCCCAAAATATTAGATTTTAAAAGTGGGACTATAACTCACTTTCACAAATTTTTACTTCGTCGGGAAGTAAGACTTGGCCACTGGTTGATTCACGAACCTATAACAATATATACATATATATCAAAGTATGTTCAAAATATATTTACAACACTTTTAATATATTTTGATGTTTTAAGTTTATTAAGTCAGCTGTCCTCGTTAGTAACCTACAACTAGTTGTCCACAGTTAGATGTACAGAAATAAATCGATAAATATTATCTTGAATCAATCGACGACCCAGTGTATACGTATCTCAGTATTGATCACAACTCAAACTATATATATTTTGGAATCAACCTCAACCCTGTATAGCTAACTCCAACATTCACATATAGAGTGTCTATGGTTGTTCCGAAATATATATAGATGTGTCGACATGATAGGTCGAAACATTGTATACGTATCTATGGTATCTCAAGATTACATAATATACAATACAAGTTGATTAAGTTATGGTTGGAATAGATTTGTTACCAATTTTCACGTAGCTAAAATGAGAAAAATTATCCAATCTTGTTTTACCCATAACTTCTTCATTTTAAATCCGTTTTGAGTGAATCAAATTGCTATGGTTTCATATTGAACTCTATTTTATGAATCTAAACAGAAAAAGTATAGGTTTATAGTCAGAAAAATAAGTTACAAGTCGTTTTTGTAAAGGTAGTCATTTCAGTCGAAAGAACGACGTCTAGATGACCATTTTAGAAAACATACTTCCACTTTGAGTTTAACCATAATTTTTGGATATGGTTTCATGTTCATAATAAAAATCATTTTCTCAGAATAACAACTTTTAAATCAAAGTTTATCATAGTTTTTAATTAACTAACCCAAAACAGCCCGCGGTGTTACTACGACGGCGTAAATCCGGTTTTACGGTGTTTTTTGTGTTTCCAGGTTTTATATCATTAAGTTAGCATATCATATAGATATAGAACATGTGTTTAGTTAATTTTAAAAGTCAAGTTAGAAGGATTAACTTTTGTTTGCGAACAAGTTTAGAATTAACTAAACTATGTTCTAGTGATTACAAGTTTAAACCTTCGAATAAGATAGCTTTATATGTATGAACTGAATGATGTTATGAACATCATTACTACCTTAAGTTCCTTGGATAAACCTACTGGAAAAGAGAAAAATGGATCTAGCTTCAA
The DNA here is from genome assembly GCF_046630445.1 of Rutidosis leptorrhynchoides. Taxonomy (NCBI): domain Eukaryota; kingdom Viridiplantae; phylum Streptophyta; class Magnoliopsida; order Asterales; family Asteraceae; genus Rutidosis; species Rutidosis leptorrhynchoides. The sequence continues at coordinate 129,948,376 of NC_092336.1, forward strand.
CGGATCCTTGGATGGCTCGAAGTTCTTGAAGCAGAATCATGACACGAAAACAAGTTCAAGTAAGATCATCACTTGAAATAAGATTGTTATAGTTATAGAAATTGAACCAAAGTTTGAATATGATTATTACCTTGTATTAGAATTATAACCTACTGTAAGAAACAAAGATTTCTTGAGGTTGGATGATCACCTTACAAGATTGGAAGTGAGCTAGCAAACTTGAAAGTATTCTTGATTTTATGTAACTAGAACTTGTAAAATTTATGAAGAACACTTAGAACTTGAAGATAGAACTTGAGAGAGATCAATTAGATGAAGAAAATTGAAGAATGAAAGTGTTTGTAGGTGTTTTTGGTCGTTGGTGTATGGATTAGATATAAAGGATATGTAATTTTGTTTTCATGTAAATAAGTCATGAATGATTACTCATATTTTTGTAATTTTATGAGATATTTCATGCTAGTTGCCAAATGATGGTTCCCACATGTGTTAGGTGACTCACATGGGCTGCTAAGATCTGATCATTGGAGTGTATATACCAATAGTACATACATCTAAAAGCTGTGTATTGTACGAGTACGAATACGGGTGCATACGAGTAGAATTGTTGATGAAACTGAACGAGGATGTAATTGTAAGCATTTTTGTTAAGTAGAAGTATTTTGATAAGTGTATTGAAGTCTTTCAAAAGTGTATAAATACATATTAAAACACTACATGTATATACATTTTAACTGAGTCGTTACGTCATCGTTAGTCGTTACATGTAAGTGTTGTTTTGAAACCTTTAGGTTAACGATCTTGTTAAATGTTATTAACTCAATGTTTATAATATCAAATGAGATTTTAAATTATTATATTATCATGATATTATCATGTATGAATATCTCTTAATATGATATTTATACATTAAATGTCTTTACAACGATAATCGTTACATATATGTCTCATTTAAAAATCATTAAGTTAGTAGTCTTATTTTTACATATGTAGTTCATTGTTAATATACTTAATGACATGTTTACTTATCATAGTATCATGTTAACTATATATATATCCATATATATGTCATCATATAGTTTTTACAAGTTTTAACGTTTGTGAATCACCGGTCAACTTGGGTGGTCAATTGTCTATATGAAACATATTTCAATTAATCAAGTCTTAACAAGTTTGATTGCTTAACATGTTGGAAACATTTAATCATGTAAATATCAATCTCAATTAATATATATATAAACATGGAAAAGTTCGGGTCACTACAGTACCTACCCGTTAAATAAATTTCGTCCCGAAATTTTAAGCTGTTGAAGGTGTTGACGAATCTTCTGGAAATAGATGCGGGTATTTCTTCTTCATCTGATCTTCACGCTCCCAGGTGAACTCGGGTCCTCTACGAGCATTCCATCGAACCTTAACAATTGGTATCTTGTTTTGCTTAAGTCTTTTAACCTCACGATCCATTATTTCGACGGGCTCTTCGATGAATTGGAGTTTTTCGTTGATTTGGATTTCATCTAACGGAATAGTGAGATCTTCTTTAGCAAAAAATTTCTTCAAATTCGAGACGTGGAAAGTGTTATGTACAGCCGCAAGTTGTTGAGGTAACTCAAGTCGGTAAGCTACTGGTCCGACACGATCAATAATCTTGAATGGTCCAATATACCTTGGATTTAATTTCCCTCGTTTACCAAATCGAACAACGCCTTTCCAAGGTGCAACTTTAATCATGACCATCTCTCCAATTTCAAATTCTATATCTTTTCTTTTAATGTCAGCGTAGCTCTTTTGTCGACTTTGGGCAGTTTTCAACCGTTGTTGAATCTGGATGATCTTCTCGGTAGTTTCTTGTATAATCTCTGGACCCGTAATCTGTCTATCCCCCACTTCACTCCAACAAATCGGAGACCTGCACTTTCTACCATAAAGTGCTTCAAACGGCGCCATCTCAATGCTTGAATGGTAGCTGTTGTTGTAGGAAAATTCTGCTAATGGTAGATGTCGATCCCAACTGTTTCCGAAATCAATAACACATGCTCGTAGCATGTCTTCAAGCATTTGTATCGTCCTTTCGCTTTGCCCATCAGTTTGTGGATGATAGGCAGTACTCATGTCTAGACGAGTTCCTAATGCTTGCTGTAATGTCTGTCAGAATCTTGAAATAAATCTGCCATCCCTATCAGAGATAATAGAGATTGGTATTCCATGTCTGGAGATGACTTCCTTCAAATACAGTCGTGCTAACTTCTCCATCTTGTCATCTTCTCTTATTGGCAGGAAATGTGCTGATTTGGTGAGACGATCAACTATTACCCAAATAGTATCAAAACCACTTGCAGTCCTTGGCAATTTAGTGATGAAATCCATGGTAATGTTTTCCCATTTCCATTCCGGGATTTCGGGTTGTTGAAGTAGACCTGATGGTTTCTGATGCTCAGCTTTGACCTTAGAACACGTCAAACATTCTCCTACGTATTTAGCAACATCGGCTTTCATACCCAGCCACCAAAAATGTTTCTTTAGATCCTTGTACATCTTCCCCGTTCCAGGATGTATTGAGTATCTGGTTTTATGAGCTTCTCTAAGTACCATTTCTCTCATATCTCTAAATTTTGGTACCCAAATCCTTTCAGCCCTATACCGGGTTCCATCTTCCCGAATATTAAGATGCTTCTCTGATCCTTTGGGTATTTCATCCTTTAAATTTCCCTCTTTTAAAACTCCTTGTTGTGCCTCCTTTATTTGAGTAGTAAGGTTATTATGAATCATTATATTCATAGATTTTACTCGAATGGGTTCTCTGTCCTTCCTGCTCAAGGCATCGGCTACCACATTTGCCTTCCCCGGGTGGTAACGAATCTCAAAGTCGTAATCATTCAACAATTCAATCCACCTACGCTGCCTCATATTCAGTTGTTTCTGATTAAATATGTGTTGAAGACTTTTGTGGTCGGTATATATAATACTTTTGACCCCATATAAGTAGTGCCTCCAAGTCTTTAATGCAAAAACAACCGCGCCTAATTCCAAATCATGCGTCGTATAATTTTGTTCGTGAATCTTCAATTGTCTAGACGCATAAGCAATCACCTTCGTTCGTTGCATTAATACACAACCGAGACCTTGCTTTGATGCGTCACAATAAATCACAAAATCAACATTCCCTTCAGGCAATGACAATATAGGTGCCGTAGTTAGCTTTTTCTTCAATAACTGAAACGCTTTCTCTTGTTCATCATTCCATTCAAATTTCTTCCCTTTATGCGTTAATGCAGTCAAGGGTTTTGCTATTCTGGAAAAGTCTTGGATGAACCTTCTGTAGTAACCAGCTAGTCCTAAAAACTGGCGTATGTGTTTCGGAGTTTTTGGGGTTTCCCACTTTTCAACAGTTTCTATCTTTGCCGGATCCACCTTAATACCTTCTTTGTTCACTATGTGACCGAGGAATTGAACTTCTTCCAACCAAAATGCACACTTTGAAAACTTAGCGTACAATTCTTCCTTTCTCAATACTTCTAACACCTTTCTCAAATGTTCACCGTGTTCTTGGTCATTCTTTGAGTAAATAAGTATGTCATCAATGAAAACAATGACAAACTTGTCAAGGTATGGTCCACACACTCGGTTCATAAGGTCCATGAACACAGCTGGTGCATTAGTGTTCTGAAAGCAGTCTTTGGAATATCATCTTCTTTCACCCGCATTTGATGATACCCGGAACGTAAGTCAATCTTTGAATAAACAGACGAGCCTTGTAGTTGATCAAATAAGTCGTCGATTCTCGGTAGTGGGTAGCGGTTCTTGATGGTAAGTTTGTTCAACTCTCGATAGTCGATACACAACCTGAATGTACCATCTTTCTTCTTGACAAACAAAACAGGAGCTCCCCACGGTGATGTGCTTGGTCGAATGAAACCACGCTCTAAAAGTTCTTGTAATTGGCTTTGCAGTTCTTTCATCTCGCTGGGTGCGAGTCTGTAAGGCGCACGAGCTATTGGTGCAGCTCCTGGTACAAGATCTATTTGAAATTCAACGGATCGATGTGGGGGTAATCCCGGTAATTCTTTCGGAAATACATCGGGAAATTCTTTTGCAATGGGAACATCATTGATGCTCTTTTCTTCAGTTTGTACTTTCTCGACGTGTGCTAGAACAGCATAGCAACCTTTTCTTATTAGTTTTTGTGCCTTCAAATTACTAATAAGATGTAGCTTCGTGTTGCCCTTTTCTCCGTACACCATTAAGGGTTTTTCTTTTTCTCGTATAATGCGAATTGCATTTTTGTAACAAACGATCTCTGCTTTCACTTCTTTCAACCAGTCCATACCGATTATCACATCAAAACTCCCTAACTCTACTGGTATCAAATCAATCTTAAATGTTTCGCTAACAAGTTTAATTTCTCGATTCCGACATATATTATCTGCTGAAATTAATTTACCATTTGCTAATTCGAGTAAAAATTTACTATCCAAAGGTGTCAATGGACAACTTAATTTTGCACAAAAATCTCTACTCATATAACTTCTATCCGCACCCGAATCAAATAAAACGTAAGCAGATTTATTGTCAATAAGAAACGTACCCGTAACAAGCTCCGGGTCTTCCTGTGCCTCTGCCGCATTAATATTGAAAACTCTTCCGCGGCCTTGTCCATTCGTGTTCTCCTGGTTCGGGCAATTTCTAATATTGTGGCCCGGTTTTCCACATTTATAACAAACTACATTGGCATAACTTGCTCCGACACTACTTGCTCCACCATTACTCGTTCCGACACCATTTGTTCCTTTCGTTCTATTAACCCCTGGTCCGTAGACCTCACACTTCGCCGCGCTATGACCATTTCTTTTACACTTGTTGCAAAATTTGGTGCAGAACCCCGAGTGATACTTTTCACACCTTTGGCATAGCTGCTTCTGATTGTTGTTGTTGTTGCAGTTATTATTGTTGTTGGGATGATTGTTGTAGTTGCTGCTGTTGTTGTTGTTGTTGTTGTTGTTGTTGTTGTTGGGCCGTTTGTTGTAGTTGCGATTGATGTTGCGATTGTTGGGATAATTGTTGCGATTATTGTTGTAATTGCTGTTGTTGTTGTATTGGTGATTCTTATCACCGTTTTTCTCCCACTTTCTTTTGACTTGCTTCACATTGGCCTCTTCAGCAGTCTGTTCTTTAATTCTTTCTTCAATCTGGTTCGCTAGTTTGTGAGCCATTCTACATGCCTGTTGTATAGAGGCGGGCTCGTGTGAACTTATATCTTCTTGGATTCTTTCCGGTAATCCTTTCACAAACGCGTCGATCTTCTCTTCCTCATCTTCGAACGCTCCCGGACACAATAGGCACAATTCTGTGAATCTTCTTTCGTATGTGGTAATATCAAATCCTTGGGTTCGTAACCCTCTAAGTTCTGTCTTGAGCTTATTGACCTCGGTTCTAGGACGGTACTTCTCGTTCATCAAGTGCTTGAATGCTGACCACGGTAGTGCGTACGCATCGTCTTGTCCCACTTGCTCTAGATAGGTATTCCACCATGTTAACGCAGAACCTGTGAAGGTATGCGTAGCGTACTTCACTTTGTCCTCTTCAGTACACTTACTTATGGCAAACACCGATTCGACCTTCTCGGTCCACCGTTTCAATCCGATCGGTCCTTCGGTTCCATCAAATTCCAAAGGTTTGCAGGCAGTGAATTCTTTGTAGGTGCATCCTACACAATTTCTTGTACTGCTAGATCCAAGGTTATTGTTGGTATGTAGCGCAGCCTGTACTGCTGCTATATTTGAAGCTAGAAAAGTACGGAATTCCTCTTCATTCATATTCACGGTGTGTCGAGTAGTCGGTGCCATTTCCTTCAAAATAGTCAAATGGAACAAGTTAATCATACAGAATATTAAGAGTAGTTAATAGTATTTCGTAGCATAATATGAACTCATTTATAAAAGCTTTTTCTTCATATTAGCGTTTTATAAGTTTAAATTCGGGTAGTACCTACCCGTTAAGTTCATACTTAGTAGCTAATATACAATTCGACTACTACAATTCTATATGAAAAACTGATTATAATAATATTTCACGTTCAAACTTTTACACAATATTTTACAAACTTACAATACCGCTTATTTTACATATAGCATGAAATATAGCACACAATAAATTTGATACAAGATGGTTGTGAAGATAATTCTAGCTAGTACACAAGTCGTTCAGCAAAGGCAATAAAGACACGTAATTCATACGTCCAGAAACAAGTCATGCATTCTGATTTTACTAGGATTACTTCCCATCCTTGGTCTTGTGGAACATAACCGTTATGGCCGTTGATAATACAGCGTGTTGTAACGTCGTCAAAGGGACGAGGGTTACGTAATGTCCAACAGTCCCGTAACAATCTAAAAACCTCATTTCTTACCCCAATTACCGACTCCGTCACTTGTGGGAACGTTTTGTTTAATAGTTGTAGCCCGATGTTCTTGTTCTCACTTTGGTGAGAAGCGAACGTTACTAATCAGTAAGCATAACATGCTTCTTTATGTTGCATGTTAGCCGCTTTTTCTAAATCACGAAGTCCAATATTCGGATATATTGAGTCAAAATAATTTCTTAACCCATTGCGTAAAATAGCATTTGGGTTCCCCGCAATAAATGCGTCAAAGTAAATACATCGTAACTTATGGATTTCCCAATGTGATATCCCTCATCTTTCGAATGAAAGCCTTTTATAAACCAAGGCATTCTTGGAACGTTCTTCGAATGTCTTACAAACTGATCTCGCCTTAAATAGTTGTGCCGAAGAATTCTGACCGACTCTAGACAAGATTTCATCAATCATGTCTCCGGGTAGGTCTCTTAAAATATTGGGTTGTCTATCCATTTTGTGTTTTTATACTGTAAAATAGACAAGAGTTAGATTCATAAAAAAAATACTTATTAATACAAGCAATTTTTACATATATCATAAAGCATAAGCACACTATATTACATATACTACACCACACGAATACAACTATCTTATTCCGACTCGCTCGTTTCTTCTTGTTCGGTTTTGGTTCGTTTTGCCAAGTTTCTAGGGATATATGATGTTCCCCTAATACGAGCTGTCGTTGTCCACATTGGTTTAGAAAAATGATAATGCTAAAAACGAACATATATTTCATAGCATTATTCCTCAAGAAAGACAAGCTTTTAGTTACAATTGTTCTATTTACAAGTGATATTCGTTTAAATAATAAAAGGTGAAGACAAAAGACAGATTCGACGAATTGAAGACGCAAACGACCAAAAAGCTCAAAAGTACAAAAGACAATCAAAGAGGTTCCAATTATTGATAAGAAACGTCTCAAAATTACCAGAGTACAAGATTCAAAACGCAAAGTACAAGATATTAAATTGTACGCAATGACGTTCGAAAATCCGGAACCGGGACCAGAGTCAACTCTTAACGTTCGACGCAACGGACTAAAAATTACAAGTTAACTATGTATATAAATATAATATAATATATAATTAATTATATTAATTATATATATATATTATATTTATAAATAAAAACCGTCGGCAGAGAAAGACTCCAAAGTTGTGAGCTGTAATTTCAAACTCCGCGACTCGCGGAGTTTGAAGGCCAAAATGGCCGCGAGTCGCGGAGCCCCCAGTTTTGAAACTCCCTATAAAGCAAACCGAAATCTGATCATTTTCATCATCTTTTTCTTCTTCTCCTCATACGTAAAATATATATATATATATATATATATATATATATATATATATATATATATATATATATATATATATATATATATACATATATATATATATATATATATTTATAATTTATATTTTAATTTTAATTATAATTCTAATAATAAGGGTATGTTAGCGAATGTTGTAAGGGTGTAAGTCAAAATTCTGTCCGTGTAATGCTACGCTATTTTTAATCATTGTAAGTTATGTTCAACCTTTTTATATTAATGTCTCGTAGCTAAGTTATTATTATGCTTATTTAAAACGAAGTAATCATGATGTTGGGCTAATTACTAAAATTAGGTAATTGGGCTTTGTACCATAATTGGGGTTTGGACAAAAGAACGACACTTATGGAAATTAGACTATGGGCTATTAATGGGCTTTATATTTGTTTAACTAAATGATAGTTTGTTAATGTTAATATAAAGATTTACAATTGGGCGTCCCTATAAATTACCATATACACTCGATCGGACACGATGGGCGGGATATTTATATGTACGCATAATCGTTCATTTAACCGGACACGGGAATGGATTAATAGCCACTAGAATAATTAAAACAGGGGTGAAATTATGTACAAAGGACACTTGGTATAATTGATAACAAAATATTAAAACCTTGGGTTACACTCAGTCGACATCCTGGTGTAATTATTAAACAAAGTATTAAAATCTTGTTACAGTTTAAATCCCCAAATAGTTGGAATATTTAACTTCGGGTATAAGGATAATTTGACGAGGACACTCGCACTTTATATTTATGACTGATGGACTGTTATGGACAAAAACCAGACGGACATATTAAATAATCCAGGACAAAGGACAATTAACCCATGGGCATAAAACTAAAATCAACACGTCAAACATCATGATTACGGAAGTTTAAATAAGCATAATTCTTTTATTTCATATTTAATTTCCTTTATTTTATATTTAATTGCACTTCTAATTATCGCACTTTTATTTATTGTTATTTAATCGCACTTTTAATTATCGTACTTTTTAATTATCGCAATTTTATTTTATCGCACTTTTATTGCAATTTCATTATCGTTATTTATTTTACGCTTTAAATGAAGTCTTTTATTTATTTAATATTTTACATTAGGTTTTAACTGCGACTAAAGTTTTAAAATCGACAAACCGGTCATTAAACGGTAAAAACCCCCCTTTATAATAATAATATTACTTATATATATGTTTGTATTTTTATAAAAGTAAATTAATATAGCGTTGAGCTTTGTTTAAAAAAGATTCCCTGTGGAACGAACTGGACTTACTAAAAACTACACTACTGTACAATTAGGTACACTGCCTATAAGTGTTGTAGCAAGGTTTAAGTATATCCGTTCTCTAAATAAATAAATATCTTGTGTAAAAATGTATCGTATTTAATAGTATTTCTTGGAAAATTTAATAGTATTTTATACCACTCCGCTACCGCATCAAGTATTTTTGGCGCCGCTGCCGGGGAACTCTCTTAAAAGCCGGAAGCGCAACACTAATATAAAAAAAAAAAAAAAAATTAGTTAACTTTTATTAAAATTCGTTTTTGTAAAAATACGTTTTAATTATTCGAAAATATAAAAAGAAAAACAAAAATTTATGTATTTTTAGGAGTTTGATAAATATAAGTTTTATTTTGTAAAAATATGAGTTTTATTTAATTTATTTTATAAATATAAAAAACCGAAAAAAAAGAAAAAAATATATATATATAAATCTATTTTTTTTTATTGTTATAAAGTATTTTATTTTTATCTTAGTTATTAAAGATAAGTTTTATTTAGATTACATAAATATTTTAATAAGATAATATAAACAGAAAATATAAAAAAAAAAAACGTCGAGTTTTAAACTGTTCCAGGGTTGAATTTTGAAACCCCGAGAGTCGCGGGGTTTGAAGCTTTGAATACCGCAAGTCGCGGAGGGGATCTGACACACGAACAGGAAGCCCTAATCCTGCATTTATTACGGATTATTATTAATTATTATTATTATTAACCCTAATTATTATTATTATTATTATTAAGTTTATTTTTAACTTAAGTTTTATTTAATTTTATATTTTAGTTAAATTAGTTTAATTAAATTGTAAAATTAGTAGTTTTATTAAATAAATAATATAAAAATAATATTTTTATAAAAATTGTAATTTTTACAACTTTTTGTATATTTTTATATTTTGTCCCTTTTTAATCGTTGTAGCGTAATATTTGTATTTTTCCGCTCATATTTAATTTTAAACTTAGTTTTTGCCATAGTCATTTTTACTCCTAGATTTTTAGGCTTTGCCGTAAAATTCCTTAAGTGCTTTTTCTTTAGACTAAGATTTAGGTGCTTTAGAATTTTGCGACACCTTTTTAAGTTTTAGTTTTTTTTTTTAAGTTATTTCCATTTGGGATTTAGTTTTTCTTGTAAGCTTTAATATTTTTAGACGACTTTTACCTATGTATCAATTATCATTCCAATTAGTAATCTCAATTTGCGATTATAATTTTAAGTTAGTTGTAGTAATAAGGTTAGGTTAGTCAAGTATTTTTAAGTTTTATAAGTTTCTTTTATTTTTTTTCGTCACCTTTTATTTTTCAACCATTTTTCTTTTTCGACCTTTTTCGACGAACTCTTTTTCTTTCTTATTTCTCGCTATTCTAGTTTTTAGGACATAGATTTTTATTCTACTTCTTATCTAAATTTCATAAAATTACGAAAATTTATTTTAAGTGGTTAAATTAATAGACATCAAAATTTTCTGGTTCGTAGTAATAGTTGGATTTGTACGTGGACCGGGTTATTGGAGCCAAACAGTCCTCAATTATATTGAGACCAAACGAATCCTGCCCCTCTGCTGCATCTTTTGGCTATTCGAAACGTGGGCAAAATCAGAAAAGTCTATTGGTTGGATAACTTATTATAATTTTTCTTTCCTTTTTAAAACTAATAGGATATTCAGTGAATGCACCGAGCAAGACGTTCACCACCTTTTGTACGTTCACCACCTGTAACTAGATCAAGACATTTAGCAAATATAACCGCCGTTGATTTTTCTTTAGAATCGTCATCCAGTAGACCAAGTACTTCAGTTCAAATTTCCGATAATCCATTTTTTGAACCCGACCTCACAATTGAGAATCCGGAAAATATTCAGGAACGGTTCGTAGATCCTGAACCATTAAACTTTCCTCCGGAGCCACCAATCATTCAAACAGAGATTGTTAAGGAACGAACCATTAAATCAGAATCATCTAGTGATACCGATTCAACAAATTCAATTATGGAGAATCTGGAACCTTTAAGTATGGAAGACCGAATGAGAGCTAAACGCACTGGCCAAGGTCACGCAATTACTCATCCAGACATTAATGCACCAGATTATGAAATCAAAGGACAAATTCTACACATGGTGACTAATCAATGCCAATTTAGTGGTGCGCCGAAGGAAGATCCAAATGAACATCTACGTACCTTTAATAGGATCTGCACACTATTTAAAATCCGAGAAGTGGAGGATGAACAGATATATCTCATGTTATTTCCCTGGACTTTAAAGGGAGAAGCCAAAGATTGGTTGGAATCGTTACCTGAAGGGGCGATTGATACATGGGATGTTTTAGTTGACAAATTTCTTAAACAATTCTTTCCTGCATCTAAAGCCGTAAGACTTCAAGCAGAAATTGTTACGTTCACACAGAAACCAAATGAAACTCTATATGAGGCGTGGACAAGATATGGAAAGTTGTTAAGAGGATGTCCGCAACATGGTTTAGACACCTGTCAAATAGTACAAATATTCTACCAAGGATGCGACATCACTACAAGAAAAGACATAGATATAGCAGCTGGTGGTTCTATTATGAAGAAAACCGAAACTGATGCTTACAAAATTATTGATAACACTGCTTCCCACTCACATGAGTGGCACCAAGAAAAAGATATCGTTAGATCATCTAAAGCAGCTAGAGCCGATTCTAGCCATGACTTAGATTCCATTTCCGCAAAGATAGATGCTGTGGAAAGACGAATGGAAAAGATGACTAAAGATATTCACTCAATACGAATTAGTTGTGAGCAGTGTGGAGGACCACATTTGACAAAAGATTGTCTCAGTATTGAATTAACAATGGAACAAAGAGAGAATATTTCATACATAAACCAAAGGCCTGGAAATAATTATCAGAATAATTATCAACCGCCAAGACCGATTTACAATCAAAACCAAAATTATAACCGAAATATTCCATACAACAACCAACAAGGTCCTAGCAATCAACAAGTATCCAATAATACTTACAACCAGTAAAGACCTAATTTTCAAAACAAACCACCACAACAAACCGATGATAAAAAGCCGAATTTAGAAGATATGATGACGAAGCTAGTTGAAACTCAAACGCAGTTTTTCACATCTCAGAAACAAACCAATGAACAAAATGCTCAAGCATTTAGAAATCAACAAGCTTCTATTCAAAATCTGAAACAAGAAGTAAGTAACCTAGCAAGGTTAATAGGTGAAAGAAAACCGGGAAGTCTACCTAGTGATACAAATGCTAACCCCAGGAATGAAACAGCTAAAGCCATTACCACAAGAAGTGGTACAACACTTAAACCACCGGAAATACCTGTAACTTCTGATGAAACTATTCCTACTCCACAAGAACCACAACCTGATCAAGATAAGGAAAAAGAACCGGTAGTTGAAAAGGTTAATGAAGATAACACAGTTAAGGATAAACCTTATGTTAAACCGTATCAACCACCACTTCCTTATCCGAGTAAAATGAAGAAAGAGAAACTTGAAGCCGAGCAATCCAAATTCTTGGATATGTTTAAACAGATAAATGTAAATCTTCTTTTCATTGATGTGATTTCAGGAATGCCTAGATATGCTAAATTCTTGAAAGATCTAATCTCAAATAGAAAGAAAATGGAAGAACTCTCGGCTGTTACTATGAATGCTAATTGTTCAGCAGTGCTGTTGAATAAGATACCAGAAAAACTATCTGATCCAGGAAGTTTCACAATTCCATGTTTTCTGGGTAGTCTTAGTTCAATAGAAGCATTAGCAGACTTAGGTGCTAGTATAAATCTAATGCCGTATTCACTATACACTAAACTAGACCTTGGAGAATTGAAACCAACAAGAATAAGCATACAACTAGCCGATAGATCAATAAAATATCCTAGAGGGATAATGGAGAACATGCTAGTTAAAGTTGGTACTTTAGTATTTCCAGTAGATTTTGTTGTTCTGGACATGGAAGAAGATTCTCAAGTTCCTCTCATATTAGGAAGACCATTCTTAAACACGGCTAAAGCAATGATAGACGTGTTCGGTAAGAAACTGACCCTAAGTATAGAGGATGAGAGTGTTACCTTTTCAGTTGATAGAGCAATGCAACAACCACAATCTGCAGATGATACATGTTATTATATTCAAACTATAGATGCACATGCAGAATTATTAGAAGAATTTCCAGAATTACAAGGAACAGGAGAATGTTCTTTAGGAGAAGGTAATGAACCAATTGATGAAGCTGAAATGTTAGCTACACTTATAGCTAATGGATATGAACCAACAACAGAAGAAATTCAAATGCTAAAAGAAGAAGACAGATATCGATACAAATCATTGATAGAAGAACCTCCGAAATTAGAGTTAAAGCCACTTCCAAACCATTTGGAATACGCTTATTTACATGGTGAATCTGAATTACCTGTAATAATATCGTCTTCTCTTACTGAAAATGAGAAATCACAACTCATTTCTGTGTTGAAAGCTCATAAACCAGCCATTGCATGGAAGATTCATGATATTAAAGGAATAAGTCCTTCGTATTGCACACATAAAATCCTTATGGAAGAAGGTCATAAAACGTATGTGCAACGCCAACGAAGACTAAATCCTAATATGCAAGATGTAGTTAAGAAAGAGATTATTAAACTGCTAGATGCAGGTTTAATTTATCCAATCTCTGATAGTCCATGGGTAAGCCCAGTTCAATGCGTGCCTAAGAAGGGTGGCATGACTGTCATTACAAATGAGAAAAATGAGCTTATTCCTACTAGGACTGTAACAGGATGGCGTGTATGTATTGATTATAGAAAATTAAATGACGCCACCAGAAAAGATCACTTTCCCTTACCTTTCATAGATCAAATGTTGGAAAGATTAGCCGGAAATAGTTACTATTGTTTTCTAGATGGATTTTCCGGATATTTTCAAATTCCAATAGCACCCGAGGACCAAGAGAAAACCACATTCACGTGCCCTTATGGTACTTTTGCTTACAAACGCATGCCATTTGGACTTTGTAATGCCCCTGCAACCTTTCAAAGGTGTATGATGGCGATTTTTCATGACATGATAGAAGAATGCATGGAAGTTTTCATGGATGACTTTTCAGTCTTCGGTGATACATTTAAATCATGTCTAGTTAATCTGGAACGAATGCTAATTAGATGCGAAAAATCAAATCTAGTACTTAATTGGGAGAAATGCCATTTCATGGTTAAAGAAGGCATCGTTCTTGGACATAAAATTTCAAAAGAAGGAATTGAAGTGGATAGAGCTAAAGTAGATGTAATTGCTAAACTTCCACATCCCACCAATGTTAGAGGAGTTAGGAGTTTTCTAGGGCATGCCGGTTTTTACCGACGTTTCATAAAAGATTTTTCAAAAATTGCCACTCCTATGAATAAACTCCTAGAAAAGGATGCTCCATTCATCTTTTCAGATGAGTGTATCAAATCTTTTAATATTCTTAAAGAGAAACTCACTAATGCGCCGATCATGATAACACCAAATTGGAATCTACCATTTGAACTAATGTGCGATGCAAGTGATTTTGCAATGGGAGCCGTTTTAGGACAAAGGACTGAAAAACGATTTCAACCTATATATTATGCTAGTAAGACGTTACAAGGAGCACAAACGAACTATACAACTACTGAAAAAGAACTCCTTGCTATTGTCTTTGCTTTTGACAAATTTCGATCATATCTCGTTCTAGCAAAAACGGTGGTCTATACCGACCATTCTGCTCTTAGATACCTATTTTCAAAACAAGATGCTAAACCAAGATTAATCCGTTGGATCTTACTCTTACAAGAGTTTGATATTGAAATCCGAGATAAAAGAGGAGCAGAAAATCTCGCCGCTGATCATCTTTCTCGTCTTGAAAATCCCGATTTAGAAGTTCTAAATGAATCAGCCATAAAAGACAACTTTCCTGATGAATATCTATTGAAAATAGATTATAAAGAAATCCCATGGTTTGCAGACTATGCAAACTACTTAGTTTGTGGATTCCTTGAAAAAGGATTATCGTACCAAAGACGAAAGAAATTCTTCAGTGATATAAAACACTATTTTTGGGAAGATCCACATCTGTTTAAAAGTTGTCCCGATGGAATAATACGCCGATGTGTATTTGGAGATGAAGCTAGTAAAATATTAAACCATTGTCACACAGGACCAACAGGAGGGCATTATGGGCCTCAACTAACAGCAAGAAAAGTTTATGATGCTGGATTCTATTGGCCAACAATTTACAAAGACGCACACCTTCTTTGCAAATCCTGTGATGCATGTCAAAGGGCCGGAAAAATAAGTCAACGTGATGAAATGCCACAAAATGTCATCCAAGTATGTGAAGTATTTGACATTTGGGGTATTGACTTTATGGGTCCATTTCCAAAATCTCATAATAATCTATATATACTCGTAGCCATTGATTATGTATCTAAATGGGCGGAAGCACAAGCTCTCCCAACTAACGATGCACGAGTTGTAGTCAACTTTTTAAAACGTCTTTTTGCAAGGTTTGGAACACCGAAAGCTTTAATAAGTGATCGGGGTACTCATTTCTGTAATAATCAACTTGAGAAAGTTCTTAAAAGATATGGAGTAACTCATAAAATCTCCACCGCATATCATCCACAAACAAGTGGACAAGTTGAAAATACCAACCGAGCTTTAAAACGTATTCTAGAGAAAACTGTAGGATCAAATCCGAAGGAATGGTCCATTAAATTGGAGGATGCACTCTGGGCTTTTAGAACAGCCTACAAAACTCCAATTGGAACCACACCTTTTAGACTTGTTTATGGAAAAGCATGTCATCTTCCAGTAGAAATTGAACACAAAGCATTTTGGGCTTTGAAGACATGTAATCTTGATTTACAAGAAGCCGGACGTCTACGATTAAGTCAACTAAACGAATTAGAAGAATTAAGACATGAAGCATACGATAATTCGTTAATCTATAAAGAAAGAACGAAGAAATGGCATGATAAAAGAATCAGAAGTTCAAAAGAATTTAAAGAAGGAGACAGAGTTCTTCTTTTCAATTCACGATTCAAGCTATTTCCTGGAAAATTGAAATCAAGATGGTCTGGACCATTCATGGTCAAAAGAGTTTTCCCATACGGAACGATATAATTAATAAATTCAAATGGGATTGAATTTAAAGTTAATGGTCACAGAGTTAAACATTACATACATGGTCCGATGGAAGTCGACAACGAAGTTAATCACAATTTCGACACCACAGCTAACTAAGTGTGGGGAGAATCAAGTCTTTAAAGGATAATATGTATTTCTGTTAAAGTTAGATTGTCTGTTTTCGTGTAGTTCTCGAAAATGGAACCTGAATGGTCTTTCCCTAGCAGACCCTAAAGAACTAGTCTTCTCCCCCCATTCTGAATTTTTATTTTTTTTAGGTTTTTACAAAATGAAGACTGCCTGTGAACTAAACCATGGTCTAATGCTACACGCTTTGATCACTAAAAGAAATAATGACATACTACCAAGTGAAATAGTATCAGTAATCAGAGAAAGAATGGACGGAGTTAGAAAAGAATCCAGATGCGAAGATAATAAGTTACAATTTGGTAAAGGAAAATCAAAATCCGCAGCAAAAAGAAGAGCACGACACCTAGAACGATGTCACAAATGCGGAAAATGGTCACATGGAGGTAAATGTTCAAATAATCAAACCTATTCAAATACCGAATTTGTTACTTTATGCAGAGACGGACCGTTCATATGTTTAGAAGAAAAGACACTGAATGCTCGAGGTTACGCCTATGTAGCCATGGAAAACCAATTAAACCGACTATCTTATGAATGGGATAGATCATATAACTAAGAAATCTATTTCACAGGTATGTCTGTACAGTTTTTTTATTTTTTTTTTATTTTTAACCTTTTGATAATAAACGCTAATTTGTTCGCTAAAAAGTATTAAATTGGTATTGAATAAAATTAGGTTTGGCGACCGAAATTATTGATATCATTCAAAAATTTATTACATCACTGCGAAATTTAACGTTTATTCTTAAGGTATAAATATCTTTAATCAATCAACCCAAAATATTTCAAAAATTCGTCATGAGTTAAATTAGGTTTTGGAACCGAAATTACTTTACCGAAAAGAGGGGCGCATATTTTTGATAACATTTGATTGATTAAAGTGGGATAAAAAGACAAAAAGATTTTTAATTTTATTTTTACCATGTTTTTAAAATTAATATTTAAATCTTAAATTAATATTGTAAACTTTGTAAAAATAATATATTTAAAATTGTAAATATTTAAAAAATTAATATAAGTTTGGTGTCAATTTATAATATGAATTTTTAAATTAAGTTTGGTGTGAATTTTTAAAATATGAATTTTTAATTTTTTGCATTTTAAATTTTAAGTTTAGTGTGAATTTTTAATATTAATTTTGAATTTCATATTTAAGTTGTGTGAATTTAAAAACAAAAATTTACTTTATCTCATTAAGTTAAAAATATGATTTTTAAAATTCGTCGTAAGTTGAAGACTAGGTCTTTGAACCGAAATTGCTTTACCCGAGGGAGGGACGAGAACTTTTATTATCATTATTTTTAATCTTATTGAATTAAAGTATGCCAAAAAAATTAAAAAACCAAAAATCTTAGCTTTTAAAACAATCGCTACAAAAAGACAAATTTTAAAATTTTGTCGAGGGACGGACTAGGACATCGATCCAAAACGACCTCGTCCTAAATAACAAGGGAAACAAAATTTTAAAATTAATTACTTAATTGTTTTAATAAGTTAAAGTTTATAAAAAAAAAATTAAAAATTTACCAAACTCCGCGACTCGCGGAATTTGGAGGGTTAATCCCCGCGACTCGCGGGAGGACCAATTTACAGAAAAAAAAATAAAACGCACAAACTGATCAGTCCACACCCCCAAAACAGAAAATAACTGCGAAATAACCCACGAAAAACCCGAAAAATACACCCCAAAATCACAATTTTTAACCGTTAATCACCAAATTTTTTGCTAAAATCATGTTGAGAAGGATGCTATCTAGGAATTACTCAAGAAAAATGGTAAATTTCTACACCTAAACACCATTTAATCCGAAATTAGTGTTCTTGAGCCATTTTTTCCCCAATTTGATTTTAATGCTTTTTAGTGTAATTATGCTTAAATTGTTTATGTATTATGCTTGTATAACCTAGATTGATGCTGTTTAACATGATTAGAAGCCTTTAACTTCAAATTTTGAGTAATCTAGTGTTTGTGTTCTTGAGCAATTTGGGGCTTTTTGATATAAACAGGTTATGGCCGATTTTTGTCATGAATTGTTGCTAAATTAAGTAGTGTAACATGTCTAGGTAGTTAAATGATCCAAACTTTGAGCCTAAACATGATTTTGAGAATTAAAGTGGACTTTTTCAAGTCTAAAAATTCATGAACTTGATTTTTGAAAGATAATGCCATTTGAGACTTGTTTAATTGCTAGTAATGATTATTTTGACATGTTATTTGAGTTGAATGCTTATGAACTTGGCGAACATTTTCGTATATGCTTATTTGAAAAAGTGTAAATTTGATAAAAATGTGAAAATGAGCTTAAGTTTGATATAAATTGATAATGTCATTGTGATTATTTTGATTAATGATTTTGCTGACACTAATGCATATTTGGATGCACAAAAATTGTGTTTGATGTGTTTTGCAGACTGAAAGGGGTGAATCTTCATCCCAAGCCCGTAATGCTCCTGCTGAGAATGCGGAACAACAGGAGGTGGATAACTACTACAAGCAGGATATACCTCATCCAGTCATGACCTTTTCTGATATGCACTTGGAAGAGTTGCACCCGAACCTGAGATTTGACAGACTTTGGATAGATTATCCAAAATATCAAAGGGGTTTGCATACTCTTCATTCTAAGGTTGTTGAGGTACCAAGGGTCATAGAATGGGGACCCTTAGAAGCTGTAGAATTGGCCGGGCCAATTAGGGAATTACTTGTACAGAGGTATGGTAATTCTACTTTTAATGACTGGGTACGTTTATTCACCATGCGTAGACCTGTATATAAAGTATGGTGTGAAGAATTGTTGTGTAGTATAGAGTTGAATGATCGGGTAGCTAGTTTAACCGATCGTTCTTTTATTAGATTTTTGTTAGGCGGTTCGATGCGCCACATGTATTTACTAGACATGGCTCAGGCTTTACGTATATATACGCCTGAGGAGTTAGCATCTGCCGATTGTAGAGGGTTGATACTAAACGGTAGAAAGATAGATGAAAATTTTGATACACACGGTGTGTGGAGTCAAATGACAAGCCATCGCCGTTTCAAAGGGGGAAATTACTCTTATTTGGATATAGATAGAGCCGAATTAAGAGTGATACATAGGTTTTTAGCTAATTCAATTACACAAAGGGGTAAGAACAAGGAAAAAGTAAATGAACAGGATTTGTTTTACCATATGTGTATTCGAGACCCACAAAGCGCTGTAAGTATACCGTATTGTGTGGGTTATTATTTATCAGCTATGGTTCGGGGGATGCGACCGCATAGCATAATAGGAGGTGGTATTTTTATTACTTTGATTGGTGAATATCTTGGTGTGGATATAAGTCGGGGGGGATTATTAGTAGAAGAACCGGAACCCCGCGATACTATAGGTTTAAATGTATACCATGGTGCGAAAGTTTTGAAGAGGCGAAATAACGCCGCAGTACAATACCATGGTAGACATCCACAGGTGGAGAGAAACCAATAGCAAGGTAATGTAGGAGGGGGCAATGAGATGCAAGAAATGCAAAGGTTTATAGCTTCTCAGGAATACGAAAATGCTAGACAGAGAGCATTTGAAGATTGGCAAGTTCATCAGAACCAAATCATAGCTCATTGCCAACATATAGGTAGAAACTATATTCCTACACCGAAACCCATCTTCCCTCCCTGGTCTATAGAGATGCAGCCACCATATCCTACGTATAACCCTGCCGAAGCATTCTATAGCACCTATGGTTATGCCTGGAACCCCTATTGGTACCAGTATCATCCCTAGTATACTT
The DNA here is from genome assembly GCF_046630445.1 of Rutidosis leptorrhynchoides. NCBI lineage: Eukaryota > Viridiplantae > Streptophyta > Magnoliopsida > Asterales > Asteraceae > Rutidosis > Rutidosis leptorrhynchoides. The sequence continues at coordinate 129,968,473 of NC_092336.1, forward strand.
ATTATTTTTTATTTTTATTTTGTAATTTGTAATGATTGATACGTTTAATACTTTTGTTAATATTGTAATCATTTTTATAATTGTCTAACTTTTATTCTTAGATTTTAATAATTTTTGAATGTGGGGTAATGTGCCAAACTTCAAAAATATGTATATATGTTTGCAGTTTATCTTATGTACACAACAGGGTAAAACAACGCATTTTCAAAGACTGGCATTAAGTTCAGCAAAAGCAACTAATTTTGACGACAAGATGCAAAATATATGTGAAATAACAACAAGACGGAATGAACAAATGATGTGCACCATTTATCATTCAGTAAACAAACGCCAATATATTTGGAAACTTTGGTAAAATTTAATCATTTTCACACAAATCACCCTCAATAATTTAAATTATTACTGATTTCTTGCAAATGAGGGCATTGCAAGATCTTAAGTGTGGGAAGGGGTTAAATTCTTTCGGATTTTAAAATTTTTTACTTTATACACTTGGTTACCATTAAAAATACTAGTAAAGCAGTAGTTGTATTAGAATCTAGTACTCTCTGATAATAAAGAACAGCCCTGGTCTTATATACTGACTACCCAATTCTAGTAAAAAATTTCAAAATTTTCAATTAAATGAACTAAAAATCATGTTTATACATATTTATGAACGATAAAACTAGGTTTTAACACCGAAATTATTGTTACCTCGGAAAGGACATAAATTGAGAAATAAACCAAAATGTTAAAATTCATTTAAAATGGAATAGAGGACGATAAAAAGGAAAATAAAAGCCAAGTGTGGGAAAATTTACCAAGTTATCTTAAACATATGTCACATATATCTGTAACAAATAACTGAAAATACTTTTGCTTTGGACTAAACTAAACTGTTTTACCCGATGAAAGAAAAGAAGAGATGGATCTACACGATGAATCAATTCCATCATTAAAAGGAAGTAAAGTCTTCCGAAAAAGACACGCGCTTCTTGATTTAGGTCATGAAGTTGTCGTCCAGACCAGCTGTAGGTTGACGAAAAATCTAGAAAAGTCATCACTAAAATCAGCAGGAAATCCACGGACCTCGGCATTAAACAGGGTCGCCAAGTGGTCAGATTTATCCTAACCATGAGAAGGATTTATCTTGTACAATGGGGGGGCACCATGCAAATTAGCTGGATAAGACTAATGAATCAGATCCCCAGAAAGGATAATCTCCTTAAAGATTAAAAATCAGCTTTTAAGACTGATATTACTCAATCCTAGAGATTGACCTTAAAGATTGAGAATTCAAACTCATGGAATTCAATGATATCTAAACTCGAGTTTGAACGAGAAAATATTTTGATCAAAATTTCAAATCGATTTGTTTTCTGAAAACCCTATTTTCAATGCGTTCATTACCATTGAACGTAAAATCCTAGGAATTCACCTGGAATTCATTAGGTCACCTGAACTAAATCGGGTGTCAACCGTAAGAACGGTGGTTGCATAGTGGTCAAAGACAGGACCTTGTGCCATACCGAAAAATTATAAGGGTGAGCTTTACTATTGCTCCTACCAAGGATAGTAATTGCGTCCGACACGTTATAGACCATAATTAAAAGCATGTCAGGGGACATTGCCTTAACAGTTGCTTGTTCAACGCTTTCCTTTACAACCGGACGGTAGTTTACCGAAAGGTAATATACGGGACAAGTAAACTGGACGTTTTGCTTTCCAAATACAAGGTTAGCAAGTGGGTGACACAAAACCATATGTTTTGAGCTAAAATTTTCAAATCTGAAACCCACCAAACCCACAAAAATATTTTGCAAACACCGGTAAAGGGTTATCCCGGAAAACTTATCTAGGGTAAAAACTAGATTTAATTTTCAAAAGATCAAATGTTTTCATAAAGATCCAATTTCCTTAATGGATCTAAATTTTTATAGTCATGTGGGACTGTAAACCATATCGTTACTACCATTGTTTATACCGCCGTATAGAAATCACTGATGTACAAAGTGTGAAGAATAAAGAAGTGATTCTAGTATTTCAAGACGATATTGCTTGAGGACAAGCAACGCTCAAGTGTGGGAATATTTGATAATGCTAAAAACGAACATATATTTCATAGCATTATTCCTCAAGAAAGACAAGCTTTTAGTTACAATTGTTCTATTTACAAGTGATATTCGTTTAAATAATAAAAGGTGAAGACAAAAGACAGATTCGACGAATTGAAGACGCAAACGACCAAAAAGCTCAAAAGTACAAAAGACAATCAAAGAGGTTCCAATTATTGATAAGAAACGTCTCGAAATTACAAGAGTACAAGATTCAAAATGCAAAGTACAAGATATTAAATTGTACGCAATGACGTTCGAAAATCCGGAACCGGGACCAGAGTCAACTCTTAACGCTCGACGCAACGGACTAAAAATTACAAGTTAACTATGTATATAAATATAATATAATATATAATTAATTATATTAATTATATATATATTATATTTATAAATAAAAACCGTCGGCAGAGAAAGACTCCAAAGTTGTGAGCTGTAATTTCAAACTCCGCGACTCGCGGAGTTTGAAGGCCAAAATGGCCGCGAGTCGCGGAGCCCCCAGTTTTGAAACTCCCTATAAAGCAAACCGAAATCTGATCATTTTCATCATCTTTTTCTTCTTCTCCTCATACGTAATATATATATATATATATATATATTTATAATTTATATTTTAATTTTAATTATAATTCTAATAATAAGGGTATGTTAGCGAATGTTGTAAGGGTGTAAGTCGAAATTCTGTCCGTGTAACGCTACGCTATTTTTAATCATTGTAAGTTATGTTCAACCTTTTTATATTAATGTCTCGTAGCTAAGTTATTATTATGCTTATTTAAAACGAAGTAATCATGATGTTGGGCTAATTACTAAAATTGGGTAATTGGGCTTTGTACCATAATTGGGGTTTGGACAAAAGAACGACACTTGTGGAAATTAGACTATGGGCTATTAATGGGCTTTATATTTGTTTAACTAAATGATAGTTTGTTAATGTTAATATAAAGATTTACAATTGGGCGTCCCTATAAATTACCATATACACTCGATCGGACACGATGGGCGGGATATTTATATGTACGCATAATCGTTCATTTAACCGGACACGGGAATGGATTAATAGCCACTAGAATAATTAAAACATGGGTGAAATTATGTACAAAAGACACTTGGTATAATTGATAACAAAATATTAAAACCTTGGGTTACACTCAGTCGACATCCTGGTGTAATTATTAAACAAAGTATTAAAATCTTGTTACAGTTTAAATCCCCAAATAGTTGGAATATTTAACTTCGGGTATAAGGATAATTTGACGAGGACACTCACACTTTATATTTATGACTGATGGACTGTTATGGACAAAAACCAGACGGACATATTAAATAATCCATGACAAAGGACAATTAACCCATGGGCATAAAACTAAAATCAACACGTCAAACATCATGATTACGGAAGTTTAAATAAGCATAATTCTTTTATTTCATATTTAATTTCCTTTATTTTATATTTAATTGCACTTCTAATTATCGCACTTTTATTTATTGTTATTTAATCGCACTTTTAATTATCGTACTTTTTAATTATCGCAATTTTATTTTATCGCACTTTTATTGCAATTTCATTATCGTTATTTATTTTACGCTTTAAATTAAGTCTTTTATTTATTTAATATTTTACATTAGGTTTTAACTGCGACTAAAGTTTTAAAATCGACAAACCGGTCATTAAACGGTAAAAACCCCCCTTTATAATAATAATATTACTTATATATATGTTTGTATTTTTATAAAAGTAAATTAATATAACGTTGAGCTTTGTTTAAAAAAGATTCCCTGTGGAACGAACCGGACTTACTAAAAACTACACTACTGTACGATTAGGTACACTGCCTATAAGTGTTGTAGCAAGGTTTAAGTATATCCGTTCTCTAAATAAATAAATATCTTGTGTAAAAATGTATCGTATTTAATAGTATTTCTTGGAAAATTTAATAGTATTTTATACCACTCCGCTACCGCATCAAAAAACCTGGTGGTTTAGAGGTTCCCGGGTCATTGTTACAACTTAAGGACTTCGGGGGTTAACGATACATATAAAGTTCATCGGGGTTGGAATTAGATTTTTCTATTTTTATGCCCTTTCCCTTATTATTTTCTTTTGCCTTTTTAAATTCAGTTGGGGTAATTTCTATAACATCATCGGAATTCTCGTCGGAATCTGATTCATCGGAGAATTGGTAATCCTCCCAATATTTTGCTTCCTTGGCGGAAACACCATTGACCATAATTAACCTTGGTCGGTTGGTTGAGGATTCTCTTTTACTTAACCGTTTTATTATTTCCCCCACCGGTTCTATTTCTTCTTCCGGTTCCGATTCTTCTTCCGGTTCCGATTCTTCTTCCGGTTCCGACTCTTCTTCCGGCTCCTCTTCAGGAACTTGTGAATCAGTCCACGAATCATTCCAATTTACATTTGACTCTTCATTATTATTAGGTGAGTCAATGGGACTTGTTCTAGAGGTAGACATCTATCACATAATATCAAACACGTTAAGAGATTAATATATCACATAATATTCATATGTTAAAAATATATAGTTTCCAACAAAAATGTTAAGCAATCATTTTTAAAGAAAACACGGTCGAAGTCCAGACTCACTAATGCATCCTAACAAACTCGATAAGACACACTAATGCAAATTTTCTGGTTCTCTAAGACCAACGCTCGGATACCAACTGAAATGTCCCGTTCTTATTGATTAAAAACGTTCCATATTAATTGATTTCGTTGCGAGGTTTTGACCTCTATATGAGACGTTTTTCAAAGACTGCATTCATTTTAAAACAAACCATAACCTTTATTTCATCAATAAAGGTTTAAAAAGCTTTACGTAGATTATCAAATAATGATAATCTAAAATATCCTGTTTACACACGACCATTACATAATGGTTTACAATACAAATATGTTACAACAAAATAAGTTTCTTGAATGCAGTTTTTACACAATATCATACAAGCATGGACTCCAAATCTCGTCCTTATTTAAGTATGCGACAGCGGAAGCTCTTAATAATCACCTGAAAATAAACATGCTTAAAACGTCAAACAAAATGTTGGTGAGTTATAGGTTTAACCTATATATATCAAATCATAATAATAGACCACAAGATTTCATATTTCAATACACATCCCATACATAGAGATAAAAATCATTCATATGGTGAACACCTGGTAACCGACATTAACAAGATGCATATATAAGAATATCCCCATCATTCCGGGACACCCTTCGGATATGATATAAATTTCGAAGTACTAAAGCATCCGGTACTTTGGATGGGGTTTGTTAGGCCCAATAGATCTATCTTTAGGATTCGCGTCAATTAGGGTGTCTGTTCCCTAATTCTTAGATTACCAGACTTAATAAAAAGGGGCATATTCGATTTCGATAATTCAACCATAGAATGTAGTTTCACGTACTTGTGTCTATTTTGTAAATCATTTATAAAACCTGCATGTATTCTCATCCCAAAATATTAGATTTTAAAAGTGGGACTATAACTCACTTTCACAAATTTTTACTTCGTTGGGAAGTAAGACTTGGCCACTGGTTGATTCACGAACCTATAACAATATATACATATATATCAAAGTATGTTCAAAATATATTTACAACACTTTTAATATATTTTGATGTTTTAAGTTTATTAAGTCAGCTGTCCTCGTTAGTAACCTACAACTAGTTGTCCACAGTTAGATGTATAGAAATAAATCGATAAATATTATCTTGAATAAATCCACGACCCAGTGTATACGTATCTCAGTATTGATCACAACTCAAAATATATATATTTTGGAATCAACCTCAACCCTGTATAGCTAACTCCAACATTCACATATAGAGTGTCTATGGTTGTTCCGAAATATATATAGATGTGTCGACATGATAGGTCGAAACATTGTATACGTGTCTATGGTATCTCAAGATTACATAATATACAATACAAGTTGATTAAGTTATGGTTGGAATAGATTTGTTACCAATTTTCACGTAGCTAAAATGAGAAAAATTATCCAATCTTGTTTTACCCATAACTTCTTCATTTTAAATCCGTTTTGAGTGAATCAAATTGCTATGGTTTCATATTGAACTCTATTTTATGAATCTAAACAGAAAAAGTATAGGTTTATAGTCGGAAAAATAAGTTACAAGTCGTTTTTGTAAAGGTAGTCATTTCAGTCGAAAGAACGACGTCTAGATGACCATTTTAGAAAACATACTTCCACTTTGAGTTTAACCATAATTTTTGGATATAGTTTCATGTTCATAATAAAAATCATTTTCTCAGAATAAAAACTTTTAAATCAAAGTTTATCATAGTTTTTAATTAACGAACCCAAAACAGCCCGCGGTGTTACTACGACGGCGTAAATCCGGTTTTACGGTGTTTTTCGTGTTTCCAGGTTTTATATCATTAAGTTAGCATATCATATAGATATAGAACATGTGTTTAGTTGATTTTAAAAGTCAAGTTAGAAGGATTAACTTTTGTTTGCGAACAAGTTTAGAATTAACTAAACTATGTTCTAGTGATTACAAGTTTAAACCTTCGAATAAGATAGCTTTATATGTATGAATTGAATGATGTTATGAACATCATTACTACCTTAAGTTCCTTGGATAAACCTACTGGAAAAGAGAAAAATGGATCTAGCTTCAACGGATCCTTGGATGGCTCGAAGTTCTTGAAGCAGAATCATGACACGAAAACAAGTTCAAGTAAGATCATCACTTGAAATAAGATTGTTATAGTTATAGAAATTGAACCAAAGTTTGAATATGATTATTACCTTATATTAGAATGATAAACTACTGTAAGAAACAAAGATTTCTTGAGGTTGGATGATCACCTTACAAGATTGGAAGTGAGCTAGCAAACTTGAAAGTATTCTTGATTTTATGTAACTAGAACTTGTAGAATTTATGAAGAACACTTAGAACTTGAAGATAGAACTTGAGAGAGATCAATTATATGAAGAAAATTGAAGAATGAAAGTGTTTTGTAGGTGTTTTTGGTCGTTGGTGTATGGATTAGATATAAAGGATATGTAATTTTGTTTTCATGTAAATAAGTCATGAATGATTACTCATATTTTTGTAATTTTATGAGATATTTCATGCTAGTTGCCAAATGATGGTTCCCACATGTGTTAGGTGACTCACATGTGCTGCTAAGAGCTGATCATTGGAGTGTATATACCAATAGTACATACATCTAAAAGTTGTGTATTGTACGAGTACGAATACGGGTGCATACGAGTAGAATTGTTGATGAAACTGAACGAGGATGTAATTGTAAGCATTTTTTTTAAGTAGAAGTATTTTGATAAGTGTATTGAAGTCTTTCAAAAGTGTATAAATACATATTAAAACACTACATGTATATACATTTTAACTGAGTCGTTACGTCATCGTTCGTCGTTACATGTAAGTGTTGTTTTGAAACCTTTAGGTTAACGATCTTGTTAAATGTTGTTAACCCAATGTTTATAATATCAAATGAGATTTTAAATTATTATATTATCATGATATTATCATGTATGAATATCTCTTAATATGATATTTATACATTAAATGTCTTTACAACGATAATCGTTACATATATGTCTCATTTAAAAATCATTAAGTTAGTAGTCTTGTTTTTACATATGTAGTTCATTGTTAATATACTTAATGACATGTTTACTTATCATAGTATCATGTTAACTATATATATATCCATATATATGTCATCATATAGTTTTTACAAGTTTTAACGTTTGTGAATCACCGGTCAACTTGGGTGGTCAATTGTCTATATGAAACATATTTCAATTAATCAAGTCTTAACAAGTTTGATTGCTTAACATGTTGGAAACATTTAATCATGTAAATATCAATCTCAATTAATATATATATAAACATGGAAAAGTTCGGGTCACTACAACGCTTCAGGTTCATTGTCAAGAGGTGAATTCAGTTGGTGGAAGGGATTGCCTTCTGCGCGTTTCCATTAATTAAGTCGACTACGAACCCATCAGATGAATTGATAATGGATAATTGGTTGATTCATGCCGGTGACGCTGTTTTCGGAGCTTAGGTGAACATCTATGCCGGAATAGCTCTCGGAATAACTATCAGAATAGCTATCGAAATCTGAGGGACTCGAACAGGTTGCAGATTCATCTCCTACGATCAGATGAAGGATTTTCGATAAGAAATAGATTATAGGATGTAGATTAGTACCCTGCAATACATAATTTACATATGCATATATAATACTAACATCCCATAAGTTACGGAGGAATTTCACGGAAGCTGTCAGGCAAAGTTTTCAGTAACAGATACGCTAAGATATGAATTTTGTCTATACACTATTCATGCAGTCAATGCAGTAAGATGTGTCTAGACTAAGAATGATAAGCATTTGATTCTCTAAGAATGATAAGCAGGTAAATTTTCGACACGAAATGATAAGCAAAACTTTTGACATGTAGACACGGTCGAAGTCCATACTCACTAAAGCATCCTAACGACTTATCAGTTAGACACACTAATGCAGACCTGGTTCGCTAAGACCACCGCTCTGATACCAACTGAAATGCCCCGTCCTAATCCATCTGGACGAAGTCATCAACATTTGATCTCAGAGCGATGATCGACTCCAAATAATGTCCTAAAAATGAGCAAATGCACAGCAGAAGATTTCTTTCATACCTGAGAATAAACATGCTTTCAAGTGTCAACCAAAAGGTTGGTGAGTTCATTAGTTTAACATAAATAATCATTTTATAATTTTAATAGACCACAAGATTTCATATTTTCATTTCTCATAAACATACGTCCCATGCATAGAGATAAAATATCATTCATATGGATTGAACACCTGGTAACCGACATTCACAATATACATATAAGAATATCCCCATCATTCCGGGATCCTCCTTCGAACATGATATAAATTTCGAAGTACTAAAGCATCCGGTACTTTGGATGGGGCTTGTTGGGCCCGATAGATCTATCTTTAGAGTTCGCGTCAATTAGGGTGTCTGTTCCCTAATTCTTAGATTACCAGACTAAATAAGGGGCATATTCGGTTTAATAATCCAACCATAGAATGTAGTTTCATTTACTTGTGTCTATTTCGTAAAACAGTTATAAAAACAGCGTATGTATTCTCAGTCCCAAAAATATATATTGCAAAAGCATTTAAAAAGGGAGTAATGGAACTCACACATATAAATATTGCAAAAACAGTTATTTAAACATTGCATGTATTCTCAGCCCAAAAACGTAAAGGGTAAAAAGGGATTCAAATGAACTCACCATACTGTATTTTGTAGTAAAAATACATATGACGTCATTTAACAAGTGTAGGGTTGACCTCGGATTCACGAACCTATATCATTAATGTATATTAACACATATATTTGTAATCGAACAAATTTATATATATTATATCTTAGTTTATATGTTATATGTATTTAATTTGTATACATTTAAAATGATTACTATTTATACATATAGATATCTTAATATGTATATTAGTATTGTATCAATAATTTGTTATTTGTAATATTTATAAAAATAATGTTAATAATAATAATACTTATCATATCAAGAACACTAATAATAATAATAATTAATATTAACAACATTAATATAGTAATAATAATAATAATAATAATAATAATAATAATAATAATAATAATAATAATAATAATAATAATAATAATAATAATAATAATAATAATAATAATAATAATAATAATAATAATTTACAACCTTTGAAGGGAAACTCAATAAAAAGAATGCACCCGCCAGGACTCGAACCCGAGACCTCTAGCTCACACACTAACACTCCAACCCCTTGGGCTGTTGCCTCTTATCTGATTTAATAACATTACCAGTTTATTTAACTCGTATTTCCTTTTGTCTAATTCATCTCCTTCCTCAATCAATAACAGACTCATCTTCATCATCTATCTTTATTATTCGAATCACCATTGAAGCATCATCACGTCCTCCTTCATCAACCTCGTTACAATCATCTTTATTATTTAATGATCACCTCATCATCATAAGTTTTTATCGACCAACATAAAATCATAACAACAATCATCATTATCTCAAACGATTTTCTCCCATCATCATCGTCCATCTTCATCGTATATTATTCATCGTCTTCCCTATCGATCATTATCTTCTTTTTCAACATCAACCCAATTATCATCATCATTAGAAATAGAAAAAGAATGATGCAGCAGTAGCACGTCGACAACCAACAATAACTAGTCTAAATGGGTTTTGGGCCGATTTTATAACAAGTTTTATTTTAATTGTAAGATGGGCTTCGGCCTATACAGCATCATAAATCCAAAACATCTTGATCCAAAAACAATTCGTGGTTTGGTCTGTTTGGTTTATCACTCAACCGAGAATGAGAAAAAAAATAGATAGCGGATCATTTTCATCGTGTACCATTTATCATATTTATCCCCACTTCACTTTATGTGGTCATTTTGTCTGCCATCAAACTCCATTAGTGCCACATGTGTGCTTGTAATATAATAATTAATCAAGTTGACAAATCCAAATAAATACTCCATGATACAACTTCATTTCCTTTACAGCTTATCATAATGTATTCCTTTTATTTGTAACCCAGAAAAATATAAACCGCTGTAGTAACAACGAATCATAAAGTAAATAAGCTGAGCAATAGGTAGTTGCACACAGAAGAAATCAGACAGCGAACAACAGAAAATACGAGGTGCTTGGCCGTCGTGAGTTCATGAAGAAATTACGAGAGAGGGATGGAAGGTGAGAGTGGTGGTAGCGAGTTTATGGTGGTGAGATTTTGGTTATAATCGAAAGAAATGAGCAAGAAATCATGGAAGCTTGATGATGGTTTTCGTCCTGGGTTTGTGCCCTGTTGAACAGAAACAATCAGATATAGTTTGTGGTGGTGAGGTTTCGAAAGATACATAAAATATATGGGTTGATATTGGCGGTGTGCGTGTGTGATCTGTTCAAAACAGTTCCACGAAGTAGCAGTTTAGCAACGATGAAGTTTTTGGTTTTGATTTAAACAGTAAAATAAAAAAATGGCACATGGTTGTTCATGAATTGGGTGAAAGTTTGAAGATGGTGATTGATGGTACATGGTGGTTAGTGGTGGTCGTATAAAGGTGGTGGAGATGTAACTGGTGGTTTGCCTAAACGAAGATGATGATCAAATACTAAAAACATAATTGAGTTTTGATAGTGAAGTTCCCGGTTATGTAGCAAAATACAAATGGGTTTGTGTGGTGGCTTTAGTGGTGATGTTTGTAGTGTTCATGAATAGTATGTAGCGGGTTTAGAAGGTGGTCGTGGAAGGAGATTAAGGTGGGTTGATATTTGGAAGTGATGAGTTCTCTTACGTCTACTAAATTGATCAATGGGTATATGGAGGATTTGTGGGTCTCATGTTGTGACAGACAACAGGAAATTAAATAAATAAAAAAAATAAAGTCGATGTGTATCTCTAACTGATTTTGGACTTGTTCCTTTGATTGTTTCTGGTTCGTACGAATTTGGTGGTGGAAGGACAATTAAGCACAGTTGATTAGTTACAGGAAACAGATTTGGTTCTAATTCTAAAGATACACTCCTTTACAATTGATTAATAATAATTTTAAAAATAAAAATAAAAATAAAAATACTGAAATATTTTTAATAATAACAGCATATTAATACAATCAATAATAATTACCATAATAATATCTAGGATAATAATACTAATAGTTATAATAATGTTTGTAATAATATTATTAATAATCCTAATAATAAATTGTATTATTTTTATAATAATTATTATGATAATGATAATAATAATATCTAATAATAATACTAGTAAAATTTATAATTACTAATTATAATAATAATGATATTAACAATGATAACTACATTAATGATAATAACATAACATTTCCAAGTTCATAAAATATATCTCATAGCTTATATGCATATCAACTAATCCGTTAAAGGCTTTATTAATATATCTCAATTTAATAATCACACATATGTATATGTATATATATATATATATATATATATATATATATATATATATATATATATATATATATATATTTATTTATTTATTTATTTATTTACACATAATTGTTCGTGAATCGTCGGGATTAGTCAAAGGTCAAATGTAACCATGTACACAGTTCAAAGATTTTGAGATTCAATTAAATATACTTTGCTTATCGTGTAGAATTCATATAGAGATTAAGTTTAAAAATTTGGTCGGAAATTCCCGGGTCGTCACATATGACGTCGATGCTCATGGGACAGATTGTGAAGTTGAGGTTTGCGATGCGGTTGTTGTTGGTGGTGGTAATGGTACTGTTGATGTTATTGATGGTGGTACTGGTTATGCTGTTGGTGCTGCTGCTGGTGTTTGTAACCTTTGCACCATATTCTCCAAAGCCACTACCCGAGCGCAAAGCTCGTTGACTTCTTCTATTACACCGGGGTGATTGTCGGTTCGGACGAGCGGATAAATAAGATCTAGAATTTGATGTAGTATATAATCATGACGAGATACTCTGGAAATGAGAGAGAAAATGGTGTTTCGGATAGGTTCGCCGGTAAGTGCTTCAGGTTCATTACCAAGAGGGCAATGTGGTGGATGAAAGTGATCACCTTCTTCTTATCTCCAATGGTTAAGTAGATTACGAACTCATCCCCAATTCATCCAAAATAGATGATAGCTAATTAGTTGATCCATTCCGGTCACGCTGCTTTCAGAGCTCATGTGGAAATCCATATCGGCATAGCTGTCGGAATCCGAGGAACTCGAACTGGTTGAGGGATCCATCTTGTATGATCAGGGAAAGAATTTTTGGTATGAAATAGATTATAGAATTTAGATTTGGTATTCTTCAATACATAATTTACATATGTATATATAATACCAAAATCCCATAAATTACGGAAGAATCTTTGAAAGATGTCAGTCAAAGTTCACAGTAACAGATACGCTAAGATAAGAATTCGTCTATACATTATTATGCAATAAATGTAGGAAAACGCGTCTAGACTTAAGAATGATAAGCAGGTAATTTCCTAAGGATGGTAAGTAGATGATTTCCGACTAAAAATGTTAAGCAAAACTTTTGACATGCAGACACGGTCGAAGTCCAGACTCACTAATGCATCTTAACAACTATCAGTTAGACACACTAATGTAAGACCTGGTTCACTAAGACCACCGCTCTGATACCAACTGAAAGGATCCGTTCATATACATTATAAACGATTCACAATAGTTGATTACATCGCGAGGTATTTGACCTCTATATGATACATTTTACAAACATTGCATTCGTTTTTAAAAGACAAACTTTATTTACATCAAAAATTGACGGCATGCATACCATTTCATATTACATCCAACTATAATTGACTTAATATTAATCTTGATGAACTCAACGACTCGAATGCAACGTCTTTCAAAGTATGTCATGAATGACTCCAAGTAATATCCTTAAAATGAGCTAATGCACAGCGGAAGATTTCTTTAATAACTGAGAATAAACATGCTTTAAAGTGTCAACCAAAAGGTTGGTGAGTTCATTAGTTTATCATAATCAATCATTACCGTAATAGTAATAGACCACAAGATTTCAGTTTCTATAAATATCCGTACACTCGCAAATGTATAAAAGTATTCTATAAGTTGTTGAGTGCTTCGGTAACCATACTTAACAATTAATGTGGCATATTCCCTTTATTATGAAATCTCCCTACACTGTACCAAGTGTAGTAAAAACGAAGTACTATGCAACCGTTTACGATACTAGAGCGACTAGCCCGGTTGGGGTTATCAAACCCGATAGATCTATCAATAGGATTCGCGCTTACATGCTCTTACAACATGTAAATATTAGTTACCAAGCTATTAGGGAAAAATATGCAAAGTGGTACAACTCAACGTAGAATATGTTTTTAGTATTTGTGTCCATTTCGTAAAATAGTTATAAAACAGTGCATGTATTCTCAGCCCAAAAATATATATAAAAATGGAGTAATGAAACTCACACTACTGTATTTCGTAGCAATTATGTATATGACGGCACTGAACAAGTGCAGGGTTTGTCTCAGATTCACGAATGTATCAATATTGTGATTCGGTATTGCAGGAAAGTACGTAGACGCAACAAAAATGATAAACGTTAGGTTGAACTCACGATCAATACCCTCAATCAATACCCATAACCTCCATAGCTATAACCCATAATTTCCTTAGCTCTATCCCGTTTGAAAACTTATTTTGAAATCGTCTGAATATAACTCCGTCGTAGTATTTTATGTATACTAATAATATCTTGAAATAATACTAAGTATATATATATATATATATATATATATATATATATATATATATATATATATATATATATATATATATATATATATATATATATATATATATATATATAAAATTCGATTGAGAAAGTTTAGAGAAATATATTTTCAATTTTCTATGAAATAATGAAACCTATTAAATTCTATTTATAATAGATTTTTAAATTATTAAAGTGAATTATTAAAGTATGAATTATTAAAGTGAATTATTAAAGTATGAATTATTAAAGTGAATTATTAAAGTATGAATTATTAAAGTGAATTATTAAAGTGAATTATTAAAGTGAATTATTAAAGTATGAATTATTAAAGTGAATTATTAAAGTATGAATTATTAAAGTTAAAGTAAAGTAAAAGTTAAAGTATAGTAAAAGTATAAAACTATGTACGTATAATACGCGTATAAATATATATAATATAAATTTAAATCGTTATATATATTTGATAAAATAAAATATAAATATCGTTATTTTTATCATACTGGTTAAGTAATGAGTGGTCAAAAAGAAAAGATTTCTTAAATCACATTGGACCTCATAACATAGGCCCGTAATCATATCATAATGTATCTGATAATTTAATCATTTGATATTATTTCTTAATTCTGTCAATAAATATATCGAAACAAATATGTTCATGTAAAGTATCATATATCTAATACTTTGTTAATGTTTTCAGTTAATATTATATATTATATATACATATCTATATACACATAATTGTTAGTGAATCGTCGAACACGGTCAAAGGGTAATTGATTACATGAATGTAGTTCCAAACTTTTTGAGATTCAACATTACAAATTCTGCTTATCGTGTAGGAAACATATAAAGGTTAAGTTTAAATTTGGTCAGAAATTTCTGGGTCGTCACAGTTTGGAACTGGAAAACGGATTAAGCAAACCATGAAGGAGGCTGTGGACAAATCACAAAGACTAAACCTGCCTTCAAAGAATCCAAATGATTCAGTGTATGCTGAAATTATTATCAAATACCTTACTCCTGACTCTAAACCCTTGTGAATAATATTCTTCATCATCCTCTGATCTTAGATATTCTAAGATATCATCATATCTTTCATTATAAATATCTTCAATGTTTCTGAAGATATCTTCATAACTATTGTTATTCGAAATCATTTATCTCTTTGCGCTATCTGTGTTACATCATAAAAGAAACTATTTTAGTTTCTAAATTCTGAAAAATTCGAATTTAAAATATGTATACTATTGAAGTAGTGTTGGGAACTGAAGCATGAGTTAGTATAATATAATGACACTTGATCAACGTGATTATATTACAGTAAGTCATGCTGAGTTTTTAAATGGAACGTGATGATTCACAGATCATAACATCATCATGTGCCATGTTACACGACTCTTGTATTCTATTTAACCTCTAAAATATTAAGAAAATATTTCTTGATGATTCGGTCTTTTCCATGGTATTCTGGTAATTTAACAAATCAAGACCGTGCCATTACCATTTCCTTCTTAGAACATTAACAATATTCATTCCGAAATTTATATCTGCGAATTATGGACCATTACAAGCGATGCTTAATCGCAAGAAGAAGAAACGAAAGGACAAAGCTCCAAAATAGAAATTGGAGTATAAATGGCAGCAAATAGGAGGGAGTATTAACTGTGGATGACAATGATTATAGAAGACAGAAGCAGGGACTTTGAAGTATAAGGGAAGATATAAAACCCAACAACAATCCAGAAATTACAAACCATATATATCGATGCATATAGTAATATAAAGACACAGGAGAACTAAAAACACTATAAAACCAAGAGTATAGTAGAAGTAAATAGATTCTTCCAGCGACAGATGAAAAAGAAGAATGACAAATATGAAAGTTAGGAGTATATCAAGAATAAGAACTGGATGGAGCATATTAGCGAATGCTATAAAGTATGAATTGAGGGAGAAAGAATAAAAGGTGTGAGTTGTGGAAATAAGGAAACGAAGGGGGTGGATATATAGTAAAATATCCGACAGAGAAATCAAAACAGATTATCGCATTTAATCAAAGCGGATCCTAACTTCCTTAATTACCGAAGAACCAAATCTTATTACGAAGATTTTCTCTAAATTCCTTGAATTCCGGAAATCAACCGTGACTATGTCATTGGTTAAAAAGAACGTGCATTTACTCATTTCATTCTTTTGTGATAACTTCACTCGAACTCTTCACAAAAATCAAATTGCTTTATCTATATTACTTGATGATAATAAAACTCTAATTTCCAACTCGTATACGTTATGAAAACATACTTATTGTCAGCCATGATCATCCCTTTCAAATTTCGGGACGAAATTTCTTTAACGGGTAGGTACTGTGACAACCCGAAAATTTCCAACCAAATTTAAACTTTATCTTTATATTATTCCAACACGATAAGCAAAGTTTGTTAAGTTAAATCTCAAGAATTTTAAATTGTGTTCATACATTCATTATAACCTCGACCAAATTCTGACGATTCACGAACCGTTATATATAAATAAATATGTATATATATGTATATATATATTATAACTTGAGAATATTAATAAAGTATTAAACGTATAATACTTTACATGAACGTATTTGTTTCAATATGTTTATCGATGGAATTAGAAGATAATATCAAATGATTGATTTATCAGATACATTGTGATATGATTATGGGTATATGTTATGAGGTCCAATGTGATTTAAGAAATCTATTCTTTTTGACAACATTCGAAAAATGGTAAAGTGATTTATAAGTAAGAACGTGAAGTGTAAATAACTTAGATGTTGGATATCGACAAGTTAAGTAACTCGACATTTTTCATTAAGATGATTTCATACGTTTATTTAACCTTTGAACTTTATCGCATGCTTTACCAACAGACTGTAATTTAAAAACTTGAAACCTATTATGAATATATATGATTTTACTTTTCTAAAACGTTTTATGATATAAAGATTTCCATTATTTTAACCTTTAAGCAAAATGATTCTTAAATATATTTAGTTTTGGAAAACAAAATTATCATATTTATTTGATTTAGTTTCAAACGTACAAAAAAGTTTTCAGTTTAAAAAGAACTTTATTATTAAAATGTTTATAACTTTTATAAATATCTAGAACCACTTTTGATAACTCATTACTTAACCAGTATGATAAAGATAACGATATTTATATTTTATTTTATTAAATATATATAACGATTTAAATTAATATTATATATATTTATATGCGTATTATACGTACATAGTTTTATACTTTTACTATACTTAAACTTTATCTTTACTTTATTTTTACTTTACTTTAACTTTAATAATTCACTTTAATAATTCATACTTTAATAATTCACTTTAATAATTCATACTTTAATAATTCACTTTAATAATTCATAATTTAATAATTCACTTTAATATTTCATACTTTAATAATTCAAAAATCTATTATAAATAGAATTTAATAGATTTCATTATTTCATAGAAACTTGAAAATATTTTTCTCTAAACTCTCTCAATCGATTTACATATATATATTTACTCCGTATTATTTCAAGATATTATTAGTATACATAAAATATTACGACGGAGTGCTATCCGAGTGATTTCGAAATTGTTTTTCGAGCGGGATAGAGCTATGAAAATTATGGGTTATAGCTATGGAGGTTATGGGTATGGTTCGGGAGTATTTCTCCTGAGTCAAACTAGTGTTTATCATCTCCGTTGCGTCTACGTACTTTTCCTGCAATATTGAATCTCAATATGGATACGTGAGCACTCATAACTTAATTTTATATATTATTAGTGTATCCCTGACTAGTGCTCGAGTATATATATATGATTATGCATGCTTATACGTTCGTTATTATCGTTAGATAGGTTATGTCGAATGTTGAATTAAATACATATGCTATTAAGATAAGGTATATGATATGCATGTCGTTGGAAAGCTAGCAAAAATTTGAGAACTTTTCATTTAGATATCGAATGGTTTTGATGAACGGTTTAGAAGTTATAGTCAATTGAATTTTTGTATTATTATTAAAAATGATTATTATTATCGTCGTTATTATCGTCGTTATAATCTTATTATTATTATTATTATTATTATTATTATTATTATTATTATTATTATTATTATTATTATTATTATTATTATTATTATTATTATTATTATTATTATTAAAAGATATTATTGTTATTTTTATTATTATTACTATCATTATTATCGTTAAGGTTATAATTAGTATTATTATTATTATTATTATTATTATTATTATTATTATTATTATTATTATCATCCAAATAGTTATTAGTATTATCATTAATATTATTATTATTAGTATTATTATAATTAAAACTAATATTAGTAACATCTAATTATTATGATTACTATTATTATTAATATGAACGCGATATAAAAGACGACTAAAAGCTATTAAACGAAGCAATTAGGAAATAATGAGTATGAGTATCATGATGAAATTAAAATATTGTAAGATATTGATTTAAAGAAAAAATATCGTTTTCATTATTTTACTATTATTATTATTATTAAAAGTATTATTAATATTAAAACTATCATTTTTACTAAAATTATTATTTTTTAAAAAAATATCATTGTTAATATGAAACATCATTATTATTATCATTTTAGTACTACTATTGTTAATAAAAATTATCATTTTATCATTTTTAGAAAATATAATTATTGTTATTTTTATTAGTAGAATAATAATAATTATTACAAAATAATACAACTTTTACTTATTATTATTATTATCAATATTATTTTATCAAATAAATATGTGATACAAAGATATTTTACTACGTATAATATAATTACATTAATAATACCTATTATATTATTTTTATGATATTAAATGAACTTTATAAATTTTATTACTTAAGATATATAAAAGTATATTTTTATTATATAAATTTTAATATAAAATTTTATTTATTAATAAAAGAACTATATTATTTACTTTAATAAAATCTATTAAAAATATTTAAATAAATAAAACGACTATATTTAAACTATATAATAATCATGTATAATTTTGGAAGACATTTTGGTCAATATGACTTTTGTTGACTTTTGCATATTTAGTCTCGAGTATTAGGATTGTGATACACTACGACTTGACCTAAATTGTTAGACAGATATTGATTAAACATAAAAATATATATAATTAATATAGGTTCGTGAATCCAAGGCCAACATTGCACTTGTTCAATGACGTCATATGTATTTTTACTACAAAATACAGTATTGTGAGTTTCATTTGCTCCCTTTTTAAACGCTTTTGCAATATATATTTTTGGGACTGAGAATACATGCGCTGTTTTTATAAATGTTTGACGAAATAGGCACAAGTACTAAAAACTACATTCTATGGTTGGATTATCGAAATCGAATATCACCCCTTTAGCTTGGTAACCTAAGAATTAGGGAACAGTACCCCTAATTGACGCGAATCCTAAAGATAGATCTATGGGACTAACAAACTCCATCCGAGGTACGGATGCTTTAGTACTTCGATTTTTATACAGACGAGAGGATTCTGTGATACAGACGAGAGGATTCTGTTTTGGGGATATTCTATATGCATTTTGTTAATGTCGGTTACCAGGTGTTCACCATATGAATGATTTTACCTTAATGCAGACGAGAGGATTCTGCTTGAGGATTATGTTTATGAAAAATGAAAATCTTGTGGTCTATTATATTATTGGAAATGATTTTACCTTTATGCAGACGAGAGGATTCTGCTATTGGAATTATATTTAATAAAAATCTTTTGGTTTATTAAAATAATGGAAATGAATGATTATGATAAACTAATGAACTCACCAACCTTTTGGTTGGCACTTGAAAGCATGTTTATTCTCAGGTTTGAAAGAAATCTTTCGCTGTGCATTAGCTCATTTTAAGGATATTACTTGGAGTCATTCATGGCATATTTCGAAAGACGTTGCATACGAGTCATTGATTTTATCAAAATTATTATTAAGTCAATTATAGTTAGATGTATTATGAAATGGTATGCATGCCGTCAACTTTAGATGTGAATAAAGTTTTTATTTTAAAAACGAATGCAATGTTTGTAAAATGTATCATATAGAGGTCAAATACCTCGCGATGTAATCAACTATTGTGAATCATTTATAATGTATATGAACGGGTGCTTTCAGTGTATATACCAATAGTAAATACATTTAGAAGATGTGTATTGTACGAGTACAAATACGAGTGTATACGAGTAGAATTGTTGATGAAAATAAATGAGGATGCAATTGTAAGCATTTTTGTTAAGTAGAAGTACTTTGATAAGTGTCTTGTAGTCTTTCAAAAGTGTATAAATACATATTAAAACACTACATGTATATACATTTTAACTGAGTCGTTAAGTCATCGTTAGTCGTTACATGTAAGTGTTGTTTTGAAACCTTTAAGTTAACGATCTTGTTAAATGTTGTTAACCCATTGTTTATTATATCTAATGAGATGCTAAATTATTACATTATCATGATATTATGATGTATTAATATATCTTAATATGATATATATATACAATTAAATGTCGTTACAACGATATTCGTTACATATATGTTTCGTTTCGAAATCCTTAAGTTAGTAGTCTCGTTTTTACATATGAAGTTCATTGTTAATACACTTAATGATATGTTTACTTATCATTTATCATGTTTATATAGTGTATCAATATCTTAATATGATTCATATTAATTAGTAAGACGTTGTTATAACGATAATCGTTATATATATCGTTTTCGAGTTTCATAATTCAATAGTCTCATTTCTATGTATATAACCCATTGTTAAAATACTTAATGAGATACTTACCTATCATAATAACATGTTAACTATATATATATATATATATATATATATATATATATATATATATATATATATATATATATATATATATATATATATATATATATATATACATATATATATATATATATATATATATATATATATATATATATATATATCCATATATATGTCATCATATAGTTTTTACAAGTTTTAACGTTCGTGAATCGCCGATCAACTTGGGTGGTCAATTGCCTATATGAAACCTATTTCAATTAATCAAGTCATAACAAGTTTGATTGCTTAACATGTTGGAAACACTTAATCATGTAAATATCAATTTCATTTAATATATATAAACATGGAAAAGTTCGGGTCACTACACCTAGTGAGAATTGTGTGTAGATTGTATGCCGATTGCTTAGATTGCCCCTTTATTTATAAGAGAGAATTAAGGTTTAGGAGGAAGACTTGACCGCGGCCCATGGACCAAGCCCAATTACTCGGCCCGATGGGCTCCGCACATCATCAATTATTATGAGGAAACTCCTAAAATTAAATACGGAGTACATACTAGTGTGGATATAAATTTACAGATATTTGTGCTTGTGTGAATATATAAATATAAAAAAAAATAAAAAAAATACTTAAAGCATACTAAATTTAAACTTTAAAACTCTATTGAATTAATCATAATTATAAATATATCCTTTTTAATATCGATTTTTTTACATAATTTTAGTATTAGTATTATTAATGATTAATGACAATAGTTAATTTTAATTATAAATGAAATTAATTTATATATGAATTGTTTAGACGTAGTTTTAAAATCTCCCACATGAATAAATTATGGATTTTTCTAAGCATAGCTCTAAGAGCTACACTTAAGAAAATAATTTATGCATTATATGATGATACACTATGCTAGTAAGGTAGTTATTAAAGGGGGTTATTAACAATTTACAGCTTGCCTTTAAAAAAAAATTAAAAAATAAAATAAAATACTAATAATGCATGTTTTAGTATCTTAAGCATAGTCTTTAGAGCTATCTTTAGAAAATTTCATAAATTATTTATATATTCAAACAATCTTATTTATAAATAGGATCCAAATAAATAATTGCCATTAATAAATTTAATTTATCATTGTTTTATTAAGACACCATAAAGTGTGATTATTGTACACTACTAAAATTTATCGAATATGTTTATAATTTAGAATGGTACGACCTTTCGTATTTAATGATATAGAAGTGGTATCACTTCTAACAAAATCCATATAAAAGTGTCAAGATCCTCTCCTCCACAACAACAACAAAATTCAATCATGCATATGCAAGGTATGGAAGAAGTGATATGTAGACAATACTTCCTCTATCTTTGAATAAACAGAAGCAGAGTGAAAATAATGTGGATAAAGTCCTCCCTCTTTCTCTTCGACGAATAAAAAAATTGCTTCCGAGAGGACCCCCGACCAATAAGTAAGAAAAAATATTTTATAAAATAAAAATAAGACACCATGAAAATTGCAGGATCAAATTTTCATGAATTTTAAATCCTGTCTGGATTTCAATTTTAAGCTTTAAGTGATAGTCAAGTCATCAATGAATCTACGCTTGCTATTGACTTAATTAATAGAACTCAAATAATAAATATAATAAATTATAATCCTTTATTTAGGTTAATAAATAAATATAATAAAAAGTGAACTTCTAGTTTTTGTCCTCATAAATTTAATACAACATGACACATTAGTATTACTATGTAAAATATAGAGTTAAGACTATATATATATATATATATATATATATATATATATATATATATATATATATATATATATATATATATATATATATATATATATATATATATATATATATTTCTTTTTTTTCTCTTCTAATGTAGGTATATACTCAGAAAATACCAGTGTAGGTTACATAAATTCAAAAAGTGTTCAAATGTAAGTTATTGGTGACCGGTTACCCGAGTGTGTAGTCCTGAAGCTAACAGGAGGATACGATTTCTTCACGAAAGTTGTTTTAATTCAATCACCTAACACTCTTGAACTAAAATCAATCCAATTCAATTGTTGACCAAAATCTCATAAACTTTGACTTTTCGATCAACTGTTCAGAGATGAATTTTAACAGGATCTGATGCAATACGAAGCTTGAATGAGTAATCAGGAACCTGAAACTCTAATCAATTTGAGCTTTAAATGCTTCTTGTTAACGTCCGTTAGCCCCAAGGACTTTACATGCAGGTAACCGGTCACTAATAGCTTACATTATAACACTTTTTGAAAGTATATGACGTACACTAAATAAAAATATTGAAACAAAATAGTCTACGTTAAAACAAAAATAAAAATATAAACTATTTGGTAGACTCACACTAAAATATAAAATATGATCTTATAAAAAATGCAAATGATTAGTGTTATTTTGGATTAAGGTAGGAGGAAGAGATAAAAGAATATCCAACGAATTTATGCGAATCAGGCGGTTAGAATAACAACTTCAACTCTCCACTAATAATAAACACATAACAATTCGTTCATCAATCCCAGATTACATCAAAATCTTCAATTTCCTCTACAAAAAAAGGTCAGTTCTCTTTCTGGTAAACCATATTTTTTGTAGCTTAATCAATCATTCTCACCAATTTAACATATTCTGCAAATTTGTAACTGCTTTAGCCTTTAGGTCTTTAGCACCTGTTTGATTAGTGAAATATGTAATATGTTTTTGTGTTTGATTCTTGTGTAAACACTATGGTTCAGAGGTAATCTGCACACTGCAGTTATTAAAGTTAGATATTTTATGCCGGTGATTTTAGTGTTATCCAACAATTATTTTAGGCAGTTGCGATTTACGTGTAAGCAAGAGCTATTGAGTTATACTTATTAACGGGTTTGGAGAGTACGGAGTGCACGCACGTAAGAGTTGACTCGATAATGCGACGAAAAAGCGGGGTCAAGGGGGCAGCAACCTTGCAGGGTCGAAGGGGCAGTGCCCCTGGCTGGGGTCAAGGGGCAACGCCCCTAAACCTCAACTGAAAAGGCACTATACGTTATGACAAAAATGTGTATGTCGAGGAGTTTCCAGCCAAAAGTCACACCATTTCGTCACACCATTTCGTGTAACAGTTTTTCCCGCCATAATGAAGGGTTGTATCCTTCCATTATTAACTGCCAATATAGCTTAATTTACAGAATTCGGATTTGGCACTTCTACTTACATGCACAACTTACAGAATTCTCATTTCTCTCAATCTAATTTGTGATTTCATTGCCAAAACACAAATTGCACTCTTGTCTTATCCTGTAAATATTTCGTGAAACCAAAGCAATCATTTGATCGAAATACTTTATAGAAAAAGTGAATACACGATTCAAGGATCAATCCGGACAGTCAAATCATACTCTATTTCTAACATTTTACTCGTAAAATTCGACCTGCCTAAATATGTGGATCGTATTTGTTTGTTGAGCCATATTTACGGATGCATGTCAAGTAAAATGTTAAATTTCAATGATGATTTTTAGTTCTTTCAATCGTCGAAAAATCTGATTAGGTTTGCAATAAACTGTACACTTTTTTCCATCGATCGATAACTACCAGTATGACCAATCACAATGGTGGATACTGTTATACTCAACAGCCCAAATCAATGTACTCAAAGTATTTACATAATCTTGTATTCTCTCAAATTTTTTAAAAAAGTCTCTCCAACAATAGATCCATTTTTCACAAAAACTGCTGGATAACCAATAGGAGCATCGATCAAAGCTTCTGAACCTTGAATATCATACAAATCTCCGGTCCATATATGTTTCCAAACACACTTTTCCCCAACTGGAAAATAAGCCTTCACACTCTTTCTGTGTTTATCGAGAGTGGGGACAACTAGGAACTCGTCACCAACTAGAAACTGTTCGTATGTCAAGTTATGTACATGATCATCGTTAGGGTAATGTAGAAATAAGTGTCGACAAACTGGAAGACCTTTTTGACTAGCTTCCTGTGTTGTAAACATAAATGTTAGATCAGTTTATGTAAATATGTAATAACTGTATATGTGTAAGGAATATGATTGTAGTTGGTAGTTACCTTTACAAGTTGGATCCTGTAAAATTTCCATGCTTTGTACACTTTTGCAAAACGTGCAAAATGTGATAACGTTGCTTCGTTTGAGTAAAACTGGCTATTTACTGATGGCTTGTTTCCCTGCACAAGATTTAATGTAAACCAAGTTAAGTATTGTTCTGGACATTAAATTGATGACACGGCTACCTAAAAGACAGCATCTGGTCAAAACGAAGACTTTTGTGTGGGTCAGGTTGTGTTAGACCTAAAGCACGTTTTTCTAAAACTTATTTTTTATACTTATTATATATTTTTTTATTTATTTTAGAAAAACTGTGTGTGTCAAATTTGATTAAGGAAACTATATTAGGTCCATAATGAGGAGCCGAACCGATCAAGAACTGAACCGAGTTACTTCGGTCCAATCCTTGGTCCACATTTTTCCAGATTTGTCTTCGGTCCGGACCGGACCGAACCGAACCCGAAAATAACACAAAGAATAACCGAACTGGAAATATATGGTCCGGTCCTCTGTCCAACTTTCTGCTATAAATTGAGACTCGGGACAAACCGAACTGAACTAGTTTGGTCCGAATCTGTACCATGCACACCCCTAGTTTTATTATGAACTATAAATGCCATCCGGTGAACTTTCTAACTGTTTGACCCATTCGACTAGTTTCCTTTTAGCTACTTTTTTATTTTGACCCGTTAGACATAAAACACTAACCCAAATTGACCCATTTTTAAATGGGAGAAAACTACCCCCTCTAGATGCTATATAACTTACTTCATGTGTCCGAAATATTGTAGTGAAGGCATTTAACTCCATCCATCTTAAAAGTAACTCTTCATCCCTTTTATACTTCAAAAACGGTAAGTTTACTGCACAATAACCTCCAATATCGCTATGATTAAACGCATATCCACAAAGTCCACTACTTAGTAAGCCAACAACGGCACTTTTTATGCCATCGTTAGCCTGCCAACTCACCATTTGATCTCCCTCCCAAAACAGCATTGCCCATTTTGGACTGTTTCTGAAACCCGCTCTCATAAAGAAAACTAAAAATTCTGACGGGTCTTCTTTTTCCTTTCCTGTTAGTGTACTTTTCCATTCTTCTGTAAACTCCCGGTTTATTTGAGCCCATATTTCTGGCTATCTATTATGTGCAGAAATTGGGTCCTCACCTGAAAAGATTGCATGAAAAAAGATTTTAAAGTTGTCATGTAACGATAATTTAACATGTGGTTTACTTAAAAACAGACATTTATCAATGTACTTGGTCAGTATGATTCCAAAATTTTAGATTTTTCGTATTCACTTTGGATGACTTTCAACCCTCTTGACCCATTTGACCCGTTACCCTTTTAGCTATCATTTTTAGTTGACCCGTTAGCTATAAACTGTAACCAAGTCAGCCCAAACATAGGTAAATGTGTACAATATAGAAGAACAAATTTAAGGATGGCTAAAGCATTTAACCATCCTCTGATACATGTCATATCAACTGATTCACCGACTAACATTGACGAAAAAGTAAATTTTGTTGATGAAATTATATTTTTAATTATATTTTTTAACGCATTAGTGTATTTAATTTGGATAATTATAAAGAAAGTATATCAAACCTGAGTATATGCAAGCATCAACAGGAAGCCCTTCACCGAAATCAGCCATCCATCCCCGAACACCATCGTCTACCATTTCTCGTAAAATTTTCTTGAACCAATTTGCAGTATTCGGATGAGTCAAATCCAACATCCCAACATCAAAAGCAGTATTAGGAACCATGTATGCTTTTCCATTTTTGTCCTTCACTAAAATGTCCAACTTTTTCGCCTCTTCAAACAGGTTTCGCTTTGCGTCTGGCTTGCTTTCCACCTGCAATATCAAATGATCTCATCAAAAGATGACTTCTATTGTTCTTAGTTGTTATGTATGAAATCGAACGAGACTTACGGGAGCTAAACAAGGATTGCAGTATGTCATCACTTTAATGTGTCGAGCACTAAGATCGTTGATTAGTTGTTTCCATCCTTGATATCGTGTTTCGTCCACTTCCCAATTCCACCAAAGTTGTGACCCGATTACTGTCTTTCTCTCCCCTACCCAATCCTACACAGTGGCTATGTGTTAATAAGTGATAATCTAATCAAAATCGGATAATCCGTTTCTAGAAGATAGTGGGTATGTTTGGTAAAGAGCTTTTTGGAACTTATAAGAGCTTCTAGCTTTTATGAAAAAGCTCCTATCTAATAAAAATCTTCGTTTTGTTAAAAAAGCTTAAAGCTTTTAGACGAAGGGAAAAAGCTAGAAGCTCTTAGAACTAGCGTATGAGAAAAAGCTCATAGCTTTTTGTCAGTTTACTCTTTTTTTTTACAGCACCAGCTACTCTCTCAAACACCTATATATATATCTAAAAGCTACCAGCTACCAGCTAATTTTACCAAACATACCCCGTGTCTAGATGTGCTTTTGCTGCTTTATGACATACAATAGCTATTTTTACGGTGTTGACTGTTTGACAAATTGTGATTATTTGAGAAACTTTGATAAATAAGGTGTAGAAGTAACTCTCTACATGTTTGTTCTAAGTTATATTTTATGTGTTTTCTAAATGATTATCTAATCTTTATTTTAACTTCAGATATGTGAATACTACCTGCAACCAGAATGCTGATATTGGAACATCACGAGCCACAAGTTCTTCCCAAACATGGCGAACTTTATCTGTTCCCCCTTGCATACCAACAACGGCACCAGATATGATCCAATCAGGAAGTTCAGGTGGTCTGCCTATTGACTCGGTAAATTGTTCAATGAGTTCAGAAGGTGAGTTTCCATGTAATATCCTACCTTCAATACTATCTCCATGTATCTGTAACCATTATTTAATATAGTTATATCAACTGTTAGTGTTGAGGCGATGTCTATATCTAATGTTCGTTTGAAAACTGAAAACCAATTTATTGGACCTCAAAATCAAAATATATTTCCATTTCAGGTATGCATTACCTGTATCTGAACTCTATCATCATGTGTTAGATCAAAGACCGAATAATCGTAACCTTCAAGGTAAAGAGATTTCATCTTTGAAGTCAAATAAAATGGTGACGGTGCATACGTTGTACTCCAGTCACCTCCAGCCCTATACAATCACATAAAAATGTTTACCAGGTTATTCTCATATTTTATACACAAATGCATGCACATACATATATTAATAGCTACTTATGTTTGCAATAGTAAAGCTACAAACTTTATGAATGGATAGTTTTAAGTTTTTTAATTGATTAACAAATACTGAAAGTTTGATGTTACCTGTAGCTAACTAAATTAGCAGCAAAAGTGATTGGTTGATCTCCTCTCCCAATTCCTTGTTCTTGAACAAAGATAGGAACTTTTCTTCCTTTAAAGTCCATGTGCGAAAACTGTTCACCAAACCCAAAGAATCTTTCGTTCTTTTCACTTGAATACGTAAGACATATCCTGTTAAAACACTCATATCCACCATCTCTCATTGCTACATTTTCCTCTTCGTTACTTGGATCCATGACTACCCGTTTCCTTTTTGAAATTGACCCGAATAACCGAAGTCGAATCTTTCTAGTTCGACTCGATTTTTTAACCAATCCCTTGTAACTCCTTGGTGAAAGTTTTGGTGAAGAACCAAGATTTAGTTTTCCAAGTTTCACTTGAAACCTAATTTGATTACTACTCTTTTGTTCTAATAAAAATTTATACTTTACATAACTATGTACATCTTTCTCCAAAAGTTCCCATTTTTCTCCATTTGAGCCCTTTTTGTTCTTCCTCATGCTAAAAATCCTACCTTTTATTTCAAGAACAGGGAATTGTGATCCAATTTCATCATAGCCAGATACAAAGTCTTGATCTTTTTCTTGAAAATTAATATCATTTTGACTTTTAAACACTTTTATTTCATCAATTGTTTGATGATCACATACTAATCGAACATTTCGATCTTTTATAATGAATGATCCCCTGCTTTCTTCCACTTCTGTTTCAGCCATTGCAGTAGAGATGAATGATTGACCAGGGATTGTTGACCATATGGATCTTGTAGGTTGTGAGTTATGAGAAATTGAAACATGCCCACCATTTTCTGATCTCCATTTTAGCTCAAAATCATTTCCAAATGAAAAAATTTGATGTGATGAAAAGGTAGTTTGGGAATGTAAAAACAGAGTACCCTGTTTAAAGGGTATAGATTTTGGGTTTGAAGGAAAGGGATTGTTGAGATGTTTATTGTGTTTTTTGGTGATTTTTAGGGTTGACATTTTTTTAGTTTTGAAATTGGGTGGTGAATCTTGAAAAGTTTGATATTTAGAGCCGTCTGGCTATCTTTTGAACAGCCAAAATTAGGTTCAAGCATTCATACTTGTTGATTTAGAGGGAATATATATGGGTTTGGCCTCACTTGGTGACTATATGCGGATTTACTAAATTATCCCTATTTTGGGTTGTGTTGAAGATAGAAATGGAAAGTTGACTTTGGTGGTTATGGAAGATAAAGGAAGGATCTTGATTGGGCTATTTAAGCTTTGTATTAATGTGGTATTTATTTATTGGTTGCACTGGATGGAGTATGGGTGTAAAAACCCGGTTAAATTCTGACATCACTTATTTACATATACATACGCTATCAAATAGTGAGGGATCGACAATTTTTTTTTACGAGTACAAAATGTTAAAATTTTGATAAAATAAGTAAACAGTAATAAAACGTCGAACACTGAAAAAATTTTAGTCTTTGGTGGGGGCCGACACCAATTCACCTTTAATAGGGTTATCAGATATGTTTTAACGTGTTGTATTGCTTAACATTATGAAATGTGTATGGTGATTTACGAATGAATCATGAATTTCGATGTATAAAACTATAAATCATGAATTTCGAATGTAAAATTGGAAAATGATGTGTTTAGTAGCATCAAATTAAATATAAAAGTATGTCGTTGTTTAATAAATATTAGGTGACTCAACAATTCATTTCAATTTTCTTTTCTAAGGTCGTTGTTTAATATCGTATATGTAATGTAATATGTAACAAGTATTCTTTTTTAATAATATATAACTTGTTATTAAGTTGGGCGATGTTTTAATAGCAATGCATTTTTGTTAATATCTCGTTACTTCCCCGTCTCAATTTAATAGTTCCGAATTAACTTTTTCATAATTTAAACTGTAAATAATCTTTTTGTGTTATATAATATTTGATAAAAGTTATACCAAATAAAAACGAATATATAATTTAATTCATTCATATAAATTTCATCGTGTATTACATAACAAAAAAAAATTATTTAAAATCAAAGTTAAAAAAATAAAAATCAACTCATAACTATTAATTGAGAGGGATGGTTGGAGGAAGTATTATATTTGTATAACATTTTTAATATAATTAATTAACAATAAATATTGGTGGTATATACGGAGTAAATCACCAAGTTCGGAATACAAACATATTTTAGTTTACGTTTTCAAAATCTAAAAGAAGGAGAAAAAGTGGACCGTGCTTGAGAAAAGATGCACCTGGACAAAATCTTCGTTGTTAGTTAATATATCTTGGTGTACTTGGACGCTTGTCGGTTAAAAATTATAAAACAAAGCTGTCGTTGGATATTTATAAGTTTAGATCTTTTATTTCTACCAAATATAATAGTTTGAATTCATCAATTAGATGATGATTTTGAGTTTAAATTCAACAGTAACATGATATAGACATACGTATTTGAAGAGATTATTTCATACTTTAATTTATACTCCTTTAAAATTATAGTTAAATTTATATTTATTCATATTCACTAAAAGAACACTATCAATCACTTAAAATTAGCTAGATTATTTAACTATAATAGATGAATAACCCTTATGGTTGTCATTAACGCGTTTTAAGTAATTGTAGATAACAGCTACTTATTCATTTAATGGCGGCGATTATATGAATATACAACTGTTTAAAGCGTGTTACTTTTAAGAGTTGCTGTTAGCAAAATTCAAATAATTAAAAAGAGACAATTATACTTTGTTGAAAAGTTACAATTCAGTTATCTTATATGGTTCACAATTTATACAGATTGTCTAGAGTTACTATATGTACCTAAGTTCAACAATGTCTCAACACTTTAAATATACATAAAGAAAACATTTGTGGTAGTTTTTGCGTTTTAGAAACGCTGCACAACATGCTTTCTCATAACTAGGTATTCGCTTTAAACTCAGCTAATCATTATTTAAATCAAATTCATTTTTTCTGATTATCTACAATTTTCTAACACAATAATCAGATGATTTTCTTAAATTAAAATACAAAACTAATAGCAATAACTGATGTTTCATATCAATCAATCAATAATATTATAATTAAAATAATGAAAATGTTTAAATGAATGATAATTTGCGAAGGGAAAAAAATCGTTATCGGGATATTGTGCCAAAGTTGAACAAAAATTTCTTTGACCTTCCAAAACTACTTCCTAAAGAACGATTCATGCAAATTTGGAGCAATATATTTAAAATTTAGAAAGTATATAACCATGAATTGCAATGCATGTAGACGTAAGTTTGGACTCCGCGTATAGAAGGATGTACCTAGATGTTTTTACGATCCACATACAAATAGTTGTTTGTAACAACAAAATTCACCAATTAAGGAAAGTCACATCCACACCTTTTATCGATAAAAATACATTCCTTTCATGATGGAAAAGATGATAATGATATATATATTTATGTTAAAAGTGTGATTTATCAACGTTAGTTTTAAGTTATCTTATTCGTATGTATATATAATAATCTATGTGGTAATTATTAATTATTACTCCGTAGTATTTGGATAATGGAACGCGCGTTCCGGCGTTTGCATTTTAATATACACTAGTGAAATGACTCGTGGTATCACATGTTTATTTAAACAAAACAGTTCAATGATATATTTTAGGTATTAAGTAAATGTAAATGTTAAAGTCATTTTAATGACCCGTGGAACTACGGATGTCAACTAAGAAACTTGTCGTTGTTTTTACAAACATATTGATGTACTTAACTTGATCAGAATAAATGAACTATAACACCAATCGGATGCTAGTCCGTATATAACTCGAAAACAATATCCAATATTGTTTGTGACTTTGAAAATCGAAGTAAAATTTACTACATTAACTTTTTTATTTGTACAAAAACAAATACTCCGTATATCTTATCTTTATCAAATAAAAAAAAATATATACTAAAACTTGATCAAACATAACCTTAATATTTCGACCAAATATACTTCAACAGAAAGATCATGTTTTAAAAATATTATTTGTTTTTATGTTATTTTTTTTCTAATTTTTAATTAAGTAATTAATATATTAATATATAAAATAATAATGAAATCATTATTTAAATTATTAAATAATTAGTTACTATAAATACAATTTTTTAATAATAAAATAATTAAGATTAATGACATCATCTAAGTGACTTAGATTTTTTTCTTTTTATTTTTTATTTTTTCTTAATAAAAGAATTAGCCTAATAATGACATCATCATCATAGGATTTTAATAGAAACTATAGATTGCTTAGTATTTGTTTGTAGTATTAGACGATATTCACGTAAAAAATGTCTACATGTATTTACAACATATTACATACGTAAACACTGGCGGAAACATAGTAAATGTTTTTCACCGGGAGCAAAAAAAATTAAAAAGCATAACAACTTTTTTTGGAAAAAATATGGAGGCTATTGGGCAAACTATGAAGATTTTTTAGCAAAAAATGAAGACTTTTAGACAACAAAAAAAATCATTATGACAAAATAAAAAAATTCAAAATTTTTGCACTAAAAATTTCAAATCCATTGGAGGAAGGTTCCATCCCCTGCCCCTTCCTAGTTTCGTCACTGTACGTACCTAATGTTGTACATTTGAAAATTTTAAAAACACGATATTTATAAAAAAAAACACAATATTTCTGAAAGTAAAGTTCTTTTTGATTGATTTCTTCTTTTCTTTATTTCTATCAAAATCAAATACGGATAACATAATGTATTATAATTTTTTCATTAAATTTTCGAAAGGAAAACAAATATATCTAATTTCTCGCACTTTGCGGTTGAATATTTCAACATCCATTATTAAACTAATATTGATGGAGAAATGAAAAAAGATGTGAACAAAATGTGAAAAAAAATGTGGCAGGATAAATTGAAGTGTTTTACTTATAAACCAATGAACTTATCACTTACTCTAGTCATTTATATGGTATAATTATTTTAGTTTGTTTATTATTATTATTATTATTATTATTATTTTATATATATATATATATATATATATATATATATATTAAAATCTATCAAAAATGTTTCCTTTAAAAAAACCGTTTTGAATATAATTAGTTGCGTTTGTTCATAAAATTATTTCGAATTGAACGATGATGACAAAGAAACCTAACTTGCAGCAAAAAAAAAAAAAAAAAAAAAAAAAAAAAAAAAAGAAAAATCTTCAAAAAGTATGGTGATTTTTATTTATTACTCCGTAATTATTATAAAAAATTAAAAGGTTGCATTCGAATGCCTCAAGTTATCATTCTTACTCCCAAACATTTACATTTTACCCTAATTAATTACAACTTTCACCCTAAATGCTGCATATTTTGTCAAAATTCCCTTTGATCAAAACGCAGCCACTACTATATGAAATGGCCAAAAAACTTGTAACCTTTAAGGATTATATATTTGTCAAAGATATATTCATTTTTTTGTTTTGGAACCGTTGTTTCAATATTTAGGAGATGATGGGCTTTCGTTCCTTGATATTAGTAGTTTTAGGGTAAGTTTTATTTGACCTCTTGTAACACTCCATCTGTAGCGACCCCGACAAATCGTCAAGTGACGGCGTCGGCTACGTGGGTCCCATTACCTGATTATAAGTCTTTAAGATAACGTTTGACCAAAATATGTCGCCTTCATTTCAAAATAAAGATTGTTTCAAAGTTTACAAGAATTGTTCAACCAAAAGTTAAGTTACAACGTTATAAGTACGATTGAAATCTAGGCGACACAGTTTAAAGTAAAGTCAAAAGACGCTCCATGAAAAGCATGTATACTCGACATCCAATGCAAGTATCAAATAATGAGCGGAAGCATGTATCACATATCGTGCAAGACCTGAGAAAAATATGTAGAAAACTGTCAACGAAAAACGTTGGTGAGATCATAAATGTATTTGTAAAAGTATATTTTGAATCACAAGGTTTAGTATCAAGGCGTATACATCTCTAAAGATGTGTTTGTAAACCACAAGATTTAGTATAAAGTGAATATCAAGCGTATACATCCCAAAAGATGTTGTCTGTATCACGAGCACCCAATTACCAAAACTTAACTGAATCTTCCCTCTGAATTTTGAATATAGTGTTAGAACATACACTATGCACGTTGAAATTATATTTCATCCACTAACGGTAGCGAACCGTCTGAATGAGGGTTCGTTAAACCCGTATGGCCACACAACATAATCACTCGCTTACACTTACACCCTGCAAGTGGAACTAATGATAATTGGATTGAGGACTTTTGTTCTAACTCGTCTGTATCTTTGTATTCGTATTTGTGTTCAAAGTATAAAAGTATGAAAAGTATATATACATGTGAAATGTATATAAATATGTAATGTATATGTTTCTCAGCCCACGATTTAAAAGAATAAAAGTTGTTGAAAAGGTGGGACTATGATCTCACCTCGAGTGCAC
Source organism: Rutidosis leptorrhynchoides (assembly GCF_046630445.1). Taxonomy (NCBI): domain Eukaryota; kingdom Viridiplantae; phylum Streptophyta; class Magnoliopsida; order Asterales; family Asteraceae; genus Rutidosis; species Rutidosis leptorrhynchoides. The sequence goes on from NC_092336.1 coordinate 130,003,687, forward strand.
GAGTATAAATGTACTTCACAAAGTATACGTGTGCATGAAAGTTGCTTAGCCTTAACCTAAACAAGTAAGTTATATCAATTAACCGGTTACGACACAAGGTCGGGTGAAATGTGTTCAATTAGTCCTATGGCTCGTTACGACTCGATTAAATATAGCATGTGAATCACGTTGCCAAGTTTCATGCGAGAATCAAGTATAAAAGCATGTTAGAAAGGTTGTATAAGTATTTGGTTAAGTTTGATTAAAAGTCAACTTGGTCGGGTCAAAGTCAACAGAAAAGTCAACGGGGTCGGGTTGGGTATCCGACAATTTTTCTAAGTTATATAATCATATATGAGCATGTTGGCCAAGTTTCATGTTAATCGGAGGTCCGTAGCATAGCAAACATTTTTATGTCAAATGACCAAAGTAACAGCCAGTTTTAGTGCATCAGGACGGCGTCCCAATTTCCAGGACGGCGTCCTGATATGAAGAGTGGGACGGCGTCCCAATTGCCAGGACGGCGTCCTGATATAAAGGGTGGGACGGCGTCTAGGAGGTTGGGACGGCGTCCCAAAAGGCTTACAGACCCTGTTTGCAGAAAACACAAGGCACGAGCCAAACTTCAATCAATCCTAGTTTATGATCCGCAAACAATCAAGACATGTATTTTATATCACCGGAAAGCTCTTTCGACAAGGAATACAACTAGATACATTTCCTAAATCAAATTTATCATTTTAGACAACAAAAATCTCGTCGAAAGTTCGTTAAACGTTCCAAAACAAGGTTTCAAGTTCATCAATTGCAATTCAAGTTTCGGGAATCCAATTTATACATATGATATGCCGTTTTGAAGGTAATGAAACATGTAATACAACTAAACACTTACTAACAACATTTCATGGCATTCAAATCATCAAAAGTTCATTTAAAGTCTATCAAACTCTAACGAAAATTCACAAAAATCAATAGTCATGAGTTTGATGTTTCCTTAATCAACCTATACATCAAAACGAAGCTAAAGATACTAGTAACACAATTAAAACATGCACTTTAACAATCTAACAACATTAACTCATTCAAAATCAAGAATTTAGCACACCCATTTCAAATGTTCAAACTAGTTACTCCAAACCACAAATCGAGCAAACAAAACATATATTCATGTTACACACGAGCCATAGACACTAACTAACACAATTTCAAGTATATAAAACGAATTTAGAGAAATTTAGTGTTTTTAGAAATGTTACCCAAAATGGATGAAATTTGTACCAAATCGAAGAGGATGATGAGAGGATCACGAATATGTAATTTGTTTTGAAGTTTGCTTCCCGATCCGAATTTAGATGATGATTCTATGAAGTTGGGGTTTGTGTGTGTTCTTGCTAGAGAGAAAGAGAGAGAGGGAGATGATGGAAATGGTGGAGAAATGGGTTGACTAGTTGACCTAGTCAACTAGTTTGCCCATTTGGCAACTCCGGTCCCTCGAGTTTCAAAGCGGGTGCGGGATTTAACCGATCGAATATTTTTAAAACGCTCGAGTAAACGGGTGATGTCAAAATTAAATAGCGAAAATATAATGAACGTTACTCACGGAAACTATTAATTTAAATACGAAAGATTATGTTTTAAAAAAAAAAGACGGTGTTAAAATTAAATTTAACGGAAAAAAAAACGCGGGATGTTACATTATCCACAACTCAAAAGAAATTTCGTCCCGAAATTTAGTTGGAAGTAGTAGTCGATATCTCTTACTCGAGACTTTACGTTGTCAATGTTATGAATAAGTGAAGGCACGTCCTTGAGTGTTCTCATGAATTTGGATAGTTAGGGTATTTCGTTGTATTAAGGTTTGGTTTTTACGATCCCCGGTTTCAACTGGTTTTTCCTATGAAGAGTAGTTTGTCATCGATAGTTGATGTACCTAGCAGGATTGCACGTTCCTGTTCCGCAGGACACGTTTCTATGTTTGTTACACGAAATGTAGGGTAAACGGAAACTTAATTGAGTCGGAAGTTCTAAACGGTAGGAAGCGGTTCCAATACGCCCCAAGGTTTCAAAAGGTTCAATATTGCGAATATAGCCTTTCTCGATTTCCCAAAATGGATTACACCTTTCCAAGGTGCGGTTTCTCAATATTACGCGGTTACACACTGAGATTTGTGAGGTTTTCATCTAAGTTTGGTATAACTCTTTTGGCGACTACGGATCGTCTCGAGCCCTCCTCGGATTTGAATGATTTCAATTGTTGTTTCTTGATGGAGTTCAGATTTCGGTGGTTGATGCTTTGGTTAAATGAACAGGGGTATGACATTAGCGGTCATATAGGGTTTCGGAAAGTGCGGGTGAGCACACGAGTGGTAACTACTGTTGTGCGAGTGATCTACTAAAGGTGACAATACGAGCTTGTGACATGTCTCTCCAAGACGTAAATCGTTCGTTTTCTCGGTTCATCGGTTGTGGGAGATACGCGGTACTCACGTCTAAGCGGGTTCCCAAGGTTCCTTGTAAAATTAGAAGTGAAACGAGTATTTCAATACGGAATAATTGACAAAGATACACCGTGTTGGAATAGAATCTCTTAAGATACGTTTGAACAAGTTAGTTAGTGTTCGAAAAATGTTCGTTAGGACTATTCACCCTCGTGGCGAATACTTATGAAATATGAGGAGTTTCTCTATCCATGGAGAAATGTTACAAGGAGTTTCTTTAAACGAAAATGCGAGCGATAAAGATAGGAGTGAAATGAGGACTTAGAATCGGATGAGCTTACATCTCGAGGTTGCCATAACGTGCCTCTAGTTGTCAAAAGTTGAAGTCTGAAAGAGAAACGAGGTAGTACACGTAGTTGTATAGTTCGGGGTTGAATAATAGTTGGCCGATTATCAGAAACACAAGGACGTTAAGTCAAAGAAGAGTGAAGTATCATTGGATTGTGTGTTATCTTAAATTCCAGTAATATCAGACGGTAATGGTGAAATATCAGAGGTATGTAGTGTGGTACGTGATGACGAGAAAATTGATCGGATCCACAATTTAGTATTCGACTTCTTCGTGTAAAATAACGAATTTAACTAGAAATGTTGGTGTGAAGAATCACGCTCAAGGCTCGAACACGGAGAGGTTTAAAGTTTTCCTTAGTGAGTTAACGAGTTTAAAAGTCATGTAACACGAGAAAAGTCAGAAATGAATCTTCGGTAATAACAGACGAGATCTAAGATTTTACGAATACAAGTCTGAGTGGGGAGAGTTTCCTGATTACATGTGGCTTGATTTCGAGATTGATTGTAATGCCTTGACCATTAACATTATGGTCTAGAAAATTGGACTTCGTTCAACAGAAATTCTCACTCGGAGAATTTGGTATAAAGTTGCTCTTTTCTCAAAAGTTCGAGCGTAAGATGGTGATGTTGTTCGTTTTCCTTCTTTACTTAAATAAGTTAAGACGTCATCTATAAATATGATAACAGATTTGTCTAGATAAGTTGCATACGTGATTTAGGAGGTTCATGAATACGGACGAAGTCCTAAATAAGTCAAACGGTACTAAGAGAGATTTACAACTAACGTTGCGAGTTCGGAAATGGCTTAGGAGACATCGTCTCACTTAACCCCCCAATTGATGATAACCGGAACGGAGGTCGTTATGGAATACACACGGGATTCATGCAAGAAATCATGAGGTCATGGATGCGAGGGAGAGGGTATCGGTTTCCAACGGAAAATTACTCAGTTCACAATAATCTATACAAGATGATGGGGAAACATTTTTTTTTTTTTTTTTTTTTTTTTTTTTTTTTTACGAATAGGTTTCGAGCTCCCTAGTTCTATAGGTGTCAAGTCAAAAGTCTTAACGTATATCCTCCAATAAAATTTATAGGCACACAATATTTTTCCGTTGGTCACTTAAATTGCCTAAGTAGTGTCTAGGGGAAAAAGTGGAATGTAAAGAGCACGAGTCAAAGACTTGGTTAATAAACATCTAGTGGTAATCGAATCGAATAAGTATGAAATATACGGTTTGTTGTGAAGAAACGTACCCGTGACTAGTCCATCGTCGTCTCGGGCATCCTAGGTGTCGATGTTGAAAGTTCAACGGCGTGCGTTGGGGTTGATTTTCTTATTTGGGCACGCACTCCTAAAATGTCCCGGTTGGCCACATTCAAAACAAACACCCGTCTTGGGTGCATTGGGCTCCTTTTGAGCGACGGGAGTGGTATTCCTACAATCGTGGGCTACATGGCCACTTCTTTGACACTTCAAGCAAAATGGTTTGCCACATTCGCCTAAATGATGTTTGTAGCACTCGTTACAATACGGTAGGTGTCCGGTATAACCCCTCTTGCCGTCGGAGGTGTAAGGCTTCTTAGCAAAGTTGTTGTTGCTTGATTGAGAGGGTTCCCACTTCCTTTTGTTGCCGCCCGATTTATCCTCGGCCTTAGGTGCCGGAACTACGATTTCGTCAACCGTTTCAATTAGTTGGCGAGCCATGTTCATAGCGGCTTGATGAGTAGTGGGTTTGGATGAAATCACCCCTTGTTTGATGCTTTTTGGAAGACCGAGCATGTAGAGTTCAATCCTTTGAGATTCGGGGTTAACAAGATTAGGACACATCAAGGATAGTTCGGCGAAACGTTGATTATAAGCTTTAAGATCGTTTCCGACCGCTTTCAAAGCTCTTAGTTCTCCCTCAAGCTTTCGGGTTTCTTCGCGCGGAAAATATTCAACAATCATCTTTTCCTTTAGATCGGCCCAAGAGAGGGCATGAGCTTCATCGGTACCCACCGATTGAACATAGGTGTTCCACCATGTTAGAGCAATTCCGGAGAAAGTGTGAGTGGAGTATTTGACCTTGTCTTGGTCCCGACAACCGCTTATGCTAAAGACGGCTTCCGTTTGCTCAAACCATCGGGTGAGCACGACCGGTCCCCCGGTTCCATCAAAAGTGTGAGGTTTGCACCCCATGAAAGCTTTATAGGAGCACCCCTCGTTTGAGTTTCCGGCTCCATTGTTGTTGTTGTTGTGGTTGTTATTATTATTGTTGTTGGATGAGTGACCGGCCATGGCCGCATCTACGGCGGTAGCTATCATCCGTTCGAGAGCTTGTTCGGGAGTTTCATTGCGGCGTACGCGACGAGGAGCCATTGTTCCTTCAAGACACAAGAATATCGTTGGTTAGTATTTTCAACAATACTAACCGGAGTATGGATTAAGGATAGAGAGAAAATTTTCCTTGACTCGCCCTAAATTCTTTATGTCATAATGTCGGAACGTCCATGTGAATCACCGTAATATAATCCCGGAAATTATATTACCCTGATTCTCATGTGCATTTAACATTACTTCATAAAGTCAAGGTGGCGCATCAACAAAATTTATCAACGTAAGATCAAGATCGAATACGAGTTAGATATGATAGAAGAGTTCGAGTATAAATGCACAAATAGTCAAGTAATTCCTACTTCGGTCTATATGCCGGTTGTAGTCTAGATTCACCTATGTACCCTATGACTCGGGGTGGACACAAATGAACTCTAAATCCCTACAACCAAGGCTCTGATACCAACTGTAGCGACCCCGACAAATCGTCAAGTGACGGCGTCGGCTACGTGGGTCCCATTACCTGATTATAAGTCTTTAAGATAACGTTTGACCAAAATATGTCGCCTTCATTTCAAAATAAAGATTGTTTCAAAGTTTACAAGAATTGTTCAACCAAAAGTTAAGTTACAACGTTATAAGTACGATTGAAATCTAGGCGACACAGTTTAAAGTAAAGTCAAAAGACGCTCCATGAAAAGCATGTATACTCGACATCCAATGCAAGTATCAAATAATGAGCGGAAGCATGTATCACATATCGTGCAAGACTTGAGAAAAATATGTAGAAAACTGTCAACGAAAAACGTTGGTGAGATCATAAATGTATTTGTAAAAGTATATTTTGAATCACAAGGTTTAGTATCAAGGCGTATACATCTCTAAAGATGTGTTTGTAAACCACAAGATTTAGTATAAAGTGAATATCAAGCGTATACATCCCAAAAGATGTTGTCTGTATCACGAGCACCCAATTACCAAAACTTAACTGAATCTTCCCTCTGAATTTTGAATATAGTGTTAGAACATACACTATGCACGTTGAAATTATATTTCATCCACTAACGGTAGCGAACCGTCTGAATGAGGGTTCGTTAAACCCGTATGGCCACACAACATAATCACTCGCTTACACTTACACCCTGCAAGTGGAACTAATGATAATTGGATTGAGGACTTTTGTTCTAACTCGTCTGTATCTTTGTATTCGTATTTGTGTTCAAAGTATAAAAGTATGAAAAGTATATATACATGTGAAATGTATATAAATATGTAATGTATATGTTTCTCAGCCCACGATTTAAAAGAATAAAAGTTGTTGAAAAGGTGGGACTATGATCTCACCTCGAGTGCACGAGTATAAATGTACTTCACAAAGTATACGTGTGCATGAAAGTTGCTTAGCCTTAACCTAAACAAGTAAGTTATATCAATTAACCGGTTACGACACAAGGTCGGGTGAAATGTGTTCAATTAGTCCTATGGCTCGTTACGACTCGATTAAATATAGCATGTGAATCACGTTGCCAAGTTTCATGCGAGAATCAAGTATAAAAGCATGTTAGAAAGGTTGTATAAGTATTTGGTTAAGTTTGATTAAAAGTCAACTTGGTCGGGTCAAAGTCAACAGAAAAGTCAACGGGGTCGGGTTGGGTATCCGACAATTTTTCTAAGTTATATAATCATATATGAGCATGTTGGCCAAGTTTCATGTTAATCGGAGGTCCGTAGCATAGCAAACATTTTTATGTCAAATGACCAAAGTAACAGCCAGTTTTAGTGCATCAGGACGGCGTCCCAATTTCCAGGACGGCGTCCTGATATGAAGAGTGGGACGGCGTCCCAATTGCCAGGACGGCGTCCTGATATAAAGGGTGGGACGGCGTCTAGGAGGTTGGGACGGCGTCCCAAAAGGCTTACAGACCCTGTTTGCAGAAAACACAAGGCACGAGCCAAACTTCAATCAATCCTAGTTTATGATCCGCAAACAATCAAGACATGTATTTTATATCACCGGAAAGCTCTTTCGACAAGGAATACAACTAGATACATTTCCTAAATCAAATTTATCATTTTAGACAACAAAAATCTCGTCGAAAGTTCGTTAAACGTTCCAAAACAAGGTTTCAAGTTCATCAATTGCAATTCAAGTTTCGGGAATCCAATTTATACATATGATATGCCGTTTTGAAGGTAATGAAACATGTAATACAACTAAACACTTACTAACAACATTTCATGGCATTCAAATCATCAAAAGTTCATTTAAAGTCTATCAAACTCTAACGAAAATTCACAAAAATCAATAGTCATGAGTTTGATGTTTCCTTAATCAACCTATACATCAAAACGAAGCTAAAGATACTAGTAACACAATTAAAACATGCACTTTAACAATCTAACAACATTAACTCATTCAAAATCAAGAATTTAGCACACCCATTTCAAATGTTCAAACTAGTTACTCCAAACCACAAATCGAGCAAACAAAACATATATTCATGTTACACACGAGCCATAGACACTAACTAACACAATTTCAAGTATATAAAACGAATTTAGAGAAATTTAGTGTTTTTAGAAATGTTACCCAAAATGGATGAAATTTGTACCAAATCGAAGAGGATGATGAGAGGATCACGAATATGTAATTTGTTTTGAAGTTTGCTTCCCGATCCGAATTTAGATGATGATTCTATGAAGTTGGGGTTTGTGTGTGTTCTTGCTAGAGAGAAAGAGAGAGAGGGAGATGATGGAAATGGTGGAGAAATGGGTTGACTAGTTGACCTAGTCAACTAGTTTGCCCATTTGGCAACTCCGGTCCCTCGAGTTTCAAAGCGGGTGCGGGATTTAACCGATCGAATATTTTTAAAACGCTCGAGTAAACGGGTGATGTCAAAATTAAATAGCGGAAATATAATGAACGTTACTCACGGAAACTATTAATTTAAATACGAAAGATTATGTTTTAAAAAAAAAAGACGGTGTTAAAATTAAATTTAACGGAAAAAAAAACGCGGGATGTTACACCATCGACGGATATAGGAAAGATAAATTTCTTAATCCTCCATGTGACATTTAGGTTTTTAAATATGGCTATTTGACATTCATTAATCTAAAAGATTAAATTTTTGTATCAAATATGATAGGTAATATTGTAAAATCTAATTGAAAATTTAGTGAAAAAAATAAATGAATAACAAAAATATATTTAATTCGTGAATGGTTGTTTTTTGTGTCAAGCTTCCGTCAAAAAAAGACTAACGGCGCCCTCAGTCTTTTTCACGCCGAGTTAATAGCCGTCAAGGTTCGTCAAGCTCGCCACCTCATCTAACGCCTCTCATCAGACGCGCAGTTATAATCAGCCATAGTGGCTAACCGGCAAAGTCATAAGCTAGTGATAGTAAATAATTATCAGATCATGCCATGATGATGTCCACTTGAAAAGTAAAAATAAGATTAATGGCCACGATGATGATAAAATGGGTGAATTAAAATAGGAAGAATGATACTCTGGTTTTCACTTTCTGTACATCGAAAGTTATGAATAAGAAGATGATAATGATTTAATTACACTTCCAGCCCCTGAACTATTCAAAATTATACAATTGAAAAATGATAAAATTTGCAGTCTTATAAAATACTTATTATAATTATAGCTATATGTTGACTAAATACAATTAGTATTCTCAGTTAGAGTGAATGACAATCTAAATGGATTTGTTTGCGTGAGTTACATAAACTTAATTTTATTGCATCATGAAATAACAAAAAATCTATAATTAATTATAATTAAACATCATGAAATAACAAAAAATCTATAATTAATTATAATTAATTAACTGTAAGAAAATATTGAAATAATATTAAGGTATATTATACATTATACATAATAAATTTGGGACAAGGGCCATTATAACATTTAAGTTGGGACTTTACAATTATATGCTAAGTTAGTCAAATTATTTTATGTAGCTGTTGTTAAGGATATTGGAGCATCTTTCTGACCTTATGAGCTTTACACATTTATCCAGGTACGGATGTCCGTACTGTTCTTTCAGCGTTACCTTGATATGCTTCATGATTATCTTGTTATCACTTCGTTATTTGATTTCGCGTGCTTAATCTATCTATTTGAATTGAACTAAATTATGAGATATATTTTTGTGGGAACTTTTGAGAAAATGTTTGTGTATGATGAAATGAGAAACTTTACATGATCTGATTATTCTGGAAATCTTTAAGAAAAATCTTTTTCTGAAATGAAATGAGTTTTGATAAGCTTTGTGAACTTATTTATTTGCGACCGTTCTTTCTGATTCATTTGATTAGGTTCCATATGTACTGTGAACATAATTATGGTGTTGGTTGGTATGTTCACTGTGCTACCATAGAACCCTAGATTCTGTAGACAGGAGATAGGTATACCGAGGTAACTACCTGTGGGGTGCCCACAGGCTTGTCATTGTGGCGACCAATGACAAAGCACTATCCGTGGTGGTGCGATTAGTCCGCGGCATCTCCACTTCTGTGATTGCTCGTTGAAGAGCGTTCTGTTACATTCTGTTATATTATGTGATTATGCTCGTGGGAGAGCTTTCTGATTATTTGGGAAGCGTATGGATGCATCCTAGGTTATACTATGGACAGATTTCTGTAGACGGTTGTGTAGTGTAGTGCCATACACACCTTCCGATTTAGGGTTGCACCTGGAGTCATGACCAGTGTGCGATTCTGACATGCGATATATGATTTGTGATATGATATGGCACCGATGTTGTGCATTCTGTTCTGTCCATATTCTATTCTGTTAGGTGTACTCGGTATAATTTTCCCAACCCCTCGTTGCTTCAGCCTTATTTCATTTCTTACTCTGGTGTTGTGGTGGTACTCGATGGAGACTTATAAAATAAATGTAAAAATAATTTTATTTAATTCCTTCCGTTCTTATACTTTAAAATATTTACTATTACTGTTTATATCTGTCAATATCCGCGCACTGAGCTATTAGCTCAGTCGCATTTTTTTTTCTTTTCCTGCGGCAGGTAATCAGGATCATATGGGATGAGTGAGAGAGCTTATGGATGGAAAGATGCCTTAGAGACTACCCTTATTAATAATTATTCAGAGCTAATTTTTACTTTTCAACTTCGATACTTATTCAAAATAGACCTATACGCCGCCACCGTTTTTTTTCATCATTTTTCACCATCTCAGGCGGGATCAAACGCCCGTATGGTAGGCAACCTTCGGAATACGCCTATGAAGGACAGATGGTTCTTCCTGGAACGTCGTAACAATAAGAATTCCGTTCGCAAAATCGAACCAAATGGTAACCTAATACGGACAAAGAATCCCAATCCTTTTATGTCACAAACTTTGCCGATCCTGTTGATTCTGCTACGCTACGAAAGACTTTCGAAAGGTACGGTTTAATTACTAATGTTAATATTGCCCGTAAAAGAGCAAAGACGGGGAAACAATTTGCATTTGTACGATTTATGGGAGTAAAGAATGTGTCAGACATGGTTAAAAGGCTTTCGGATGTATGGATCGATAATTATCACCTGTTTGTAAAGGCTTCAAGATTTGATTCTAGGAATTCTAAACAGAAAGATGGATACAAAAATGTCAAACACGTGGACGTGAAATCTGATACTTTTATGAATGATATTAAGATTCAAGAGAAGGTTGTGGATGATGTCTCATATGCTTCAAAAGTGGTTAACTCTAAACCTCAACTGCAAAAATCCTCCCTGGTTGAGGCTGATTTGATCACTGTGCAAAAAACTGATATGATCATCATGGCTAAAGTCAAAGAAATAGGTACGTTGTCAACGTTATACTCGATGTGTTTAGCAGAAGGTTTTGGCGAGTTCAAGTTACAGTATGTCGGTGGTTTTTGGGTATGGTTTAAATTCGAGACTGAATCAGGCCTGCTAGCTTTCAAAAATAACGCTAACTTGATGTCCTTGTTCGTTGTTGTGAAAGATGCCTCGGATGATTTTGTGGTGGACGAAAGAATTACTTGGATCAAATTATCTGGGCTTCCTACGTGTGCATGGGGCACGAATGCAACAAAAAAGATAGCTTCTCTCTTTGGTCGTTTTCTATTTTTTGAAGCAAATAAGAACGTTCCATTATCGATTGCACGAGTATGTATTGCAACCTATGATAAGAACCTGATTTCAAAAGTGGTTTGTGTGGAAATCAACGGTAAAGAAGTTGTTATTCGAGGCCAAGAAGTTGGTGATAATGCTAAAAACGAACACATATTTCATAGCATTATCCTTCAAGAAAAACAAGCTTTTAGTTGCAATTGTTCTAATTCCAAGTGATATTCGTTTAAATAATAAAAGGTGAAGATAAAAGACAGATTCGACGATTTGAAGACGCAAACGAAGAAAACGCTAAAAAGTACAAAGTACAATAAAGTGGTTCAATTTATTGATGAGAAACGTCTAAAGATTACAAAAGTACAAGTCGCGAAACGCAAAGTACAAGATATTAAATCGTACGAAATGACGTTCGAAAATCCGGAACCGGGACCTGAGCCAACTATCAACGCGCGACACAACGGGCCTAAAATTACAAGTCAACTATGCATAAGAATATAATATAATATATATATAATTATATAAAATTATATATATTATATTATATAATAAATAAATCAAGAGCCGCCCACATTTTTGGCAAGTATATGAACTGATCCAGCTGGCATGCGATCGCATGGCCTGGAAGCTTGTTTTCCATGCGATCGCATGGCTCCAGAACTCTGGTCACATCTATAAATTGGAGCATTTTTCGACGAATTATACACACCTTATTCACTGATCTCTCTCACTCTCTCAATATATATTTATATTTATATTTTAATTATAATTTTAATATTAAGTTAATAATAATAAGGTTATAGTAGCGAATGTTTTAAGTTTGTAAGTCAAAACTCTGTCCGTGTAACACTACGCGATTAATACTCATTGTAAGTTATGTTCAACCTTTTTAAATTAATGTCTCGTAGCTAAGTTATTATTATGTTTATTTAAGCCAAAGTAATCGTGATGTTGGACTAAATATTAAGACTGGGTTATTGGGCTTTGGACCATAATTGGGGTTTGGACAAAAGACCGACACTTGTGAAAATTGGACTATGGGCTATTAATGGGCTTTATATTTGTTTAACTGAATGATAGTTCGTTAATTTAATATAGAGATTTACAATTTGACGTATCTATAAATAACCACATACACTCGATCGGATAAGATGGGCGTGATATTTATAAATACTAACAATTGTTCATTTAACCGGACACGTGAATGGATTAATAGTCAATGGACTCATTAAAACAGGGGTGGATTACATACAAGAAAAATTGGTGTAATTGTTAACAACGTATTAAAACCTTGGATTACACACAGTCGATAACCTGGTGTAATTATTAACAAAGTATTAAGACCTTGTTACAGTTTAAGTCCCCAATTAGTTGGAATATTTGACTTCGAGTATAAGGGTAATTTGACGAGGACACTCGCACTTTATATTTATGACCGATGAACTATTATGGACAAAAACCAGATGGAGGTATCGAATAATACAGGACAAAGGACAATTAACCCAAGGTAATAAATTAAAATCAACACGTCAAACATCATGATTACGGAAGTTTAAATAAGCATAATTCCTTTATTTTATATCTCATCGCACTTTATTTATCGTCATTTTATTTATCGTACTTTTATTTTATTGCACTTTTAATTATCGTACTTTTATTTTATCGCATTTTTATTTATCGTCATTTACTTTATGCTTTAAAATAAGTTATTTTTATATTTAATATTTTGCATTAGATTTTAACTGTGATTTAAGTTTTAAAATCGACAAACCGGTCATTAAACGGTAAAACCTCCCTTTTATAATAATAATAATAATACTACTTATATATATATATATATATATATATATATATATATATATATATATATATATATATGTATATATATATGTATATGTATATATATGTATATATATATATATATGTATATATATATATATATATGTATATATATATATGTGTATATATATATGTATATATATATTTATGTCTATATATATATATATATATGTATATATATATATATGTATATATATATATATATGTATATATATATTTATGTCTATATATATATATATATATATATATATATATATATATATATATATATATATATATATATATATATGTATATTTATACAAATATAGTTAATAAAAATATAGCGTTAAACTCAACTGTATCCATGTGGAACGAACCGGACTTACTAAAAACTACACTACTTTACGATTAGGTACACTGCCTATAAGTGTTGTAGCAAGGTTTATGTATATTCCATTCAATAAATAAATAAATAACTTGTGTAAAATTGTAGCGTATTTAATAGTATTTCGTAGTAAAATATAATTTATTTCGTACTACACCTCGCACACATCAAGTATTTTTGGCGCCGCTGCCGGGGAAGACAAAAGCGAAACGCTATATAAAAAAATTAGTTTTAAGATATTTTTATATAAATATAATATTTCTTATTTTGTAAAAATATTTTGTTAAAAATACAAAAATATAAAAACATAAAAAAAGAAAAAAGAAAAATATATTTCTATATTTTTAAGTGTTTAAGTGTTTAAGTAAAAATAAAATATATTTTATAATTTATATAAAGGTATAAAAAAAATAATTAAAAAGAGTAAACAGGCCGAGAACTGTAGCAGGTCAACAAATCAGACCTGGTATTCAACACCATGCGACCGCATGGATTTATAACACTCAACTCATGCGATAGCATGAGTTGATGTGACAGGTCTGGTACCTTTGACCGACGAATTAGGGTTACGGTTTTATTAATTATTATTATTATTATTTAATTAGTTAATTAGGGTTTTAATTAAATAATATTTAGTTTTAGTTTTAGTTAATTTTATATCTTAAGTTTTAATTAGTTTTAATTTACTATATAAAATAATACTTTTATAAAATAATAATATAAAAATAATATTTTTATAAAAATAAGTAATTTTATCATTTTTTATATCTTTTTATAAATTGTCTATTTTAATCTTTTAATTCGTAATTTGTAATTTATCGTTCGTAACTAATTTTAAGCTTAGTATTTTGCCATAGTATTTCTAGATCTTTAGGCTTTGCCGTAAAATCCCTTAAGTGCTTTTTCTTTAGATTAAGATTTAGACGCTTTAGAATCTTACGACGTCGCTTATCGCTTTAGTATTTAATAGATTTTAGTGCCTTTTTAAGTAATTGTCGTTTTGGATATAGAATCCTTTTAAGCTTTAATACTTTTAGACGCAAGTTTTAATTTGTAGTTTTTAGACTTTTAAGTTTCGACGCTTTACTTTCTTATTATTATTTTTTGACTTTTTATTTTTTGACGTTTGTTTTTCGACACGCTTTTTCTTTCTCATTTCTACGCTCTAGTTTTTAGGACATAGAATTTTCAAAGTTTTCTTTAAATTTCGACGAAAAATTATTTTAAGCGGTTAAATTGATAGACATCCAAAGTTTTCTGGTTCGTAGTAATAGTTGGATTTGTTAGTGGTTAGTTGTGAGCTTCCGATTTAAAGGGTCCTGGCTACCTGCTGCATCTATTGGCTATTCAAAACGTGGGCAAAATCAGAAAAGTCTATTAATTTGATAACTTATATAATTTTTATTTTTATAACTAATAGGATATTCAGTGAATGCACCGAGCAAAACGTTCACCACCTTTCATACGTTCACCACCTCTAACTCGATCAAGACATCTAGCCAATATTGTCGCCGTTGATTTTTCTTTAGAATCATCATCTAGTCGAACAAGTACTCCAATTCAAATTTCATATAATCCATTTTTTGAACCCGACCTCACAATTGAGAACCCGGAGGATATTCAGGGACAATTCAGAGATCCTGAACCACTAATCATTCCTCATGAACCACAAATCATACAACCAGAGGTTGTCGAGAAAGAAACCATTAAATCAGAATCCTCTAGTGATTTAGATTCAACAAATTCAATCATGAAAAATCAGGAACCTCTAAGTATGGAAGACCGAATGAGAGCCACACGCACTGGCCAAGGTCATGTCATTACTCAACCAGACATTAATGCGCCAGATTATGAAATCAAGGGACAAATCCTACACATTGTAACTAATCAATGCCAATTTAGTGGTACGCCAAAAGAAGATCCAAACGAACATCTTCGAACCTTTAATAGGATTTATACTCTATTCAAAATTAGAGAAGTTGAGGATGAACAGATCTATCTCATGTTGTTTCCCTGGACTTTAAAGGGAGAAGCCAAATATTAGTTAGAATCGTTACCTGAAGGAGCGATTGATACATGGGATGTTTTAGTTGAGAAATTTCTTAAAAGATTCTTTCCGACTTCTAAAGCCATGAGACTTCAAGGAGAAATTATTACATTCACGCAAAAGCCAAATGAAACTCTATATGAGGCGTGGACAAGATTCGGAAAGTTGTTGAGAGGATGTCCTCAACATGGTTTAGACACTTATCAAATAGTGCAAATATTCTACCAAGGATGCGACGTTGCTACAAGAAAAGACATCGACACAGCAGCTGGTGGTTCCATTATGAAGAAAACCGCAATTGAAACTCACAAAATTATTGATAACACGGCCTTCCACTCACATGAGTGGCATCAAGAAAAAGATATTTTTCGTTCATCTAAAGCGGCTAGAGCCGATTCTAGCCATGACTTTGACTCCATTTCCGCAAAGTTAGATGCTTTCGAAAGACGAATATAAAAGATGACTAAAGATATTCACGCAATACGAATTAGTTGTGAGCAGTGTGGAGGACCACATTTGACAAAAGATTGTCTCAGTATTAAATAAACAATGGAACAAAGAGAGAATGTTTCATACATGAACCAAAGGCCTGGAAATAATTATCAAAATAATTATCAACCGCCAAGACCAAACTACAATCAAAATCAGAATTATAACCGAAATATTCCATACAACAACCAACAAGGTCCTAGCAATCAACAAGTATCTAATAATACTTACAACAAGCAAAGACCTATTTTTCCAAATAAACCACCACAAACCGATGATAAAAAGCCAAATTTAGAAGATATGATGTCGAAGCTTGTTGAATCTCAAACGCAGTTTTTCACATCTCAGAAACAAACTAATGAACAAAATGCTCAAGCATTTAGAAATCAACAAGCTTCTATCCAAAATCTGGAACAAGAAGTAAGCAACCTAGCAAGGTTGATAGGTGAAAGAAAACCAGGGAGTCTACCCAGTGATACAAATGCTAACCCCCAGAATGAAACAGCTAAAGCCATTACCACAAGAAGTGGTATTACACTTAAACCACCTGAAATACCTGTAATTTCTGATGACTCTATTCCTACTACAATGGCACCACAGCCTGAGCAAGAGAAGGAAACAGAGCCGGTAATTGAAAAGGTTAATAAAGATAACACAGTTAAGGCAAAACCTTTTGTTAAACCATACCAACCACCGCTTCCATACCCGAGTAAAATGAGAAAAGAAAGACTTGAAGTCGAGCAATCCAAATTCTTGGATATGTTTAAACAAATAAATGTCAATCTTCCTTTCATTGATGTGATTTCAGGAATGCCAAGATATGCTAAATTCCTGAAAGATCTAATCACAAATAGAAAGAAAATGGAAGAACTCTCGGCTGTTACTATGAATGTTAATTGTTCTGCAGTGCTATTGAATAAACTACCAGAAAAATTATCAGACCCAGGAAGTTTCACAATTCCATATTTTCTGGGTAGTCTTAATTCAATAGAAGCATTGGCAGACTTAGGTACTAGTATAAATTTAATGTCGTATTCAGTATACGCTAAACTAGACCTTGAAGAATTGAAACCAACACGAATAAGCATACAACTAGCCGATCGATCAGTAAAATATTCTAGAGGGATAATGGATAACATGCTAGTTAAAGTTGGTACTTTAGTATTTCCAGTAGACTTTGTTATTCTGGACATGGAAGAAGATTCTCGAGTTCCTCTTATATTAGGAAGACCATTCTTAAACACGGCTAAAGCAATAATAATAGACGTGTTTGGTAAGAAACTGACCCTAAGTATAGAGGACGAGAGTGTTACCTTTTCTGTTGATAGAGCCATGCAACAACCGCAATCTGCAGATGATACATGTTATTATATTCAAACTGTAGATTCACATGCAGAATTGTTACAAGAATTTCCAGAATTACAAGGAACATGAGAATGTTCTTTAGGAGAAGGAACTGAACCAATTGATGAAGCTAAAATGTTAGCCATACATCATGGCTAATGAATATGAACCAACAACAGAAGAACTTCAAATGCTGAAAGAGCAAGACAGATATCGATACAAATCATCGATAGAAGAACCACCAACATTAGAGTTAAAGCCACTTTCAACCCATTTGGAATACGCTTATTTACATGGTGAATCTGAATTACCTGTAATAATATCGTCTTTTCTTACGGAAAATGAAAAATCTCAACTCATTTCTGTGCTAAAAGCTCATAAACCAGCTATTGCATGGAAGATTCATGACATTAAAGGTATAAGTTCTTCGTATTGCACACATAAAATCCTTATAGAAGAAGGTCATAAAACATATGTGCAACGCAAACAAAGACTAAATCCAAATATGCAAGATGTTGTTAAAAAAGAAATTATTAAACTGCTCGATGCAGGTTTAATTTATCCAATCTCTGATAGTTCATGAGTAAGCCCAGTTCAATGTGTACCTAAGAAGGGTGGCATGACTGTCATCAAAAATGAAAAAGATGAGCTTATTCCTACTAGGACTGTAACAGGATGGCGTGTTTGTATTGATTATAGAAAACTAAATGACGCCACCAGAAAAGATCACTTTTCCTTACCTTTCATTGATCAAATGTTGGAAAGGTTAGCTGGGAATAGTTACTATTGTTTTCTTGACGGTTTCTCTGGATACTTTCAAATTCCAATCGCACCCGAGGACCAAGAGAAAACCACCTTCACGTGCCCTTATGGTACTTTTGCTTACAAACGCATGCCATTTGGACTTTGCAACGCCCCTGCAACTTTTCAAAGGTGCATGATGTCAATTTTTCACGACATGATAGAAGAATGCATGGAAGTTTTCATGGAAGACTTTTCAGTCTTTGGTGATACTTTTGAAACATGTCTAGTTAATCTTGAACGAATGCTTATTAGATGCGAGCAATCAAATCTAGTACTTAATTGGGAGAAATGCCATTTCATGGTTATAGAAGGCATCGTTCTTGGTCATAAAATTTCAAAGGAAAGAATTGAAGTGGATAGAGCTAAAGTAGATGTAATTGCTAAGCTTCCACATCCCACCAATGTTAGAGGAGTTAGGAGTTTTCTAGGGCATGTCGATTTTTACCGACGTTTCATAAAATATTTTTCTAAAATTGCCACTCCTATGAATAAACTCCTAGAAAAAGATGCCCCATTCATCTTTTCGGATGAATGCATCAAATATTTTAATATTCTTAAAGAAAAACTCACTAATGCGTCGATCATGATAACTCCAAATTGGAATCTACAATTTGAACTCATGTGCGATGCAAGTAATTTTGCAATGGGAGCCGTTTTAGGATAAAGGAGTGAAAAACGATTTCAACCTATTTATTACGCTAGTAAGACGTTACAAGGAGCACAAACGAATTACACAACTACTGAAAAAGAACTCCTTGCTATTGTCTTTGCTTTTGACAAATTTCATTCATATCGCGTTCTAGCAAAAAGCGGTGGTCTATACCGACCATTCTGCTCTTAAATACCTATTTTCAAAACAAGATGCTAAACCACAATTAATACATTGCATCTTACTCTTACAAGAGTTCGATATTGAAATCCGAGACAAAAAGGGAGAAGAAAATCTCGCAGCTGATCATCTTTCTCGCCTTGAAAATCCTGAATTAGAAGTTCTAAATGAATTGGCCATACAAGATAACTTTCCTGATGAATATCTTTTAAAAATCGATTATAATGAAATTCCATGGTTTGCAGACTATGCAAACTACTTAGTATGTGGATTCCTTAAAAAGGGGTTATCGTACCAAAAACAAAAGAAATTTTTTAGTGATATAAAACACTATTTTTGGGAAGATCCACATTTATTTAAAAGTTGTCCCGATGGAATAATACGTCGATGTGTATTCGGGGATGAAGCTAGTCAAATTTTAAACCATTGTCACACAGGACCAACATGAGGGCATTATGGGCCTCAACTCACAGCAAGAAAAGTTTACAACGCTGGATTCTATTGGCCTACAATTTTCAAAGACGCACACCTTCTTTGTAAATCCTGTGATGCTTGTCAAAGGGCCGGAAAAATAAGTCAACATGATGAAATGCCACAAAATATCATTCAAGTATGTGAATTATTTGACGTTTGGGGTATTGACTTTATGGGTCCGTTTCCAAAATCTCATAATAATCTCTACATTCTCGTTGCCATTAATTATGTATCTAAATAGGTGGAAGCACAAGCTCTCCCAACTAACGATGCACGAGTTGTAGTCAACTTCTTAAAACGTCTTTTTGCAAGGTTCGGAACACCGAAAGCTTTAATAAGTGATTAGGGTACTCATTTTTGTAATAATCAACTTGAGAAAGTTCTCAAAAGATATGGAGTAACTCATAAAATCTCAACCGCTTATCATCCACAAACAAGTGGACAAGTTGAAAATACCAACCGAGCATTAAAACGTATTCTAGAGAAAACAGTAGGATCAAATCTGAAGGAATGGTCCATGAAATTGGAGGATGCACTCTGGGCTTTTAGAACAGCCTACAAAACTCCAATCGGAACCACACCTTTTAAACTCGTTTACGAAAAAACATGTCACCTTCCAGTAAAAATTGAGCACAAAGCATTTTGGGCTTTGAAGACATGTAATCTTGATTTACATGAAGCCGGAGGTCTACGATTAAGTCAACTAAACGAATTAGAAGAATTAAGACATGATGCGTATGAAAATTCATTAATTTATAAGGAAAGAACGAAGAAATGGCATGATAAAAGAATCAGAAGTTCAAAAGAATTTAAGGAAGGAGACAGAGTCCTTCTTTTTAATTCGAGATTCAAGTTATTTCCTGAAAAATTGAAATCAAGATGGTCTGGACCATTCGTAGTTAAAAGAGTTTTTCCATACGGAACAATAGAGTTAATAAATTCAAATGGCATTGAATTTAAAGTTAATGGTCACAGAGTTAAACATTACATAGATAATCCAATAGAAGTTGAAGATGAAGTTAATCACAATTTTGACACCACAGCTAACTAAGTGTGGGGAGATTCAAATGTTTTAAAGGATAATATAATTCTGTCTAGAGTTAGATTTTCTGTTTTCGTGTAGTTTTCGAGAATGGAATTCGAATGGTCTTTCCTTAGCAGACCCTAAAGAACTAGTCTTCTCCCTCCATTCTGAATTTTTATTTCTTTTAGGTTTTACGAGATGAAGAATTCCTTTGATTTGAACCATGGTATACTACTACACGCTATGATTACTAAACGTAATAATAACACCTTTCCGAGTGAACTGGTATCATTCATAAGAGGCAAAATGGACGAAGTAAGGAAAGAACTCGGGAAGAATCATAATAAGATACATTTTGGTAAAGGAAAATCAAAATTCGCAACAAAAAGAAGAGCACGACATCTTGAAAGATGTCGTAAATACGGAAAATGGTCACATGAAGGAAAATGTTCGAACAATCAAACACATTCCAATTCTGAATTCGTTACTTTATGCAGAGAAGGGCCGTTCATATGTTTAGAAGAAAAGTTATTGAAAATTCGTGGTTACGCTTATGTAGCTATGGAAAACCAAATCGAACGACTCTCTTATGAGTCAACTAAAGCAGGTCTCTGAGAATTCTATCTCACAGGTAAGTATTTATAGTTTTTATTTTTATTTATTGCTTTGAACCTTTTGATAATAAACGCTGAATCGTTCGCTATAAAGTATTAAATTGATATTCAATAAAATTAGCTATAATAAACCAAAATTATTGATATCATACAAAATTTAATGCATCACTGCGAAATTTACCGTTTATTCATAAGGTATAAATATCTTTAATCAATCAATCCAAAATATTTCAGAAATTCGTCAGGAGTAAAACTAGGTAATATAGCTGAAATTACTTTACCCAAAAGAGGGATGTATATTTTTGTTAATATTTGATTGATTAAAGTGGGATAAAAGACCAAAAAGATTTTTATTTTTATTTTTACCTTGTTTTTAAAATTAATATATAACTATATTATTTTTAAATATAAGATTGTAAAATTAATGTATATAAAAATAATAATATTTATATGAACTTTTATTAATATGTACTTTTAAAATTTAAGTTTGGTGTGAATTTAAAAACAAAATTTACTTTATTTTATTAAGTTAAAAAAATTGATTTTTAAAATTCGTCGTGAGTTGAAGACTAGGTCGTTGAACCGAAATTGCTTTACCCGAAGGCGGGACGAGAAATTTTATTATCATTTGATAATGCTAAAAATGAATATATATTTCATAGCATTATCCATCAAGAAAGACAAACTTTTAGTTGCAATTATTCTATTTACAAGTGATATTCGTTTAAATAATAAAATGTGAAGACAAAAGACAGATTCGACGAATTGAAGACGCAAACGACCAAAAAGCTAAAAAGTACAAAGTACAATAAAGTGGTTCAAATTATTGATAATAAACGTCTCAAAATTATAAGAGTACAAGACGCAAAACTCAAAGTACAAGATATTAAATTGTACGCAAGGACATTCGAAAATCCGGAACCGGGACCAGAGTCAACTCTCAACGCTCGACGCAACGAACTAAAAATTACAAGTCAACTATGCACATAAATATAATATAATATATAAATATTTCATAAAAATTATATATATATTATATATATTTATAAAAATGTCGGCAAGAAGCAAACAACAAATGTGAGCTGTCCCAGCTGGCCATGCGATCGCATGGCCAGGAAGAAGGAATTCCATGCGGTCGCATGACCCAAAAAGTGAGGCCACATTGCTATAAATTTCGCCGTTTCAGTCGAATGTAAACACATCTTTTTCTCTTCTCATCTCTCAAAAGTATATATATATATATATATATATATATATATATATATATATATATATATATATATATATATATATATATATATATATATATATATTATAATTTTAATTTTAATTTTAATTTTAATAATAAGGGTATGTTAGCGAATGTTGTAAGGGTGTAAGTTGAAATTCTGTCCGTGTAACGCTACGCTATTTTTAATCATTGTAAGTTATGTTCAACCCTTTTAAATTAATGTCTCGTAGCTAAGTTATTATTATGCTTATTTAAGCCAAAGTAATCGTGATGTTGGGCTAAATATTAAAATTGGGTAATTAGGCTTTGTACCATAATTGGGGTTTGGACAAAAGAACGACACTTGTGAAAATTAGACTATGGGCTATTAATGGACTTTATATTTGTTTAATTAAATGATAGTTTGTTAATTTAATATAAAGATTTACAATTGGACGTACCTATAAATAACCATATACACTCGATCGGACACGATGGGCGGGATATTTATAAGTACCAATAATCGTTCATTTAACTGGACACGGGAATGGATTAATAGTCAATGGACTCATTAAAACAGGGGTGAATTATGTACAAGGACACTTGGCGTAATTGTTAACAAAGTATTAAAACCTTGGGTTACATGCAGTCGATATCCTGGTGTAATTATTAAACAAAGTATTAAGACTTTGTTACACTTTAAGTCCCCAATTAGTTGGAATATTTGACTTCGGATATAAGGATAATTTGACGAGGACACTCGCACTTTATATTTATGACTGATGGACTGTTATGGACAAAAACCAGACGGACATATTGAATAATCCAGGACAAAGGACAATTAACCCATGGTAATAAACTAAAATCAACACATCAAACATCATGATTATGAAAGTTTAAATAAGCATAATTCCTTTATTTCATATTTAATTGCACTTTTAATTATCGTACTTTTTAATTATCGCAACTTTATTTATTGTCATTTACTTTACGCACTTTTATTTATCACAATTTCATTATCGTTATTTACTTTATGCTTTAAATTAAGTCTTTTATATATTTAATATTTTACATTAGGTTTTAACTGCGACTTAAGTTTTAAAATCGATAAACCGGTCATTAAACGGTAAAAATCCCCCTTTTATAATAATAATACTACTTATATTTATATATATATTTATTTACAAATATAGTTTTAAAAATATAGCGTTAAACTTGGCGAGTTCCCTGCGGACGAACCGGACTTACTAAAAACTACACTACTGTACGATTAGGTACACTGTCTATAAGTGTTGTAGCAAAGTTTAGGTATATATTCACTCTATAAATAAATAAATAACTTGTGTAAAATTGTATCGTATTTAATAGTTTTTCGTAGTAAATATATAACTATTTCGTATACGCCTCTACGCACATCAAGTATTTTTGGCGCCGCTGCCGGGGAACTACTTAAACGCCGGAAGCGAAATGCTATATATATATATATATATATATATATATATATATATATATATATATATAAAGGATTCTTAGTTTACTTTTGTAAAAATACGCTTTTGTAAAAATATGTTTTAATTATTAAAAATACAAAAATATAAAAAAAATTTATATATTTTTAATAGTATTGTTAAATATATATAAAATTATAAAGTTTCTTTATTTTTATTTTAATTCTTAAAATATAAGTTTTTATTTATATAAATATTTTATAAAAACAAAAAATTAAAAACAGAAAAAAGAAAAAAAAATAAAAGAATCGGGCCACTACACTGTAGCAGCCCAACTTCTGGCCTGCTATCTTAATCCATGCGACCGCATGGTATTACAACGGTCAGCTCATGCGATCGCATGAGCTGAGTTGACAGGCCTGGTACCTAAGTCTGTACGATTAGGGTTTTTAAATAATAATAATTATTATTATTAACCCTAATTAGGTTATAGATATTTAATTAGTTTTTATTTTAGTTTTAGTATTTAATTTGTATTTTTAGTTTAATTAGTTTTATAAAATTAATAGTTTTATAAAATAAATAATATAAAAATAATATTTTTTTATAAAAATTGTACTTTTTATAACTTTAAGTTTATTTTTATATTTTGTATCTTTTTATTTGTTTTAGCGTAATATTTGTATTTTTCGTTCGTATTTAGTTTTAAGTCATAGTTTTTGCCATAGTTATTTTTATTTCTAGACTCTTAGGCTTTGCCGTAAAATCCCTTAAGTATTTTTTTTTCTATAGACTAAGATTTAGGTGCTTTAGAATTTTGCAACGCCGTTTTATATTTTTAGTACCTTTTTAAGTTATTGCCATTTTGGATATAGAATTCTTTTTAAGCTTTAATACTTTTTGACGTAACTTTTAATTTTTAGTTTTTGGACTTTTAAGTTTCGACGAGCTACTTTCTTATTTTTATTTTTCGACCTTTTATTTTTTGATGTTTTTCCGACGCACTCTTTTTCTTTCTTATTTCTCGCCGCTCTAGTTTTTAGGACATAGAATTTTCTATTTCTTCTCTAAAATTTCTTTAAATTTCAACGAAAAATTATTTTAAGTGGTTAAATTTATAGACATCCAAAATTTTCTGGTTCGTAGTAATAGTTGGATTTGTTAGTGGCGAGTTGTGGGCTTCCGATTTAAAGGGTCCTGGCTACCTGCTGCATCTATTGGCTATTCGAAACGTGGGCAAAATCAGAAAAGTCTATTAATTTGATAACTTATATAATTTTTATCTTTTATAACTAATAGGATATTCAGTGAATGCACCGAGCAAAACGTTCACCACCTTTTATACGTTCACCACCTGTAACTCGATCAAGACATCTAGCCAATATTGTCGCCGTTGATTTTTCTTTAGAATCATCATCCAGTCGACCAAGTACTCCAATTCAAATTTCCGATAATCCATTTTTTGAACCCGACCTCACAATTGAGAATCCGGAGGATATTCAGGGACAATTCAGAGATCCTGAACCATTAATCTTTCCTCCGGAACCACCAATCATTCAAACAGAGATTGTCGAGGAACAACCCATTAAATCATAATCCTCTAGTGATTCAGATTCAACAAATTCAATCATGGAAAATCTGGAACCTCTAAGTATGGAAGACCGAATGAGAGCTAAACGCACTGGCCAAGGTCACGCAATTACTCCACCAGACATTAATGCGCCAGATTATGAAATCAAAGGACAAATCCTACACATGGTAACTAATCAATGCCAATTTAGTGGTGCGCCGAAGGAAGATCCAAATGAACATCTTCGTACCTTTAATAGGATCTGTACTTTATTTAAAATCAGAGAAGTGGAGGATGAACAGATATATCTCATGTTATTTCCCTGGACTTTAAAGGGAGAAGCCAAAGATTGGTTAGAATCGTTACCTGAAGGGGCGATTTATACATGGGATGTTTTAGTTGAAAAATTTCTTAAACAATTCTTTCCGGCATCTAAAGCCGTGAGACTTCAAGGAGAAATTGTTACGTTCACGCAAAAGCCAAACGAAACTCTATATAAAGCGTGGACAAGATTTGGAAAGTTATTGAAAGGATGTCCTCAACATGGTTTAGACACTTGTCAAATAGTACAAATATTCTACCAAGGATGTGACATCACTACAAGAAAAGACATCGATATAGCAGCTGGTGGTTCCATTATGAAGAAAACCGCAACTGACGCTTACAAAATTATTGATAACACTGCTTCCCACTCACATGAGTGGCATCAAGAAAAAGATATCGTTAGATCATCTAAAGCAGCTAGAGCCGATTCTAGCCATGACTTAGATTCCATTTCCGCAAAGATAGATGTTGTCGAGAGACGAATGGAAAAGATGACTAAAGATATTCACTCAATACGAATTAGTCGTGAGCAGTGTGGAGGACCACATTTGACAAAAGATTGTCTCAGTATTGAACAAACAATGGAACAAAGAGAAAATGTTTCATACATGAACCAAAGACCTGGAAATAATTATCAAAATAATTATCAACCGCCAAGACCAATTTACAATCAAAACCAGAATTATAACCGAAATGTTTCATACAACAACCAACAAGATCCTAGCAATCAACAAGTATCCAACAATACTTACAATCACCAAAGACCTATTTTTCAAAATAAACCACCACAAACCGATGATAAAAAGCCAAATTTAGAAGATATGATGTCGAAGCTAGTTGAATCTCAAACTCAATTTTTTACATCTCAGAAACAAACCAATGAACAAAATGCTCAAGCATTTAGAAATCAACAAGCTTCTATTCAAAATTTGGAATAAGAAGTAAGTAACCTAGCAAGGTTAATAGGTGAAAGAAAACCGGGAAGTATACCTAGTGATACAAATGCTAACCTCCGGAATGAAACAGCTAAAGCCATTACCACAAGAAGTGGTATTACACTTAAACCACCTGAAATACCTGTAATTTCTGATGACTCTATTCCTACTTCACAAGAACCACAATCTGAGCAAGATAAGGAAACAGAACCGGTAGTTGAAAAGGTTAATGAAGATAACACAGTTAAGGAAAAACTTTATGTTAAACCATACCAATCACCACTTCCTTACCCGAGTAAAATGAGAAAAGAAAGACTTGAAGCCGAGCAATCCAAATTCTTGGATATGTTTAAACAAATAAATGTAAATATTCCTTTCATTGATGTAATTTTAGGAATGCCAAGATATGCTAAATTCTTGAAAGATCTAATCACAAATAGAAAGAAAATGGAAGAACTCTCAGCTGTTACTATGAATGCTAATTGTTCTGCAGTGTTGTTGAATAAGATACCGAAAAAACTTTCAGATCCAGGAAGTTTCACGATTCCATGTTTTCTGGGTAGTCTTAGTTCAATAGAAGCATTGGCAGACTTAGGTGCTAGTATAAAGTTAATGCCGTATTCACTATACGCTAAACTAGACCTTGGAGAATTGAAACCAACACGAATAAGCATACAACTAGCCGATCGATCGGTAAAATATCCTAGAGGGATAATGGAGAACATGCTAGTTAAAGTTGGTACTTTAGTATTTCCAGTAGATTTTGTTATTCTGGACATGGAAGAAGATTCTCGAGTTCCTCTCATATTAGGAAGACCATTCTTAAACACGGCTAAAGCGATAATAGACGTGTTCGGTAAGAAACTGACCCTAAGTATAGAGGACGAGAGTGTTACCTTTTCTGTTAATAGAGCCATGCAACAACCGCAATCTGCAGATGATACATGTTATTATATTCAAACTATAGATTCACATGCAGAATTGTTAGAAGAATTTCCAGAATTACAAGGAACAGGAGAATGTTCTTTAGGAGAAGGAACTGAACCAATTGATGAAACTGAAATGTTAGCTACACTTATGGCTAATGGATATGAACCAACAAAAGAAGAAATTCAAATGCTAAAAGAGGAAGACAGATATCGATATAAATTTTCGATAGAAGAACCACCGACATTAGAGTTAAAGCCACTTCCAAACCATTTGGAATATACTTATTTACATGGTAAATATGAATTACCTGTAATAATATCGTCTTCTCTTACGGAAAATGAAAAATCTCAACTCATTTCTGTGCTAAAAGCTCATAAACCAGCTATTGCATGGAAGATTCATGATATTAAAGGAATAAGTCCTTCGTATTGCACACATAAAATCCTTATGGAAGAAGGTCATAAAACGTATGTGCAACGCCAACGAAGACTAAATTCTAATATGCAAGATGTTGTTAAGAAAGAAATTATTAAAATGCTAGATGCAGGTTTAATTTATCCAATTTCTGATAGTCCATGGGTAAGCCCAGTTCAATGCGTACCAAAGAAGGGTGGCATGACTGTCATCACAAATGAGAAAAATGAGCTTATTCCTACTAGGACTGTAACAGGATGGCGTGTTTGTATAGATTATAGAAAATTAAATGACGCCACCAGAAAAGATCACTTTTCCTTACCTTTCATTGATCAAATGTTGGAAAGATTAGCCGGAAATAGTTACTATTGTTTTCTTGACAGTTTTTCCAGATACTTTCAAATTCCAATAGCACCCGAGAACTAAGAGAAAACCACATTCACGTGCCCTTATGGTACTTTTGCTTACAAACGCATGCCATTTGGACTTTGCAACGCCCCTGCAACCTTTCAAAGGTAAATGATGGCGATTTTTCACAACATGATAGAAGAATGCATGGAAGTTTTCATGGATGACTTTTCAGTTTTCGGTGATACATTTGAATCATATCTAGTTAATCTTGAACGAATACTTATTAGATGCGAACAATCAAATCTAGTTCTTAATTGGGAGAAATTCCATTTCATGGTTAAAGAAGGCATCGTTCTTGGTCATAAAATTTCAAAGGAAGGAATTGAAGTAGATAGAGCTAAAGTAGATGTAATTGCTAAACTTCCACATCCCACCAATGTTAGAGGAGTTAGGAGTTTTCTAGGGCATGCCGGTTTTTATCGACGTTTCATAAAAGATTTTTCTAAAATTGCCACTCCTATGAATAAACTCCTAGAAAAGGATGCTCCATTCATCTTTTCAGATGAATGCATCAAATCTTTTAATATTCTTAAAGAAAAACTCACTAATGCGCCGATCATGATAACTCCAAATTGAAATCTACCATTTGAACTAATGTGCGATGCAAGTGATTTTGCAATGGGAGCCGTTTTAGGACAAAGGATTGAAAAATGATTTCAACCTATTTATTACGCTAGTAAGACGTTACAAGGAGCACAAACAAATTACACAACTACTAAAAAAGAACTCCTTGCTATCGTCTTTGCTTTTGACAAATTTTGTTCATATCTCGTTCTAGCAAAAACGGTGGTCTATACCGACCATTCTGCTCTTAGATACCTATTCTCGAAACAAGATGCTAAACCAAGATTAATCTGTTGGATCTTACTCTTACAAGAGTTCGATATTGAAATTCGAGACAAAAAGGGAGCAGAAAATCTCGCCGCTGATCATCTTTCTCGTCTTGAAAATCCTGAATTAGAAGTTCTAAATGAATCGGAAATACAAGATAACTTTCCTGATGAATATCTATTGAAGATGGATTATAATGAAATTCCATGGATTGCAGACTATGCAAACTACTTAGTATGTGGATTCCTTGAAAAAGGGTTGTCGTACCAAAAACGAAAGAAATTCTTTAGTGATATAAAACACTATTTCTGGGAAGATCCACATTTGTTTAAAAGCTGTCCCGATGGAATAATACGCCGATGTGTATTCGAAGATGAAGCTAGTCAAATCTTTAACCATTGTCACACAGGACCAACAGGAGGGCATTATGGGCCTCAACTTACAGCAAGAAAATTTTACGATGCTGGATTCTATTGGCCTACAATATTCAAAGACGCACACCTTCTTTGCAAATCCTGCGATGCTTTTCAAAGGGCTGGAAAAATAAGTCAACGTGATGAAATGCCACAAAATGTCATTCAAGTATGTGAAGTATTTGACATTTAGGGTATTGACTTTATGGGTCCATTTCCAAAATCTCATAATAATCTCTACATTCTAGTTGCCATTGATTATGTATCTAAATGGGCGGAAGCACAAGATCTCCCGACTAACGATGCACGAGTTGTAGTCAACTTTTTAAAAAGTCTTTTTGCTAGGTTTGGAACACCGAAAGCTTTAATAAGTGATCGGGGTACTCATTTTTGTAATAATCAACTTGAAAAAGTTCTTAAAAGATATGGAGTAACTCATAAAATCTCTACTGCTTATCATCCACAAACAAGTGGACAAGTTGAAAATACCAACCGAGCTTTAAAACGTATTCTAGAGAAAACCGTAGGATCAAATCCGAAGGAATGGTCCATGAAATTGTAGGATGCACTCTGGGCTTTTAGAACAGCCTACAAAACTCCAATTGGAACCACACCTTTCAGACTCGTTTATGGAAAAACATGTCACCTTCCAGTAGAAATTGAACATAAAGCATTTTGGGCTTTGAAGACATGTAATCTTGATTTACCTGAAGCTGGACGTCTACGGTTAAGCCAACTAAATGAATTAGAAGAAGTAAGACATGAAGCATATGAAAATTCGTTAATCTATAAGGAAAGAACGAAGAAATGGCATGATAAAAGAATCAGAAGTTCAAAAGAATTTAAAGAAGGAGACAGAGTTCTTCTTTTCTATTCACGATTCAAGCTATTTCCTGGAAAATTGAAATCAAGATGGTCTGGACCATTCATAGTCAAAAGAGTTTTCCCATACGGAACGGTAGAATTAATAAATTCAAATGGGATTGAATTTAAAGTTAATGGTCACAGAGTTAAACATTACATAGATAATCTAATGGAAGTTGAAGATGAAGTTAATCACAATTTCGACACCACAACTAACTAAGTGTGGGATGGTTCGAATCTTTTTAGGGTAATATATATTTCTGTTAGATTTAGATATTCTGTTTTCGTGTAGTTTCCGAGAATGGAATCCGAATGATCTTTCCCTAGCAGACCCTAAAGAACTAGTCTTCTCCCCCCATTCTGAATTTTTATTTTTTTTAGGTTTTACGAGATGAAGAATTCCTTTGATCTGAACCATGGTCTAATGCTACACGCTATGATTACTAAACGTAATAATGACACACTCCCGAGTGAACTGGTATCCTTCATAAGAGGCGAAATGGACGGAGTAAGAAAAGAACTCAGAAAAGATCATCATAAGATACATTTCGGTAAAGAAAAATCAAAATCTGCAACAAAAAGAAGAGCACGACACCTTGAAAGATGTTACAAATAAGAAAAATGGTCACACGAAGGTAAATGTTCAAATAATCAAACATATTCAAATACCGATTTTGTTACTCTATGCAGAGAAGGACCATTCATATGTTTAGAAGAAAAGATATTGAAGATTTGAGGTTATGCTTATGTAGCTATGGAAAACCAAATCACACGACTCTCATATGAGTCGGCTAAAGCAGGTCTCTGAGAATTCTTTCTCACAGGTAAGTATGCACAGTTTTTATTTTTTATTGCTTTTAACCTTTTGATAATAAACGCTGAATCGTTCGCTATAAAGTATTAAATTGGTATTCAATAAAATTAGGTATGCGTAACCGAAATTATTGATATCATACAAAAATTTATTACATCACTGCGAAATTTACCGTTTATTCTTAAGGTATAAATATCTTTAATCAATCAACCAAAAATATTTCAAAAATTCATCAGGAGTAAAACTAGGTTATGGAACCAAAATTACTTTACCGAAAAGAGGGGCGTATATTTTTGATAATATTTGATTGATTAAAGTGGGATAAAAGACCAAAAAGATTTTTAATTTTTAATTTTTACCATGTTTTTAAAATTAATATATAAATATTAAATTAATATTGTAAACTTTTTAAAATCAATATATTTAAGTTTGTAAATATTTGAAAAATTAATATTTTTAATATAAGTTTGTATGTATAAAAATGATATTTATATGAATTTTTAATTTTATGCATTTTAAATTTAAGTTTGGTGTGAATTTAAAAACAAAAATTTACTTTATTTCACTAAGTTAAAAATATGATTTTTAAAATTCGTCGTGAGTTGAAAACTAGGTCGTTGAACCGAAATTGCTCTACCCAAGGGAGGGACGAGAACTTTTATTATCATTATTTTTAATCTTATTGAATTAAAGTATGGCAAAAACATTTAAAAAACCCAAAAATCTTTGCTTTTAAAACAACGCTTTAAATTGACAAATTTTAAAATTTTATTGAGGGACGAACTAGGATAACGATCCGAAACGCCCTCACTCCTAAAAAGAAATTTTTTTTAAAATTTATTAATTATTAGTTTTAAAAAGTATAAGGTTTTTATATAAAAAAAATACCAGAACCCCATGCGATCGCATGGGGTTTGGCCAGTAAAACCATGCGATCGAATGGTGTCAAAAAACTGGTCAGGTTACAAGTTCAGCGAGTTCTGCTTCTGTCTCACTTCTCCAACACACACAATACACGAACATACACACACATACACTCCTAAATTCGCCATTTTTTCACCAAATTCAACCAAATTTCATCCTATAATCCGCTCTAATCATGAATTTGATAAGAAGTTTATCAAGAAGGGTAACAATTTCACCCATAAACCTCTTTAAATTTGATTTTTAGTGTTCTTGAGCTATATTTTACCTAATTTGATTTTGTTAATTTCTAGTGTAATTAGAGTTAAATTGTTAGTATTTTATGCATGTATAACCTAGATTGATGCTATTTAACATGATTTGAAGCCAAAAACTTCAAAAATTTTAGGAATCTAGGGTTTGTGTTCTTGAGCAATTTGGGGGTTTTTGATATAAACAGGTTATGGTCGATTTTTGTCATGAATTATTGCTAAATTAAGTAGTGTAACATGTTTAGTTAGCTAAATGATCCAAACTTTGATCCTAAACATGATTCTTGAGAATTAAAGTGGACTTTTTAGGTATAAAATTCATGAACTTGATTAAATTGATGTAAATGCCATTTGAAACTTGTTTAATTGCTAGTAATGGTTGTTTTAACATGTTATTTGAGTTGAATGCTTATGAACTTTGTAAACATTTTCATATATGCTTATTTGAAAAAGTGTAGAATTGTTAAAATTGTGAAAATGTGTATAAGTTTAATTTTGATTAAACATGTTATTGTAATTGTTTCAAGTTGCTATTTTGCTAACACTAATGCATATTTGGATGCACAAAATTTGTGTTTAATGTGTTTTGCAGAGATTTACTAATACTGATGGTGCATCATCATCATCTAGACAACCTGCTCCAGAACCTGAACCAGAAATGCAATATGAACCTGAACCGGAGCAACAACAGGAACAACAACAACAACCTGATCAACACGTTCCATATTATGATCTGCAACTAGAATATATTGATGCCTACATAGTATTTTCGATGCATCCGATAGTACAACAACCAACGATTCATGAAGAACAGTTGCATCCTAATCTGAGGTTCGATCGAAGTTGGAGAGATTACCCGACATATCAAAGTAACAAATTCAAACTGGTAACGAAAAATGTAGAAGTGCCAAGGGTAATCGATTGGGAACCTTTGGAAAGGGTCCAACTTGCTAACTCAGTTAGACAGCATCTGATCCAAAGGTATGGCAGCTCTTCTTTTCCCGATTGGGAACATTTATTCACCATTCGTAGGCCTGTATATAAGGAATGGTGCGTTGAGCTTATGAGTACTATTTCACTTAATGCGGATGTAGTTAGGTTAGATGATAGAAGTTTTCTTAGATTTATACTTGGCCGTAGGATGTACAGGATGTCCATGCTGGACATGGCCAGGGCTTTACAGATATATACACCCGCTGAATTACTACTACCCGATTGTATGAATTTGATTTATCATGGTCAAAGGGTAGATAGGAATTTTGATGCTAACGCGTCTGGAGGCGTATGTCAAATTATAATGTTTTTGGGTGGGCAGGAACACATACCTACTTACATATTCACAGAGCCGAGCTTCGTATAATTCATAGATTTCTGGCTAACTCGATTACACAGAGAGGTCACAATGAGGAGAAAATGACCTTACATGATTTATTCTACTTTAAGTGTATTCGAGACCCAAGAGGCTTTGTTAATATCCCCTACTGTGTTAGTTTTTATTTGTCTAAGATAGTGGAAGGAATACAGGAAGGGGGAATAATAGGAGGAGGTATTTTTGTTACTCTTATTGGAGAGTATTTAGGTGTAGATAGGGATCAAGGGGGTCCACTTATGGTATGTAGGGAACAGAATGATACCTTAGGATTAAAGGTCTATCAGGGTGCTAAGGTATTGAAAAGCAGACGCAATCAGGCAGTACCCTATGTTGGTCATCATCCACAGGTAGAGAGAGGTTCAGATGAGGAAATGGAGGAAGCAGATGACATTAGGGATGTCATTAGGGAGGCTATGACTGACGTCTACTAGTGTATAGATGAGGTAGAAATGACAAACGAGGATAGACATAGACGGTACGAGCAGTGGCAAGCCTGGAATGAGTACGAGCATTCTAGGCAATGACAGCATGATAGATGGGGCTATCATCAGCGTCAGATCATGAGTCGGATATCACCTCAGGTTCACTACGTACCGACCCGACCCGACCCCCTTACTATCCTCAACACCAGCCCGATATGAGACCACCATATACTCTCTACGACCCTAACCAGGCCTACCAGTACACCTATCACCAATCATGGAACCCAACCGACGACATGAACTGGAACCCCTATCCAGATTGATATAGTTCCCGTTGGTAATTTCTATGATTTTTATCTTTTTATTATTTTTATTTATTTTTGTTTAAACATATGATATTGTGATACATTAATGTATTGTTTAATATTTTTATTATTTTGTACTAATATTTTATATTTGATTTGAAAGTGAGATTTTAAGTCCCATTTCAAATTACCATGCATGTTATTATTTGAATGTATGTATATTGTCAAATGTACACAACAGGGTAAAATAGCACATTTTCAAAGACTGGCATTAAGTTTAGCAAAAGCTACTAATTTTGACGAAAAAACGAAAAACAAATGTGATGTAACAACAAGACGGAATGAACAAATGATGTGCACCATTTATCATTTAGCAAACAAATGCCAATATGTTTGGAAACTTTGGTAAAATTTAATCGTTTTTCTACGCTAATCACCCTCAATAATTTAAATTGTTACTGATTTCTTGCAAATGAGGGCATTGCAAGATCTTAAGTGTGGGAAGGGGTTAAATTCTTTCGGATTTTTAAAATTTTAACTTATACACTTGGTTACCATTAAAAATACTAGTAACGCAGTAGTTGTATTAGAATCTAGTGCTCTCTGATAATAAAGAACAGCCCTAGTCTTATATACTGACTACCCAATTCTAGTAAATTTTTTCAAAATTTTCAAATAAATGAATTCAAAATCATGTTTATACATATTTACGAACAATAAAATTAGGTGTTAACACCGAAATTATTGTTACCTCGGAAAAGACATAAATTGAGAAACAACCCAAAATGTTAGAATTCATTTAAAATAGAATAGAGGACAATAAAAAGGCAAAGAAAGGAAAATAAAAGCCAAGTGTGGGAAAAATTTACCAAGTTATTTAAAACATATATCACATATTTTTGTACAAATAATTGAAGATACTTTTGTTTTGGACAAAATTAACCGTTTTACCCGGTAAATTGTAAGATATTTGAAAGAAAGATGGATCTACACGATGAATCAATTCCATCATTAAAAGGAAGTAAAGTCTTCCAAAAAAGAAACGCGCTTCTTGATTTAGGTCAGGAAGTTGTCGTCCAGACCAGTTGTAGAGTCTACGAAAAACCTTGAAAAGTTTTCTCGAAAATCAGCTGGAAATTCACGGACCTCAGCATCAAACAGGGTCGCCAAGTGGTCAGACTTATCCTAACCATGAGAGGATCTGTCTCATAAAATGGGGAGGGCACCGTGTAAATTAGCTTGATAAGACTAATGAATCAGATCCTCATAAAGGATAATCTCCTTAAAGATCAAAAATCAGCTTTTAAGACTGATATTACTCAATCCTTGAGATTGACTTTTAAAGATTGAGAATTCAAACTCATGGAATTCGATGATATCTAAACTCGAGCTTGAACGAGAAAATATTTTGATCAAATTACAAACTGATTTGTTTTCTGAAAACCCATTTTCAATGCGTTCATTACCATTGAACGTAAAATCCTAGGAATTTACCTGGAATTCATTAGGTCACCTGAACCAAATCAGGTGTCAACCGTAAGAACGGTGGTTGCATAGCATAGTCAAAGACAGGACCTTGTGCCAAACCGAAAAACTATAGGGTAATCTTTACTTTTGCTCCCACAAAGGATAGTAATTGCATCCGACACGATATAAACCATAATTAAAAGCATGTCAGGGGACATTGCCTTAACAGTTACTTGTTCAACGCTTTCCTTTACAACCGGACGGTAGTTTACCGAAAGGTAATATACTGAGCAAGTATACTGGACATGTTGCTTTCCCAATACAAGGTTAGTAAGTGGGTGACACAAACCATAAGTTTTGAGCTAAAATTTTCAAATCTGAAACCCACCAAACCCACAAAAATAATTTTGCAAACACCGGTGAAGGGTTATTCCGGAAAACTTATCTAGGGTAAAAGCTAGATTTAATTTTCAAAAGATCAAATGTTTTCATAAAGATCCAATTTCCTTAAGGATCTAAATTTTAATAGTCATGTGAGACTGTAAACCATAACGTTACTATCATTGTATATACCGCCGTATAGAAATCACTGATGTACAAAGTGTGAAGAATAAAGAAGTGATTCTAGTATTTTTATTTCAAGACTATATTGCTTGAGGACAAGCAACGCTCAAGTGTGGGAATATTTGATAATGCTAAAAACGAACATATATTTCAAAGCATTATCCCTCAAGAAAGACAAGCTTTTAGTTGCAATTGTTCTATTTACAAGTGATATTCGTTTAAATAATAAAAGGTGAAGACAAAAGACAGATTCGACGAATTGAAGACGCAAACGACCAAAAAGCTAAAAAGTACAAAGTACAATCAAAGTGGTTCAAATTATTGATGAGAAACGTCTCAAAATTACAAGAGTACAAGACGCAAAACGCAAAGTACAAGATATTAAATTGTACGCAAGGACGTTCGAAAATCCGGAACCGGGACCAGAGTCAACTCTCAATGCTCGATGCAACAGACTAAAAATTACAAGTCAACTATGTACATAAATATAATATAATATATAAATAATTCATAAAAATTATATATATATATATTATATATATTTATAAAACCGTCGGCAAGAAGCAAACAACAAATGTGAGCTGTCCCAGCTGGCCATGCGATCGCATGGCCAGGAAGAAGGAATTCCATGCGGTCGCATGACCCAAAAAGTGAGGCCACATTGCTATAAATTTCTCCGTTTCAGTCGAATGTAAACACATCTTTTTCTCTTCTCATCTCTCAAACGTATATATATATATATATATATATATATATATATATATATATATATATATATAATTTTAATTTTAATTTTAATTTTAATTTTAATAATAAGGGTATGTTAGCGAATGTTGTAAGGGTGTAAGTCGAAATTTTGTCCGTGTAACGCTACGCTATTTTTAATCATTGTAAGTTATGTTCAACCCTTTTAAATTAATGCCTCGTAGCTAAGTTATTATTATGCTTATTTAAGCCGAAGTAATCGTGATGTTGGGCTAAATATTAAAATTGGGTAATTGGACTTTGTACCATAATTGGGGTTTGGACAAAAGAACGACACTTGTGGAAATTAGACTATGGGCTATTAATGGGCTTTATATTTGTTTAATTAAATGATAGTTTGTTAATTTAATATAAAGATTTACAATTGGACGTACCTATAAATAACCATATACACTCGATCAGACACGATGGGCGAGATATTTATAAGTACTAATAATCGTTCATTTAACTGGACACGGGAATGGATTAATAGTCAATGGACTCATTAAAACAGGGGTGAATTATGTACAAGGACACTTGGCGTAATTGTTAACAAAGTATTAAAACCTTGGGTTACACGCAGTCGATATCCTGGTGTAATTATTAAACAAAGTATTAAGACCTTGTTACAGTTTAAGTCCCCAATTAGTTGGAATATTTGACTTCGGATATAAGGATAATTTGACGAGGACACTCGCACTTTATATTTATGACTGATGGACTGTTATGGACAAAAACCAGACGGACATATTGAATAATCCAGGACAAAGGACAATTAACCCATGGTAATAAACTAAAATCAACACGTCAAACATCATGATTACGGAAGTTTAAATAAGCATAATTCTTTTATTTCATATTTAATTGCACTTTTAATTATCGTACTTTTTAATTATCGCAACTTTATTTATTGTCATTTACTTTACGCACTTTTATTTATCGCAATTTCA
Organism: Rutidosis leptorrhynchoides; assembly: GCF_046630445.1. NCBI lineage: Eukaryota > Viridiplantae > Streptophyta > Magnoliopsida > Asterales > Asteraceae > Rutidosis > Rutidosis leptorrhynchoides. Next base: position 130,041,880 of record NC_092336.1, read on the forward strand.
TTATCGTTATTTACTTTACGCTTTAAATTAAGTCTTTTATATATTTAATATTTTACATTAGGTTTTAACTGCGACTTAAGTTTTAAAATCGACAAACCGGTCATTAAACGGTAAAAATCCCCCTTTTATAATAATAATACTACTTATATTTATATATATATTTATTTACAAATATAGTTTTAAAAATATAGCGTTAAACTTGGCGAGTTCCCTGCGGACGAACCGGACTTACTAAAAACTACACTACTGTACAATTAGGTACACTGCCTATAAGTATTGTAGCAAGGTTTAGGTATATCCACTTTATAAATAAATAAATAAATAACTTGTGTAAAATTGTATCGTATTTAATAGTTTTTCGCAGTAAATATATAACTATTTCGTATACGCTCTACGCACATCATCATTATTTTTATTTTTTTATCTAAAGTATGCCAAAAACATTAAAAAAAAACTCAAAAATCTTTGCTTTTAAAACAGACGCTTTAAAATGACAAATTTTAAAATTTTGTCGAGGGACGAACTAGGTAAACGTATTGAAACGACCTCAATCTAAAAAGAAACAAAATTTTAAATTAATTAATTAATTGTTTTATAAGTTAAAGGTTAAAAAAAAAAACAACAACCCTGTACCCCATGCGATCGCATGGGATTTGCAAAGGGGAGCCATGCGATCACATGGGCACCCTGGACAGATCAGGAACAAAAGCCCAGCGACCTGCTTCTGTCTTCCACAAAACACACACACATACATACGAAAATACTCTCAAAACTCTCTCAATTTTCATCATTTTTTTACCAAAATAACCAAATTTCTTGCTATAATCCGCTCTAATCATGCGTTTGTTCTTGAGTTTTTCAAAGAAGGTAAGGATTCCACCCCTAAAACTCTTTAAATTCGAATTATAGTGTTCTTGAGCAATTTTTTTTACCTAATTTGATTTTGATAATTTTTTGTGTAATTAGAGTTAAATTATTCATATATTATGCTTGTATAACCTAGATTGATGCTATTTGTCATGATTTGAAGCCTTAAACTTTAAAAATTTTAGAAATCTAGGGTTTGTGTTCTTGTGCAATTTGGGGCTTTTGATATAAACAAGTTATGGCCGATTTTTGTTATGAATTATTGCTAAATTAAGTAGTGTAACATGTTTAGGTTGCTAAATGATCTAAACTTTGATCCTAAACATGATTTTTGAGCATCAAAGCGGACTTTTTAAGTCTAAAATTCATGAACTTGATTATTTTGATATGAATGCCATTTGAAACTTGTTTAATTGCTAGTAATGGTTATTTTAACATGTTATTTGAGTTGAATGCTTATGAACTTTGTATACATTTTCATATATGCTTATTTGAAAAATTGTAGAATTGATAATAATATGAAAATGAGTATAAGTTTAATATGGAATAAACATGTTATTGTAATTGTTTTAAGTTGTTATTCTGCTAACACTAATGCATATTTGACTGCAAAAATTTTGTGTTTAATGTGTTTTGCAGAGAAATACAGATACTGACGGTGCATCATCGTCTAGACAAGCTGATCAAGATCCACAGCAAGAACCACAGCCAGAGATGCAACCGGAACCACAACAACAAGAACAACACCAACATTATGATCAACATTTACCATATCATGAGAGATAACCACTATTTTATACTCATTATCGTCAATTCCAGCCCCACCCTAGGATTACGCACCTACTTATAAATGAACAACAGTTACATCCCAACCTAAGATTCGACCGTTGTTGGACAGAGTACCCGAAATTTCAAAAGAACATGCACATCCTTTACAACAAAAATATTGAAATGCCTCGGGTAATCGATTGGGAGCCTTTGGAAGCGGTTAACCTAGCCGAACTAGTTAGAGGTTTACTAGTTCAGAGGTATGGTAACTCTACATTCAACGATTGGATCCGTTTATTTACCACGCGTAGAACTATATATAGAGAATGGTGTATGGAATTGCTTAGCACTATAGAGTTAAATAATCAGGTTACTATGTTAGGAGATAAAAGTTTTATTAGATTTTTGTTAGGCGGTACAATGTACAGGATGTCCATGTTAGACATGACTAGAGCTTTATTAATCTATACACCCGCTGTAACAACCCTGATTTTTCCGTTACTTCCATTAACCTTCCGTTAGTTTATTTAACGGCGATTATTTAACTTTTATGTGTTTATGTGTAATAAATACATACTTGATCTTCGGAGGGTTACAATAATTAATATGGGTTGATATTAATTCAAATAAATATTTCGGATAATGAAATACGATAAAAACGATATGATTTTGATAATAGCTTTTTGAGCAACAAAACGCTCGGGTTTATTTTAATAATTAATTTTATTAATTATTAACTTTTTAAAATATTTAATTTATTGGGTTTTTAATAAATTAAGCGTTTGGTTGCGTTTAACGATTGGGTTAGCGTTCCGGGCCTTCGGTACGACTAAACGACACTTAAAATTTACCACGATTACACGGGATTGCAAAACGAGAGCCCGGGGATACCCATAGTGGGCCCCATTCGGCCGACCCCCTCCCCTCTCCCCTTTATTTTGTTAAATGTTGGTTTAGTTGAGGGACTTAAGTGTATTTATCAATTTTAGGGCTAAATATATATACTTGTGATAAAATTAAACTGCCTAATTATTCCCCAACCCTATTTTCAGTCGACTGCTCCCTCCCCTCTGTCCCATTCATCGATCACCATCACCATTATCATACCATTCAATTTTCACTTTTTGATAAAACCTTGAACACGAAAGTTGCAATTCTCGATCTCCTCTACGCGTTGGTATAATTCTTTTAGCGATCTAAGGTATAATTTCATAAACCCTAATTCTTAAAATCTGATTTTTATAAGAGTTTCATAGTTATGTTGTCAATTGCTCAAGTCTATACGCTTACGTGTTAATCGTTATCGTTATTTTGATTGTTTGATGCGCTAGGGTTTAAAAACGAATTTGTTATTGTTTGATCAGAAAAATTAAAATTTTCAAATGTTAATTATTATGTTATAATCAGATTCCTTGCGAAAAACTATTGAGTTTAGGCTTTGGATTCGCTTGATTTCGTTTCCGTATGATTAAGTTATGTCGATTTGAATTATCGTTGTGTTTTTGTTGCTTGATCAGAAATATGGTATTGATAGACAACGAATTGGCATGTGAGACTTATAACACTGGAAAGATAATTTAAAAACACTCAATTTAGACTAGGATATCATGTCGTTTGTTTATGTATAACCCGAGTTATGCTAGAATTAGTGTAAAAGTAGTTTTATACAGCACTTGCATGAAAATAACCTTGTATGATAAAATGTGTTAAATTATGTAATTAAAGCTTTGTATATTTGAAAAGTATACAAAAATTACTTCATCTTTCATGTGGATATCATAGGCTAATTGTATCTAGATCTTTGGATAATCGGGTGCGAATGTGACTAACTAAATAAGAATCGAATCTGTAACTTGCTCACGGTTTTGTACTCTGTGGATTGTGTGAATTGCATGAGCATGTATGCTTCTGGAAAATGAAACTTAACATGATATGTGACTTATTATTAGTTTATGTTAATCTCTAAAACCTTATGCATTGGGCACAATAGAGCCATACTTTATGTGAATTCTGATTTGAGCTGAAAACTGAATGTTCAACTTGCACGAATAAACTGTACAAATTGGCTAAACAAAAGTTGCTAGATATTTTATATGTGTTACTTTGATTTGTATTTGAACTATTTCCACTGGTATTTTATCAATTGCATGTTCCTAACTCCGGTTATAGCCAAAATTAAATCAGTGCGCGGTCAGAAACTGACTTGGCAAGCCCCAAATGTATCCCTTCTGATTCCTGACTTTTAATTATCGTATGAGTCCCTGGCCAGACTTTTTGGAATTTATTTTAATTATATTTATGATCTGGAGTTTTTCATGTGTATTTGAATTTTGTACTATGAGATAATGTGCTAAGTATGCTACGTGTTCATGAACTTTGTGCACAACGATAAACTGAAAATGATTATTCATGACCTAAAACGTATTGTTTGACTTAGGTTTGATATGTTGACTAATATTTGACATGAACCTACTGATGTTGACTTTAGTTGACCACATTGACCAAGTTTGACTTTCGGTTTAACTTCGGTTGACTTTGTTTGACTTGCATGATATAGTTGACTTTTACTTTGAAACGCGTCGAGTCGAGCAATAAAACAACGTACACTATGAAACCACACTTATTTAAGATACATATATTGACCAACCTAAATACGTATACCTAGATTGCATTACTCGGCAATAAACCGTACAAGTTAATTGTTCACTTTTCAATCCGAGCTTATTCAAAGGTGAGTCTACAGTCCCACTTTTTACATGTTTTCAGGGATGAGAATACACGCTGTTATACTTACATTATCAAATGCTTTTGTATTTACATGAGAACTATATATGCATATTGATTTTCTTCAAAAAGCCTCTAGCTTGAATACTTTTAATACCATCGGTGTAAGCACAATTTAGATGGACGGATCCGTTAGGTTGACAACCTCACCCACTATAAAAACTGTGGTGCATTTATTTTGAAAATTAAATACATTTGAACAAGTGTATAACATTTTACGAGGTAAGGCGGGTATAGTGGCTTCTATACTCGGGTCATTGCTAGTATTCATGTGCTCAGATTATGCAAACAATAAAATCTCGTGGTCAAGGAAACTAAACTATTTTTCTGATAATTGTTTTTCAGATACTGTTACATTACTTTAAACCTGTAGATTCACCAACATTATTTGTTAACCTGTTTTTGCGTGTTTTTATTCTCAGGTCCTTAAGAGGTAGGCTTCCGTTGTGTTTGCTGCATGACTGGCCGTGGAGTCAGCATTTGATTTTAAAGAACATTATTTACTTTCGCATTTAAAACTTTTATACTGTTTAAATACTGTTGGCTTGTGGTTACGATCACAACAGTGTTTCTATTTTGGGATATTTGACTTATGTTTTTGAAAGTTAATTTTTAATAAAATTAAATGCGATTGCTTTAAACGTCTCATATAGAGGGCGTAACTGTTAACTGTGGGACATGGATTAACACGCCGTCAGATGGTAATTTGGCGGGGTGTTATAGTTGGTATCAGAGCTGGTTTAACCTTAGCCGTAAAGGTAGTTATCGTTACGCGATCCGGCTCTCAGTCCAGGCACCTTAACGGACTATGATTTTTTGCAGGTTAATCATAAAGGGGGTTCTCACAGTGTAACCTGTGACGAAGCATTGGCTCTTACCCCTTGCGATCCCTTTGGAGAAGGGTTGGCCGGCTTGGCAGAGATGCGGGCCGTAAAATCAGTGTCTGAGGTACGCTCAGTGGTCACCTTGTTCGCAGGAAAGGCACTGGGTGGGTTTTTACCCCAACTATAATGGTATTATAGTTGGTATCAGAGCTAATGGTTCATAGGAAAACTAGGACTTGCATTAGTGTGTCTGATTTGGTCATTAGGACACCTTGATGAGTCTAGACTACGACCGGGACTTAGTCATTACATGAGTACTTTATGACTAACGTTATTTACTTGACTAATCTATTTCGTATGTGTTCTTGTACTATGAGTTAGATGCCACAGGATTCAGGAAACAGTGACAGCGACTCCAGTGTGGCTGAGGTGAATGCTCCTGCCCCAGCACCAGCACCTGCTCCGCATCAGATACCTAATCATCTCGTGAACCTTTATGCATTGGATTTGGATCATACTAACCGTAACAGAGATATTGTTGATCGTGTTAACGCTTTGAGCGGTATTGCTAGGACATATCCGCACCCCGATGATCTTGATAGGTTGGAGGAAAGGGTCACAGGTATAAATACTTACACGTACGAGGCTGAAGCGAGGTTCGTGGAGATGGCGGGATTGATAGCAGCCTTGACTGCTAGGGTGGCTGCGTTAGAGGCGGAACGTAATAGGCCGAGGAATGATGGACCTGCCTCCCGTACCCGACAGAAGAGGAAGTGAAGGGTCGTTGACCATGAGCTTCTTTTCCTTTTCCATCCACCATACTTTCTTTAATCGGTTATATAAGACTTACCGGGTGTTTTAAACCGGGCTACTAGTACATTATGTTTATTGTTTGGTTTACTACTTTGGAATTTGGTTTATCACTTTCGGATTTTATTTATATTAATGGTGGATTATGCTATTAGTAACTATTATCTTTTATTGCATGCGGTAATATTCTATATTTAGTAACTTTGTCTGATCATAATACTTATGTTATGTTATACTACTACTATTGCCATTAATGTTACTACTTAGTGCTACTACCACTACTATTACTACATAACACTAATACCACTACTACTACCACTAGTGTTACTACTATCACTACTATCACTACTTACACTACTTCTCACTACTAGCGAATCTTTTCGTTCTATTATTTACTAGTCTTCAACACTCGTTGCTAGTATATTTTCATATATATAGCGTTGTTTTGACACTGACCTGGTGTGTTTTTCTGTGTTGAAGATGCCTCCGAAGGAATCAACCGCCGCCCAAATAAGGAGAATGGTCGCTGAAGGAATCGCGGCTGAAAGAGCTGAACTACTAAGAGAATTCAACAACGCTCGAAACAGTAATGATCGTGGTGGTTCGAGCAACACCAATGGGAACGGCACTCAAGGCCGTAATGGATGTTCTTACAAAACATTCACTAGTTGCAACTCGCATTCTTTCAACGGAACGGAGGGACCAGTTGGTCTCACTAGGTGGTTTGAGAAGCTCGAGTCAGTTTTCCGCATTAGTGGGTGTAATGATAACGACAGGGTAGGCTTTGCAACGGGCACACTGGTAGACAGTGCGCTCACCTGGTGGAACAACTATGCTCAATCCATGGGTCATGATCAGGCTTATGCCCTAACTTGGGACACTCTGAAGCAAAGAATGATAGAGGAGTATTGTTCGAGGAACGAGATTAAGAAAATGGAACGCGAGTTCCGAGGGCTGAAGTTAGTAGGCAACGATCTCACCGCATATAATAAGAGGTTCTTTGAGCTGGCGTTAATGTATCCTAAAATGGTTACTCCAGAAAGGCGTAAGGTGGAACTGTACATTAAAGGTCTGAGTGAGAATATTCAAGGTGAGGTCACTACTTCAAAACCCGAAAACGTGCAGGAAGCTATTGACATGGCTAGTTTGCTATTGGATCAGATTTTCCAGAGAGGGAAGGGCACTACAGTGAATGAGAATAAGTCAAACGATGTTAAGAGGAAGTGGAACGGTGGTCAGGACAAGAATTTTAATCAACAGCCATTCAAAAAGCAAGATTCTTATCGCAACGACACTGGAATCATAGGAACTAACTCCGGGTATAAGGGCGAAAAGCCACAATGTCAGAAGTGTGGCAAGCATCATACTGGAAACTGTTCTATTCTAAATTGTGACCGTTGTAAGAAGTTTGGTCATTTGTCAAAAGATTGCAAGGTTAATCTCAACGGCAACACCAACAACAATAGCACTGCAAGCAACGCAAACAATGCTAATAATGGTAATAACTGTTATGGTTGTGGACAGCAGGGCCATTTCAAGAAGGACTGTCCTAAGAACAACAATGGGAATGCTCGAGGCAGGGCGTTCAACATCAATTCTGCGGAAGCTCGTGATGATCCGAAGCTAGTCACGGGTACGTTTTCACTCGATGATCAACCTGTTTATGTTTTGTTTGATACTGGCGCCGATAGAAGTTTTATATCTAAGGATATTTGTCACAATGTTAAGAATCTTGTTTCTTCTTTAGATAACGTGTATTCCATAGAACTAGGAAATAGTAACTTGATGAGAGCTGATAAGATTTATCGTGATTGTACTTTAATGTTAGAAAGTAAGCCTTTTAGCATTGATGTGATACCTATTAACCTGGAAAGTTTTGACCTTGTGGTTGGAATGGACTGGTTAGCTGATAACAAAGCCGAGGTGGTCTGTGACCTAAAGGCTATTCGTATTCCTATTACTGACGGTGAACCTATGATGATTTATGGTGAAAAGAATGGTTCACAATTACATCTCATTAACTGCTTGAAAGTCCAGAAGTATGTGAGAAAGGGATGTATCGTGTTCTTGGCTCATGTAAGTCAAATTGTACCAGAAGAAAGGAGACCCGAAGACGTTCCTATAGTTAAGGAATTTCTTGAAGTTTTTCCGGAGGAATTACCTGGTGATGTGTGCGAGGTGTAGTATGAAATAGTATTATTTTTATTAAGAAATACGATACAATTTACACAAGTTTTATTTATTTATATAGATGGGATATACTTAAATATTGCTACAACACTTATAGGCAGTGTATCTAATCGTAGAGTAGTGTAGTTTTTAATAAGTCCGGTTCGTTCCACATGGAGCTAGCTGAGTTTAACGCTATATTTTTTTACAACTATATTTATATAAAATATATATAATTATATATAGTAATATTATTATAAAAGGGGGTTTTTACCGTTAAATGACCGGTTTGTCGATTTTATATTTTAAGCGTAAAGATAAATGTCGATAATATAAATGACAGAATTTAAATTGCGATAAAGTAAATTGCAGTAATTAAAATGACAGTAAATAAAAGTACAATGAAATATGAAATAAAAGTATTATGCTTATTTAAACTTCCGTAATCATGATGTTTGACGTTTTTATTTTAATTTATTATCCTGGGTTAATTGTCCTTTGTCCTGGATTATTTGAGACCTATTTAGTTTTTGTCCATAATAGTCCATCGGTCATAATTATAAAGTGCGAAAGTCTTCGTCAAATTAACCTTATACCCAAAGTCAAATATTCCAACTAATTGGGGACTTAAACTATAATAAGGTCTTAATACTTTGTTAATGATTACACCAGGTTATCGACTGTGTGTAATCCAAGGTTTTAATACTTTATTAACAATTACAACAATTTTTCTTGTATGTAATTCACCCCTATTTTAATTAGTCCATGATATATTAATTTATCCATTTGGCCAAAATGAATAATCAATTACCCAATCTAATTGATTAATTAAATGATTGTAAACGATATCGTATAAACGTCACTAAATAGGACATTCGTAATCAATTTAATAATTATTAGATTAACTAATTTGAAAATAGGTTCGACAGGTTCCAATGAGTTGTCATTCAGTTAGACAATACCCCCTACCTATTAATAGTCAATAGTCCAATGTTCACAAGTGTCGGTCTTTTGTCCAAACCCGAATTATGGTACAAAATCCAATAACCCCATCTTAATATTTAGCCCAACATCACAATTACTTCGGCTCAAATAAGCATAATAATAACTTAGTTATGAGACATTAATTTAAAAAGGAAGAACATAGCTTACAGTGATTATTTATCGCGTAGCGTTACCCGGACAGAGTTTCGACTTTAAAACCCGTAAAACATTTCTTACAATAACCCAACTAAACCATAATTTATTATTAATCTTAAATTAAAATTATAATTATAATAAATATATTACATATAGAGAAGAGAGATTGATATTGGTGTCCATTTCGTCGAGCAGATGAAATGTCCCGTTCTTATTGATTAAAAACGTTCCATATTAATTGATTTCGTTGCGAGGTTTTGACCTCTATATGAGACGTTTTTCAAAGACTGCATTCATTTTAAAACAAACCATAACCTTTATTTCATCAATAAAGGTTTAAAAAGATTTACGTAGATTATCAAATAATGATAATCTAAAATATCCTGTTTACACACGACCATTACATAATGGTTTACAATACAAATATGTTACAACAAAATAAGTTTCTTGAATGCAGTTTTTACACAATATCATACAAGCATGGACTCCAAATCTCGTCCTTATTTAAGTATGCGACAGCGGAAGCTCTTAATAATCACCTGAGAATAAACATGCTTAAAACGTCAACAAAAATGTTGGTGAGTTATAGGTTTAACCTATATATATCAAATCATAATAATAGACCACAAGATTTCATATTTCAATACACATCCCATACATAGAGATAAAAATCATTCATATGGTGAACACCTGGTAACCGACATTAACAAGATGCATATATAAGAATATCCCCATCATTCCGGGACACCCTTCGGATATGATATAAATTTCGAAGTACTAAAGCATCCGGTACTTTGGATGGGGTTTGTTAGGCCCAATAGATCTATCTTTAGGATTCGCGTCAATTAGGGTGTCTGTTCCCTAATTCTTAGATTACCAGACTTAATAAAAAGGGGCATATTCGATTTCGATAATTCAACCATAGAATGTAGTTTCACGTACTTGTGTCTATTTTGTAAATCATTTATAAAACCTGCATGTATTCTCATCCCAAAAATATTAGATTTTAAAAGTGGGACTATAACTCACTTTCACAGATTTTTACTTCGTCGGGAAGTAAGACTTGGCCACTGGTTGATTCACGAACCTATAACAATATATACATATATATCAAAGTTTGTTCAAAATATATTTACAACACTTTTAATATATTTTGATGTTTTAAGTTTATTAAGTCAGATGTCCTCGTTAGTAACCTACAACTAGTTGTCCACAGTTAGATGTACAGAAATAAATCGATAAATATTATCTTGAATCAATCCACGACCCAGTGTATACGTATCTCAGTATTGATCACAACTCAAACTATATATATTTTGGAATCAACCTCAACCCTGTATAGCTAACTCCAACATTCACATATAGAGTGTCTATGGTTGTTCGAAAATATATATAGATGTGTCGACATGATAGGTCGAAACATTGTATACGTGTATATGGTATCTCAAGATTACATAATATACAATACAAGTTGATTAAGTTATGGTTGGAATAGATTTGTTACCAATTTTCACGTAGCTAAAATGAGAAAAATTATCCAATCTTGTTTTACCCATAACTTCTTCATTTTAAATCCGTTTTGAGTGAATCAAATTGCTATGGTTTCATATTGAACTCTATTTTATGAATCTAAACAGAAAAAGTATAGGTTTATAGTCAGAAAAATAAGTTACAAGTCGTTTTTGTAAAGGTAGTCAATTTAGTCGAAAGAACGACGTCTAGATGACCATTTTAGAAAACATACTTCCACTTTGAGTTTAACCATAATTTTTGGATATAGTTTCATGTTCATAATAAAAATCATTTTCTCAGAATAACAACTTTTAAATCAAAGTTTATCATAGTTTTTAATTAACTAACCCAAAACAGCCCGCGGTGTTACTACGACGGCGTAAATCCGGTTTTACGGTGTTTTTCGTGTTTCCAGGTTTTAAATCATTAAGTTAGTATATCATATAGATATAGAATATGTGTTTAGTTGATTTTAAAAGTCAAGTTAGAAGGATTAACTTTTGTTTGCGAACAAGTTTAGAATTAACTAAACTATGTTCTAGTGATTACAAGTTTAAACCTTCGAATAAGATAGCTTTATATGTATGAATCGAATGATGTTATGAACATCATTACTACCTTAAGTTCCTTGGATAAACCTACTGAAAAAGAGAAAAATGGATCTAGCTTCAATGGATCCTTGGATGGCTCGAAGTTCTTGAAGCAGAATCATGACACGAAAACAAGTTCAAGTAAGATCATCACTTGAAATAAGATTGTTATAGTTATAGAAATTGAACCAAAGTTTGAATATGATTATTACCTTGTATTAGAATGATAACCTACTGTAAGAAACAAAGATTTCTTGAGGTTGGATGATCACCTTACAAGATTGGAAGTGAGCTAGCAAACTTGAAAGTATTCTTGATTTTATGTAACTAGAACTTGTAGAATTTATGAAGAACACTTAGAACTTGAAGATAGAACTTGAGAGAGATTAATTAGATGAAGAAAATTGAAGAATGAAAGTGTTTTTAGGTGTTTTTGGTCGTTGGTGTATGGATTAGATATAAAGGATATGTAATTTTGTTTTCATGTAAATAAGTCATGAATGATTACTCATATTTTTGTAATTTTATGAGATATTTCATGCTAGTTACCAATTGATGGTTCCCACATGTGTTAGGTGACTCACATGGGCTGCTAAGAGCTGATCATTGGAGTGTATATACCAATAGTACATACATCTAAAAGCTGTGTATTGTACGAGTACGAATACGGGTGCATACGAGTAGAATTGTTGATGAAACTGAACGAGGATGTAATTGTAAGAATTTTTGTTAAGTAGAAGTATTTTGATAAGTGTATTGAAGTCTTTCAAAAGTGTATAAATACATATTAAAACACTACATGTATATACATTTTAACTGAGTCGTTAGGTCATCGTTAGTCGTTACATGTAAGTGTTGTTTTTAAACCTTTAGGTTAACGATCTTGTTAAATGTTGTTAACCCAATGTTTATAATATCAAATGAGATTTTAAATTATTATATTATCATGTATGAATATCTCTTAATATGATATATATACCTTAAATGTCTTTACAACGATAATCGTTACATATATGTCTCGTTTAAAAATCATTAAGTTAGTAGTCTTGTTTTTACATATGTAGTTCATTGTTAATATACTTAATGATATGTTTACTTATCATAGTATCATGTTAACTATATATATATCCATATATATGTCATCATATAGTTTTTACAAGTTTTAACGTTCGTGAATCACCGGTCAACCTGGGTAGTCAGTTGTCTATATGAAACATATTTCAATTAATCAAGTCTTAACAAGTTTGATTTCTTAACATGTTGGAAACATTTAATCATGTAAATATCAATCTCAATTAATATATATAAACATGGAAAAGTTCGGGTCACTACAGTACCTACCCGTTAAATAAATTTCGTCCCGAAATTTTAAGCTGTTGAAGGTGTTGACGAATCTTCTGGAAATAGATGCAGGTATTTCTTCTTCATCTGATCTTCACACTCCCAGGTGAACTCGGGTCCTCTACAAGCATTCCATCAAACCTTAACAATTGGTATCTTATTTTGCTTAAGTCTTTTAACCTCACGATCCATTATTTCGACGGGTTCTTCGATGAATTGAAGTTTTTCGTTGATTTGGATTTCATCTAACGGAATAGTGAGATCTTCTTTAGCAAAACATTTCTTCAAATTCGAGACGTGGAAAGTGTTATGTACAGCCGCGAGTTGTTGAGGTAACTCAAGTCGGTAAGCTACTGGTCCAACACGATCAATAATCTTGAATGGTCCAATATACCTTGGATTTAATTTCCCTCGTTTACCAAATCGAACAACGCCTTTCCAAGGTGCAACTTTAAGCATGACCATCTCTCCAATTTCAAATTCTATATCTTTTCTTTTAATGTCAGCGTAGCTCTTTTGTCGACTTTGGGCGGTTTTCAACCGTTGTTGAATTTGGATGATCTTCTCGGTAGTTTCTTGTATAATCTCCGAACCCGTAATCTGTCTATCCCCCACTTCACTCCAACAAATCGGAGACCTGCAATTTCTACCATAAAGTGCTTCAAATGGCGCCATCTCAATGCTTGAATGGTAGTTGTTGTTGTAGGAAAATTCTGCTACGGTAGATGTCGATCCCAACTGTTTCCGAAATCAATAACACATGCTCGTAGCATGTCTTCAAGCGTTTGTATCATCCTTTCGCTCTGCCCATCAGTTTGTGGATGATAGGCAGTACTCATGTCTAGACGAGTTCCTAATGCTTGCTGTAATGTCTGCCAGAATCTTGAAATAAATCTGCCATCCCTATCAGAGATAATAGAGATTGGTATTCCATGTCTGGAGACGACTTCCTTCAAATACAGTCGTGCTAACTTCTCCATCTTGTCATCTTCTCTTATTGGTAGGAAGTGTGCTGATTTGGTGAGACGATCAACTATTACCCAAATAGTATCAAAACCACTTGCAGTCCTTGGCAATTTAGTGATGAAATCCATGGTAATGTTTTCCCATTTCCATTCTGGGATTTCGAGTTGTTGAAGTAGACCTGATGGTTTCTGATGCTCAGCTTTGACCTTAGAACACGTCAAACATTCTCCTACGTATTTAGCAACATCGGCTTTCATACCCGGCCACCAAAAATGTTTCTTGAGATCCTTGTACATCTTCCCCGTTCCAGGATGTATTGAGTATCTGGTTTTATGAGCTTCTCTAAGTACCATTTCTCTCATATCTCCAAATTTTGGTACCCAAATCCTTTCAGCCCTATACCGGGTTCCGTCTTCCCGAATATTAAGATGCTTCTCCGATCCTTTGGGTATTTCATCCTTTAAATTTCCCTCTTTTAAAACTCCTTGTTGCGCCTCCTTTATTTGAGTAGTAAGGTTATTATGAATCATTATATTCATAGATTTTACTCGAATGGGTTCTCTGTCCTTCCTGCTCAAGGCATCGGCTACCACATTTGCCTTCCCCGGGTGGTAACGAATCTCAAAGTCGTAATCATTCAATAATTCAATCCACCTACGCTGCCTCATATTCAGTTGTTTCTGATTAAATATGTGTTGAAGACTTTTGTGGTCGGTATATATAATACTTTTGACCCCATATAAGTAGTGCCTCCAAGTCTTTAATGCAAAAACAACCGCGCCTAATTCCAAATCATGCGTCGTATAATTTTGTTCGTGAATCTTCAATTGTCTAGACGCATAAGCAATCACCTTCGTTCGTTGCATTAATACACAACCGAGACCTTGCTTTGATGCGTCACAATAAATCACAAAATCATCATTCCCTTCAGGCAATGACAATATAGGTGCCGTAGTTAGCTTTTTCTTCAATAACTGAAACGCTTTCTCTTGTTCATCATTCCATTCAAATTTCTTCCCTTTATGCGTTAATGCAGTCAAGGGTTTTGCTATTCTGGAAAAGTCTTGGATGAACCTTCTGTAGTAACCAGCTAGTCCTAAAAACTGGCGTATGTGTTTCGGAGTTTTCGGGGTTTCCCACTTTTCAACAGTTTCTATCTTTGCCGGATCCACCTTAATACCTTCTTTGTTCACTATGTGACCGAGGAATTGAACTTCTTCCAACCAAAATGCACACTTTGAAAACTTAGCGTACAATTCTTCCTTCCTCAATACTTCTAACACCTTTCTCAAATGTTCACCGTGTTCTTGATCATTCTTTGAGTAAATAAGTATGTCATCAATGAAAACAATGACAAACTTGTCAAGGTATGGTCCACACACTCGGTTCATAAGGTCCATGAACACAGCTGGTGCATTAGTTAAACCAAACGGCATGACCATAAACTCGTAATGACCGTAACGTGTTCTGAAAGCAGTCTTTGGAATATCATCTTCTTTCACCCGCATTTGATGATACCCGGAACGTAAGTCAATCTTTGAATAAACAGACGAGCCTTGTAGTTGATCAAATAAGTCGTCGATTCTCGGTAGTGGGTAGCGGTTCTTGATGGTAAGTTTGTTCAACTCTCGGTAGTCGATACACAACCTGAATGTACCATCTTTCTTCTTGACAAACAAAACAGGAGCTCCCCACGGTGATGTGCTTGGTCGAATGAAACCACGCTCTAAAAGTTCTTGTAATTGGCTTTGCAGTTCTTTCATCTCGCTGGGTGCGAGTCTGTAAGGAGCACGAGCTATTGGTGCAGCTCCTGGTACAAGATCTATTTGAAATTCAACGGATCGATGTGGGGGTAATCCCGGTAATTCTTTCGGAAATACATCGGGAAATTCTTTTGCGACGGGAACATCATTGATGCTCTTTTCTTCAGTTTGCACTTTCTCGACGTGTGCTAGAACAGCATAGCAACCTTTTCTTATTAGTTTTTGTGCCTTCAAATTACTAATAAGATGTAGCTTCGTGTTGCCCTTTTCTCCGTACACCATTAAGGGTTTTCCTTTTTCTCGTATAATGCGAATTGCATTTTTGTAACAAACGATCTCTGCTTTCACTTCTTTCAACCAGTCCATACCGATTATCACATCAAAATTCCCTAACTCTACTGGTATCAAGTCAATCTTAAATGTTTCGCTAACCAGTTTAATTTCTCGATTCCGACATATATTATCTGCTGAAATTAATTTACCATTTGCTAATTCGAGTAAAAATTTACTATCCAAAGGCGTCAATGGACAACTTAATTTAGCACAAAAATCTCTACTCATATAGCTTCTATCCGCACCCGAATCAAATAAAACGTAAGCAGATTTATTGTCAATAAGAAATGTACCCATAACAAGCTCCGGGTCTTCCTGTGCCTCTGCCGCATTAATATTGAAAATTCTTCCGCGGCCTTGTCCATTCGTGTTCTCTTGGTTCGGGTAATTTCTAATAATGTGGCCCGGTTTTCCACATTTATAACAAACTACATTGGCATAACTTGCTCCGACACTACTTGCTCCGCCATTACTCGTTCCGACACCATTTGTTCCTTTCGTTTTATTAACCCCTGGTCCGTAGACCTCACACTTCGCCGCGCTATGACCATTTCTTTTACACTTGTTGCAAAATTTGGTGCAGAACCCCGAGTGATGCTTTTCACACCTTTGGCATAGCTGCTTCTGATTGTTGTTGTTGTTGCGGTTATTATTATTGTTGGGATGATTGTTGTAGTTGCTGTTGTTGTTGTTGTTGTTGTTGTTGTTGTTGGGCCGTTTGTTGTAGTTGCGATTGATGTTGCGATTGCTGGGATAATTGTTGCGATTATTGTTGTAATTGATGTTGTTGTTGTATTGGTGATTCTTATCACCGTTTTCCTCCCACTTTCTTTTGACTTGCTTCACATTGGTCTCTTCAGCAGTCTGTTCTTTAATTCTTTCTTCAATCTGGTTCACTAGTTTGTGAGCCATTCTACATGCCTGTTGTATGGAGGCGGGCTCGTGTGAACTTATATCTTCTTGGATTCTTTCCGGTAATCCTTTCACAAATGCGTCGATCTTCTCTTCCTCATCTTCGAATGCTCCCGGACACAATAGGCACAATTCTGTGAATCGTCTTTCGTACGTGGTAATATCAAATCCTTGGGTTCGTAACCCTCTAAGTTCTGTCTTGAGCTTATTAACCTCGGTTCTGGGACGGTACTTCTCGTTCATCAAGTGCTTGAATGCTGACCACGGTAGTGCGTACGCATCATCTTGTCCCACTTGCTCTAGATAGGTATTCCACCATGTTAACGCAGAACCTGTGAAGGTATGCGTAGCGTACTTCACTTTGTCCTCTTCAGTACACTTACTTATGGCAAACACCGATTCGACCTTCTCGGTCCACCGTTTCAATCCGATCGGCCCTTCGGTTCCATCAAATTCCAAAGGTTTGCAGGCAGTGAATTCTTTGTAGGTGCATCCTACACGATTTCCTGTACTGCTAGATCCAAGGTTATTGTTGGTATGTAGCACAGCCTGTACTGCGGCTATGTTTGAAGCTAGAAAAGTACGGAATTCCTCTTCATTCATATTCACGGTGTGTCGAGTAGTCGGTGCCATTTCCTTCAAAATAATCAAATGGAACAAGTTAATCATACAGAATATTAAGAGTAGTTAATAGTATTTTGTAGCATAATATGAACTCATTTATAAAAGCTTTTTCTTCATATTAGCGTTTTATAAGTTTAAATTCGGGTAGTACCTACCCGTTAAGTTCATACTTAGTAGCTAATATACAATTCAACTACTACAATTCTATATGAAAAACTGATTATAATAATATTTCGCGTTCAAACTTTTACACAATATTTTACAAACTTACAATACCGCTTATTTTATATATAGTATGAAATATAGCACACAATAAATTTGATACAAGATGGTTGTGAAGATAATTCTAGCTAGTACACAAGCCGTTCAGTAAAGGCAATAAAGACACGTAATTCATACGTCCAGAAACAAGTCATGCATTCTGGTTTTACTAGGATTACTTCCCATCCTTGGTCTTGTGGAACATAACCGTTATGGCCGTTGATAAGACAGCGTGTTGTAACGTCGTCAAAGGGACGAGGGTTACGTAATGTCCAACAGTCCCGTAACAATCTAAAAACCTCATTTCTTACCCCAATTACCGACTCCGTCACTTGTGGGAACGTTTTGTTTAATAGTTGTAGCCCGATGTTCTTGTTCTCACTTTGGTGAGAAGCGAACATTACTAATCCGTAAGCATAACATGCTTCTTTATGTTGCATGTTAGCCGCTTTTTCTAAATCACGAAGTCCAATATTCGGATATATTGAGTCAAAATAATTCCTTAACCCATTGCGTAAAATAGCATTTGGGTTCCCCGTAATATATGCGTCAAAGTAAACACATCGTAACTTATGGATTTCCCAATGTGATATCCCCCATCTTTCGAACGAAAGCCTTTTATAAACCAAGGCATTCTTGGAACGTTCTTCAAATGTCTTACAAACTGATCTCGCCTTAAATAGTTGTGTCGAAGAATTCTGACCGACTCTAGACAAGATTTCATCAATCATGTCTCCGGGTAGGTCTCTTAAAATATTGGGTTGTCTATCCATTTTGTGTTTTTATACTGTAAAATAGACAAGAGTTAGATTCATAAAAAAAAAATACTTATTAATACAAGCAATTTTTACATATATCATAAAGCATAAGCACACTGTATTACATATATTACACCACACGAATACAACTATCTTATTCTGACTCGCTTGTTTCTTCTTCTTTGGTTTTGGTTCGTTTTGTCAAGTTTCTAGGGATATATGATGTTCCCCTAATACGAGCCGTAATTTTCCACATTGGTTTAGAAAAACCTGGTGGTTTAGAGGTTCCCGGGTCATTGTTACAACTTAAGGACTTCGGGGGTTGACGATACATATAAAGTTCATCGGGATTGGAATTAGATTTCTCTATTTTTATGCCCTTTCCCTTATTATTTTCTTTTGCCTTTTTAAATTCAGTTGGGGTAATTTCTATAACATCATCGGAATTCTCGTCAGAATCCGATTCATCGGAGAATTGGTAATCCTTCCAATATTTTGCTTCCTTAGCGGAAACACCATTGACCATAATTAACCTTGGTCGGTTGGTTGAGGATTTTCTTTTACTTAACCGTTTTATTATTTCCCCCACCGGTTCTATTTCTTCATCCGGTTCCGATTCTTCTTCCGGTTCCGATTCTTCTTCTGGTTCCGACTCTTCTTCCGGTTCCTCTTCGGGAACTTGTGAATCAGTCCACGAATCATTCCAATTTACATTTGACTCTTCATTATTATTAGGTGAGTCAATGGGACTTGTTCTAGAGGTAGACATCTATCACATAATATCAAACGCGTTAAGAGATTAATATATCACATAATATTCACATGTTAAAAATATATAGTTTCCAACAAAATTTGTTAAGCAATCGTTTTTCAAGTAAACACGGTCGATAAGACACACTAATGCAAAATTCTGGTTCTCTAAGACCAACGCTCGGATACCAACTGAAATGTCCCGTTCTTATTGATTAAAAACGTTCCATATTAATTGATTTCGTTGCGAGGTTTTGACCTCTATATGAGACGTTTTTCAAAGACTGCATTCATTTTAAAACAAACCATAACCTTTATTTCATCAATAAAGGTTTAAAAAGATTTACGTAGATTATCAAATAATGATAATCTAAAATATCCTGTTTACACACGACCATTACATAATGGTTTACAATACAAATATGTTACAACAAAATAAGTTTCTTGAATGCAGTTTTTACACAATATCATACAAGCATGGACTCCAAATCTCGTCCTTATTTAAGTATGCGACAGCGGAAGCTCTTAATAATCACCTGAGAATAAACATGCTTAAAACGTCAACAAAAATGTTGGTGAGTTATAGGTTTAACCTATATATATCAAATCATAATAATAGACCACAAGATTTCATATTTCAATACACATCCCATACATAGAGATAAAAATCATTCATATGGTGAACACCTGGTAACCGACATTAACAAGATGCATATATAAGAATATCCCCATTATTCCGGGACACCCTTCGGATATGATATAAATTTCGAAGTACTAAAGCATCCGGTACTTTGGATGGGGTTTGTTAGGCCCAATAGATCTATCTTTAGGATTCGCGTCAATTAGGGTGTCTGTTCCCTAATTCTTAGATTACCAGACTTAATAAAAAGGGGCATATTCGATTTCGATAATTCAACCATAGAATGTAGTTTCACGTACTTGTGTCTATTTTGTAAATCATTTATAAAACCTGCATGTATTCTCATCCCAAAAATATTAGATTTTAAAAGTGGGACTATAACTCACTTTCACAGATTTTTACTTCGTCGGGAAGTAAGACTTGGCCACTGGTTGATTCACGAACCTATAACAATATATACATATATATCAAAGTATGTTCAAAATATATTTACAACACTTTTAATATATTTTGATGTTTTAAGTTTATTAAGTCAGCTGTCCTCGTTAGTAACCTACAACTAGTTGTCCACAGTTAGATGTACAGAAATAAATCGATAAATATTATCTTGAATCAATCTACGACCCAGTGTATACGTATCTCAGTATTGATCACAACTCAAACTATATATATTTTGGAATCAACCTCAACCCTGTATAGCTAACTCCAACATTCACATATAGAGTGTCTATGGTTGTTCCGAAATATATATAGATGTGTCGACATGATAGGTCGAAACATTGTATACGTGTCTATGGTATCTCAAGATTACATAATATACAATACAAGTTGATTAAGTTATGGTTAGAATAGATTTGTTACCAATTTTCACGTAGCTAAAATGAGAAAAATTATCCAATCTTGTTTTACCCATAACTTCTTCATTTTAAATCCGTTTTGAGTGAATAAAATTGCTATGGTTTCATATTGAACTCTATTTTATGAATCTAAACAGAAAAAGTATAGGTTTATAGTCAGAAAAATAAGTTACAAGTCGTTTTTGTAAAGGTAGTCAATTTAGTCGAAAGAACGACGTCTAGATGACCATTTTAGAAAACATACTTCCACTTTGAGTTTAACCATAATTTTTGGATATAGTTTCATGTTCATAATAAAAATCATTTTCTCAGAATAACAACTTTTAAATCAAAGTTTATCATAGTTTTTAATTAACTAACCCAAAACAGCCCGCGGTGTTACTACGACGGCGTAAATCCGGTTTTACGGTGTTTTTCGTGTTTCCAGGTTTTAAATCATTAAGTTAGTATATAATATAGATATAGAACATGTGTTTAGTTGATTTTAAAAGTCAAGTTAGAAGGATTAACTTTTGTTTGCGAACAAGTTTAGAATTAACTAAACTATGTTCTAGTGATTACAAGTTTAAACCTTCGAATAAGATAGCTTTATATGTATGAATCGAATGATGTTATGAACATCATTACTACCTTAAGTTCCTTGGATAAACCTACTGAAAAATAGAAAAATGGATCTAGCTTCAATGGATCCTTGGATGGCTCGAAGTTCTTGAAGCAGAATCATGACACGAAAACAAGTTCAAGTAAGATCATCACTTGAAATAAGATTGTTATAGTTATAGAAATTGAACCAAAGTTTGAATATGATTATTACCTTGTATTAGAATGATAACCTACTGTAAGAAACAAAGATTTCTTGAGGTTGGATGATCACCTTACAAGATTGGAAGTGAGCTAGCAAACTTGAAAGTATTCTTGATTTTATGTAACTAGAACTTGTAGAATTTATGAAGAACACTTAGAACTTGAAGATAGAACTTGAGAGAGATTAATTAGATGAAGAAAATTGAAGAATGAAAGTGTTTGTAGGTGTTTTTGGTCGTTGGTGTATGGATTAGATATAAAGGATATGTAATTTTGTTTTCATGTAAATAAGTCATGAATGATTACTCATATTTTTGTAATTTTATGAGATATTTCATGCTAGTTGCCAATTGATGGTTCCCACATGTGTTAGGTGACTCACATGGGCTGCTAAGAGCTGATCATTGGAGTGTATATACCAATAGTACATACATCTAAAAGCTGTGTATTGTACGAGTACGAATACGGGTGCATACGAGTAGAATTGTTGATGAAACTGAACGAGGATGTAATTGTAAGCATTTTTGTTAACTAGAAGTATTTTGATAAGTGTATTGAAGTCTTTCAAAAGTGTATAAATACATATTAAAACACTACATGTATATACATTTTAACTGAGTCGTTAAGTCATCGTTAGTCGTTACATGTAAGTGTTGTTTTTAAACCTTTAGGTTAACGATCTTGTTAAATGTTGTTAACCCAATGTTTATAATATAAAATGAGATTTTAAATTATTATATTATCATGTATGAATATCTCTTAATATGATATATATACCTTAAATGTCTTTACAACGATAATCGTTACATATATGTCTCGTTTAAAAATCATTAAGTTAGTAGTCTTGTTTTTACATATGTAGTTCATTGTTAATATACTTAATGATATGTTTACTTATCATAGTATCATGTTAACTATATATATATCCATATATATGTCATCATATAGTTTTTACAAGTTTTAACGTTCGTGAATCACCGGTCAACTTGGGTGGTCAATTGTCTATATGAAACATATTTCAATTAATCAAGTCTTAACAAGTTTGATTGCTTAACATGTTGGAAACATTTAATCATGTAAATATCAATCTCAATTAATATATATAAACATGGAAAAGTTCGGGTCACTACAGCAGAAGCCTGGTATTTATAGGTATAATTCCTGATTCTGATGCCCATGCGAGTGCATGGGGTTTTAGTGAAAATCTCATGCACTCGCAAGGGGTCATGCACTCGCATGGATTTTATGCCTATTTCCCATTCGATCTCATGACCGTCAGATCCAGCTCACATATTTTTTGTTTTCTTGCTTGTCGACACATTATTATATATATATATATATATATATATATATATATATATATATATATATATATATATATATATATATTTATATTAATTATATATATATTATATTATATTCTTGTGCATAGTTTACTCGTAACTTTAGGACCGTTGACTTGCGCGTTGATGCTCGGTTTATGTCTCGGTTTCGGATTTTCGAACGCCCTTTCGTACGCGTAGATATCTTGTACTTTGCATTTCGCGACTTGTACTCTTGTCATTTTTAGACGTTTCTTATCAATAAATTGAACCACTTGGATTGTAACTTGTACGTTTGAGCATTTTAGACGTTTGCGTCTTCAAATCTTCGTTTTCTTCTTTTGTCTTCGCACTTATTTAATATAAACGATTATTACATAAAAATGGAACAATAGTAACTAAAAGCTTTACATATTGGAAGGATATTGATACCAAATATATGTTCATTTAGAGCACTATCAAATATCCCCACACTTGAACGTTGCTTTTCCTCAAGCAATACAGAACTTGAAATAAAAAACACTTCACTCGAATCACCTTTTTTATTCTCACACTTTGTACATCAGTGATTTTGATACAGCGGTATAAACAATGATAGTAACGATGTGGTTTACAGTTCTACATGACTATGAAAATCTAGATCCTTTAAGGAAATTGAATCTTTATGAAAACATTTGATCTTTTGAAAATTCATTCTAGCTTTTACCCTAGATAAGTTTTCCGGAATAACCCTTCACCGATGTTTGCAAAATGTTTTTGTGGGTTTGGTGGGTTTCAGATTTGAAAATTTTAGCTCAAACTTATGGTTTTGTGTCACCCACTTACTAACCTTGTATTAGGAAAGCAACACGTCTAGTTTACTTGCTCCGTATATTACCTTTCGGTAAACTACCGTTCGGTTGTAAAGGAAAGCGTTGAACAAGTAACTGTTAAGGTAATGTCCCGTGACATGCTTTTGATTATGGTCTATAACTTGTCGAATGAAATTACTATCCTTTGTAGGAGCAATAGTAAAGATCATCCTATAGTTTTTTGATCTGGCACAAGGTCCTGTCTTCGACCATGCTATGCAACCACCGTTCTTACGGTTGACACCCGATTTGGTTCAAGTGACCTAATGAATTTCGGCGAATTCTTAGGATTTTACGTTCAATGGTAATGAATGCATTTGAAAATAGGTTTTCAGAAAATAAATCGGTTTTAATTTGATCAAAATATTTTCTCGTTCAAGCTCGAGTTTAGATATCATCGAATTCCATGAGTTTGTAATTCTCAATCTTTAAAGTCAATCTCAAGGATTGAGTAATATCAGTCTTAAAAGCTGATTTTTAATCTTTAAGGAGATTATCCTTTCTGGGGGTCTGATTCATTAGTCTTATCAAGCTAATTTGCACGGCACCCTCCCCATTTTACGAGATAGATCCTCTCATGGTTAGGATAAGTCTGACCACTTGGCGACCCTGTTTGATGTTGAGGTCCGTGGATTTCCAGCTGATTTTCTAGAAACATTTTCAAGGTTTTTCGTAGACTCTACAACTGGTCTGGATGACAACTTCCTGACCTAAATCAAGAAGCGCGTGTCTTTTTCAGAAGACTTTACTTCCTTTTAATGATCGAATTGATTCATCGTGTAGATCCATCTTTCTTTCAAAGGTATTACAATAAATCAGGTAAAACTGATTAGTTTAGTCCAAAGCAAAAGTACCTGCAATAATCTGTACCAAATATGTGATATGTGTTTTAAAGAAATTGGTAAATTCTTCCCACACTTAGCTTTTATTTATTTTTTTCTTTGCCTTTTTATTCTCCTCTATTCCATTTTAAATGAATTCTAACATTTTGGGTTGTTTCTCCATTTATATTCTCTCCGAGGTAACAATAATTTCGGCATTAACACCTAGTTTTATCGTTCATAAATATGTATAAACATGATTTTGAATACATTTAGTTGAATTTTTTTTTCTTCAAATTTTCACAAAATTTGGCAATTAAACTAAGTGTAAACCCGAGAGAATTTATAACCCTTCCCCACACTTGAGATCATGCAATGCCCTCATTTGCATGAAATCAGACTATAATTATAAATTCATGAGGGTGATTAGTGTAGAAAAGTGATTAAAAATACCGAGTTTGTAAACATATTATTTTATATCACATTTTATATTTTGCGTCTTGTCTTCAAAATTAATAGCTTTTGCTGAACTTAATGCCAGTCTTTGAAAGTGCGATGTTTTACCCTGTATATATATATATATATATATATATATATATATATATATATATATATATATATATATATATAAACCTTTATTTATTAAAATAATTAAAATGAATAATTTTTTTAAAATTTTGTTTCCTTTTACTTTAGGTAGTTTCGGTATGTTTACCTAGTCCGTCCCTCGACAAAATTTAAAATTTGTCGTTAAAGCGATTGTTTTAAAAGCAAAGATTTTTTTGGTTTTTTAATTTTTTTTTGGTATACTTTAGATCAATAAAATTAAAAATAATGATAACAAAATTTTTCACCCCGCCTTCGGGTAAAGCAATTTCGGTTCCATGACCTAGTCTTCAACTTACGATGAATTTTAGAAATCATTTTTTAAACTTAATGAAATAAAGTAATTTTTTTGTTTTTAAATTCACACCAAACTTAAATTCAAAAATGCATATTAATTTCATACAAAACCTACAAAACAAAAATTCAGAATGGGGGAGAAAACTAGTTCTTTAGTGTCTGCTAGTGGAAAAAACCAATCGGATTCCATTCTTGGAACTACACGAGAACAGAACAACTAACTCTAGACAGTATTTTCTTTTTAGAACATTTGAATCTCTCCACACTTAGGTAGCTATGGTGTCGAAATTGTGATTAACTTCATCATCAATTTCTTTTGGACCATAATCAACTTGCATATCTGTGACTTTTGCTTTAAGCCATTGGTCAGATTCCTGTGTAATATCCACAAATTCAACTAGTTTAGCCTTTTCTTTAGGCGATAGATTAGATACTAACCGGTTACATAACTTAAAGTTCCCCTTGGTTCTAGCATCGCAAATCCGTTTAATAAGTTTCTTCATTGAACTATTAATAACGGGGTCATTTAATTTCGTATCAACAACGGGGTTCTTTGTTATCAGGTCATCATTAGGTGTTGCTTCATCTTCCCCACACTTAGGCGTTTTATTATTGTTAAGCACTACCGTTGGAGTTGGTAAAACAACATGGTTTTCACCGATCATCTTTGTTGGTTCAACGGTTTTGGTTGGTGGAGATTTAGACTTTCGACTCACAAAGGTGACCGATTTGTCACCAACACTAAGTGTCATTCTACCCTCTCTTACATTAATGAACACCTCGGTGGACGCTAAGAATGGTCGACCTAAAATTAGAGGAATGTTTGGGTCCACTTCTATGTCAATGACAATAAATTCAACTAGAAAGGTTAAATTACCTACTTGAACTGGTAGGTTGTCAACAATTCCAACTGGGTGCTTAATGGTTTGATCAAAGAGTCTAACACTCATTTTCGTTGGACTTAACTCACCTACTCCTAATCTCTTATATAATGAAAGAGGCATAACACTCACACTTTCACCTAAATCTGCTAGTGCATCATACATGACACAATCACTAAGTAGACAAGGAACAATAAATTCACTCGGATCACCCAACCTGGATGGAACTTTTGGTGGAACTGTCTTCACCGGGTTTATTTTTACGGTTTTTGTTTCTTGTACTTTTTTATTCTTCTTCTTCTTTCCAGAGGTATCACAAACTTTATTACCTATCACTTGCTCATACTCAACTCCTTTTCTTGGAAACGGGATGGGTGGTCTGTATGGTGCCACCACTAGCTTTACATACTCGGGTGGTGGTGGCGTTGTAACTTCTTCATTGTTACTCACATCTAAAACCTTCCCATCTTCTGGTGTTGGTTTTTCAGAATTCGTTGAAACCATATTAACATTCTCATTCTGAGGATTTACTTCAGTATTACTCGGTAGCTTTCCTTGTTCCCTCTCACTCATCATGCTAGCAAGAGTACCTACGTGTTTTTCTAGATTCAAAATGGAAGCTTGTTGAGTTCTTAATGACTGATCAAACCTCTCATTTGTTTGGGTTTGAGATGTAATAAATTGTATTTGAGATTCCATTAGCTTTGCCATCATTTCTTCTAGATTTGGCTTTTTCTCTTCGGTTTGTTGTGGTGGTTTATACAAGCTAGGTTTTTATTGATTGAAAGTGTTTTTTTGAGTTGGTTGGTTATTCATACCTTTTTGGTTGTACGAGTTATTGTTGGGTCCATTTGGATTGTAAAGAATGTTTTGATTTCGATTGAAGTTTGGCCTTGGCGGTTGATAATTATTTTGATAATTATTTCCCGGCCTTTGGTTCATGTAGGAAACATTCTCATGTTGGTCCATCGTTTGCTCAATGTGACAATCTTTCATTAAGTGTGGTCCACCGCATTGCTCACAACTGATTCGTATTGTGTGAATATCTTTATTCATCTTTTCCATTCGTCTTTCGAAAGCATCTATTTTTGCGAAAACGGAATCAAAGTCATGGCTAGAATCGGCTCTAGCCGCTTTAGATGAACGAATGATATCTTTTTCTTGGTGCCACTCATGTGAGTGGGAGGCAGTGTTAACAATAATTTTGTGAGCTTCGGTTGCGGTTTTCTTCAAAATAGAACCACCAGCTGCTATGTCGATGTCTTTTCGTGTAGCAATGTCGACATCTTGGTAGAATATTTGTACTATTTGATAAGTATCTAAACCGTGTTGAGGACATCCTCTCAACAATTTTCAAAATCTTGTTCACGCTTCATATAGAGTTTCATTTAGCTTTTGTGTGAACGTAATAATTTCTCCTTGAAGTCTCACGGCTTTAGATGCCGGAAAGAATTGTTTAAGAAAATTTTCAACTAAGACATCCCATGTGTCAATCGCCCCTTCAGGTAACGATTCTAACCAATCTTTGGCTTCTTCCTTTAAAGTCCAGGGAAATAACATGAGATAGATATGTTCATCCTCAACTTCTCTGATCTTAAATAGAGTACAAATCCTATTAAAAGTTCAAAGATGTTCGTTTGGATCTTCTTTTGGCGTACCACTATATTGGCATTGATTAGTTACCATGTGTAGTATTTGTCCTTTGATTTCATAATCTGGCGCATTAATATCTGGCTTAATAATGGCGTAACCTTGGCCAGTGCGTGTAGCTCTCATTCGATCTTCCATACTTAGAGGTTCAGTTACTTCCATTATTGAATTTGTTGAATACGAATCACTAGAGGATTCTGATTTAACGGTTTGTAGTTCAGGAGGAATGATTAGTGTTTCAGGATCTTGGAATTGTCCTTGAATATCCTCCGGGTTTTCAGTTTTGAAGTCGGGTTCAAAAGATAGATTATCGGAAATTTGAGTTGGAGTACTTGTTCGACTTGACAATGATTCTAAAGAAAAATCAATGGCGATAATATTGGCTAGATGTCTTGATCTGGTTACAGGTGGTGAACGTATGAAAGGTGGTGAACGTTTTACTCGGTGCATTCACTGAATATCCTATTAGTTATAAAAGATAAAAATTATATAAGTTATCAAATTAATATACTTTTCTGATTTTGCCCACGTTTCGAATAGCCAATAGATGCAGCAGGTAGCCAGGACCCTTTAAATCGGAAGCCCACAACTCGCCACTAACAAATCTAACTATTACTACGAACTAGAAAATTTTGGATGTCTATCAATTTAACCACTTAAAATAATTTTTTGTTTTGAAATTATAGAGAAGAAATAGAAAATTCTATGTCCTAAAAACTAGAGCGTCGAGAAATAAGAAAGAAAAAGAGCGCGTCGAAAAACGTCGAAAAATAAAAAGTCGAAAAACAATAATAAGAAAGTAGAGCGTCGGAACTTAAAAGTCTAAAAACTAAATATAAAAAGTTGTGCCTAAAGGTATTAAAGCTTAAAAGAAAATCTATATCCAAAACAGCAATAACTTAAAAGGCACTAAAATTTATAAATGGCGTCGCAAAATTCTAAAACGCCTAAGTCTGAATCTAAAGAAAAAGCACTTAAGGGATTTTACGGAAAATCTTAAAATTCTAGATATATAAAAATAACTACGGCAAAATACTAACTTAAAACTAATTACGAACGAAAAATTATAAAAGTTACGCTTTAACAAATAAAAAGATACAAAATATAAAACTAGCTTAAAGTTATAAAAATACAATTTTATAAAAATATTATTTTTATATTATTTATTTTATAAAAGTATCAATTTATAATTAATAAAACTAATTTAAACTAAATATTAAAAATTAAATACAACTAAAACTAAATATTATTAAATTAAAAACCCTAATTATAATTAATTAATAATAATAATTATAATTATTAACCCTAATCCGTACGCGTACCAGGTATCAGAACTATCATTCAGTCTCATGCGACCGCATGAGATTTAGTTGCCTAGGCCATGCGATCGCATGGCTTTTGGATCCAGTTCAGATGTTGGGCTGCTACAGTGTAGTGGCCCGATTATTATTATTTTTTATTTTTTTTTATTTTTCTGTTTTTAATTTATTTATATAAAATAAATAAAAACTTAATTTTTAAAAACTAAAATAGAAATAGAAGAACTTTATAATTTTATATATTTTAAACAAACTCTTAAAAAAATATATATATATTTCGTTTTTCTTTTTTATATTTTTGTATTTTTAATATTTAAAACGTATTTTTACAAAAAGAAATTAAAACTTAATAAAAATCTTTTTTTATAACGTTTCCCTTTCGGCGTTGTTGAGAGTTCCCCGACAGCGGCACCAAAAACTTGATGTGTGTGAGGTGTAGTACGAAATAGTATTATTTTTATACCGAAATACGATACAATTTACACAAGTTTTATTTATTTATATAGATGGGATATACTTAAATCTTGCTACAACACTTATAGGCAGTGTACCTAATCGTAGAGTAGTGTAGTTTTTAGTAAGTCCGGTTCGTTCCACAGGGAGCTAGCTGAGTTTAACGCTATATTTTTTTACAACTATATTTATATAAAATATATATAATTATATATAGTAATATTATTATAAAAGGGGGTTTTTACCGTTTAATGACCGGTTTATCGATTTTATATTTTAAGTGTAAAGATAAATGACGATAATATAAATGACAGAATTTAAATTGCGATAAAGTAAATTGCAGTAATTAAAATGACAGTAAATAAAGGTACGATGAAATATGAAATAAAAGTATTATGCTTATTTAAACTTCCGTAATCATGATGTTTGACGTTTTGATTTTAATTTATTATCCTGGGTTAATTGTCCTTTATCCTGGATTATTTGATACCTATTTAGTTTTTGTCCATAATAGTCCATCGGTCATAATTATAAAGTGCGAAAGTCTTCGTCAAATTAACCTTATACCCGAAGTCAAATATTCCAACTAATTGGGGACTTAAACTATAATAAGGTCTTAATACTTTGTTAATGATTACACTAGGTTATCGACTGTGTGTAATCCAAGGTTTTAATACTTTATTAACAATTACACCAATTTTCCTTGTGTGTAATTCACCCCTATTTTAATTAGTCCATGATATATTAATTTATCCATTTGGCCAAAATGAATAATCAATTATCCAATCCAATTGATTAATTAAATGATTGTAAACGATGTCGTATAAACGTCACTAAATAGGACATTCGTAATCAATTTAATAATTATTAGATTAACTAATTTGAAGATATGTTCGACAGATTCCAATGAGTTGTCATTCAGTTAGACAATACCCCCTACCTATTAATAGTCAATAGTCCAATGTTCACAAGTGTCGGTATTTTGTCCAAACCCGAATTATGGTACAAAATCCAATAACCCCATCTTAATATTTAGCCCAACATCAAAATTACTTCAGCTCAAATAAGCATAATAATAACTTAGTTACGAGACATTAATTTAAAACGGAAGAACATAGCTTACAGTGATTATTTATCGCGTAGCGTTACCCGCACAGAGTTTTGACTTTAAAACCCGTAAAAAATTTCTTACAATAACCCAACTAAACCATAATTTATTATTAATCTTAAATTAAAATTAAAATTATAATAAATATATTACATATAGAGAAGAGAGATTGATATTGGTGTCCATTTCGTCGAGCAGAAGCCTGGTATTTATAGGCATAATTCCTGATTCTGATGCCCATGCGAGTGCATGGGGTTTTAGTGTAAATCTCATGCACTCGCATGGGCTCATGTACTCGCATGGATTATATGCCTATTTCCCATGCGATCGCATGGTCGTCAGATCCAGCTCACATATGTTTTGTTTTCTTGCTTGTCGACATATTATTATATATATAATATATATATAATTTATATTAATTATATATATATTATATTATATTCTTGTGCATAGTTGACTCGTAATTTTAGGACCGTTGACTCGCGCGTTGATGCTCGGTTTATGTCTCGGTTCCGTATTTTCAAACGTCCTTTCGTACGCGTAGATATCTTGTACTTTGCGTTTCGCGACTTATACTCTTGTCATTTTTAGACGTTTATTATCAATAAATTGAACCACTTGGATTGTAACTTGTACGTTTGAGCATTTTGGACGTTTTCGTCTTCAAATCTTCATTTTCTTCTTTTGTCTTCGCACTTATTTAATATAAACGATTATTACATAAAAATGGAACAATAGTAACTAAAAGCTTTACATATTGGAAGGATATTGATACCAAATATAAGTTCATTTAGAGCACTATCACCTGGTCTCCCACCGCATCGAGAAATTGAGTTTCAGATAGACTTCGTGCCAGGAGCGGCACCGGTGGCTCGCGCACCGTACAGACTCTCACCCCCAGAGCTTCAAGAGTTGTCTAGTCAATTGCAAGAGTTGTTAGACAGGGGATTTATTCGACCGAGTTCTTCGCCTTGGGGAGCTCCAGTCCTGTTTGTTAAGAAGAAGGATGGGTCGATGAGATTGTGTATCAACTACAGAGAATTGAACAAGTTGACAATCAAGAA
Source organism: Rutidosis leptorrhynchoides (assembly GCF_046630445.1). Taxonomy (NCBI): domain Eukaryota; kingdom Viridiplantae; phylum Streptophyta; class Magnoliopsida; order Asterales; family Asteraceae; genus Rutidosis; species Rutidosis leptorrhynchoides. The sequence continues at coordinate 130,073,725 of NC_092336.1, forward strand.
TCGGTATCCGCTTGTAACAACCCAACCCGATAACCGACCATAAACAGTCCCAAAAAAAAAAAAAAAGCTGCTGGACAGGGGAGTGCGCGGCGTGCATCCCCTGTAGTGCACGGCGCGCACAGAGCACTCCAGCTTCTGTCCGAACTGTTTTTAACACACAAAAAGATGGACCACTTCCCGACATTTTTAGACCGAACGCTTTTCATAACAAACTTATATATGTAAAACTAACACGAATCAAACATAAAAATGATGTTTTACAAGCGGGGCCCACACGACCCAAAATACAAGTTTAATACAAGTTTAGAGTTTCGACCACCAAAAAGTTTAAGTTCCAAACTACACAATGAGCATGGCGTTTGGGATTAAACTACCCAACTACCGGTCAAACTCCAAGAGCTATTAAAGCCAAAAGCGTCCCCTAGCATCAAGCGGGATCTCTAGTCCCATACGATGCCCTTACCCTTGTCCAAAACCGAACCTATAAAATGGTAAACAACGAGAGGGTAAGAAAAGCTTAGTGAAATGCAATAATTATACGAATACATATATAATTATACCTACTTGCATACACTTACACAAACCGCAAACATGCTAGCAACACAATTAGCTTATCGTCACATTAACAAGCTATAATCTCCAATACCACAATCTAGCAACAACCGCATAATAATATAACTCGAAATGATATAATATGCTTACAACACAAGTAACCATGGTCGACCAATAGTACAAGGGAACGGCGCTCGCGAAAACGCCATCGGTGTTCATAACATCCATTAGGGCACTTAACACCTCGCACCACTAACCCCTAGGGTGGCACCTTAACACCTCGGCACATCACCCCGAGTGGCATCTTAACACCTCTATGCAACACTCATTATTTTACGGAGTGGTGTCTTAACACCTCGACACTACACTCCTAGGTGGCATCTTAACACCTCGATGCTACACCCGAGTGGCATCTTAACACTTCGATGCTACACCCTTCACGTGAAACGTGGTGTCTTAACACCTCGACACTACACCTTTCACGCTACAACAAATAGATACATTATATACATACGCATATAATTATTCCACTCACATTAACAATTAGATGACGATTTCAACCTCCACAAGCTTCAAAGCAAAGTACCTAATATAATAAGTACTTGATCAACACACAAGCTAAGTGGACTCAATACTAACACTTACACATGAGCATTTAATGACTTAATGTATTAAATCGCCCATTTATACCAAAACCACCCAATTAAAGTCAAGACCTCCACTAATCACTTAAAAGCTAGTGATTAAGGTCCAACAACACCAACTAATACATAATTAGGGTAATTCATACCCATTTTTCCAAACTAGGTCAATTTATTACCTAAATAACCATTTTAAGACAACACACCCATTTCGGGTCATCCATTAACTAACCAACACCCATTTACTAAATAACTAGGTGTGTTAGCAATTAACTCACCAATTAGGGTTCATAAACATCATTTAATACTTTGAAACCCTAGACTAGTCACCAATTAGTATTCAAGACTCAATTTTACCCAAGAACACCAAAAATCACCAATAATGGGTTTTGTGTTCATCATTTACTCAAACCCTAATCCTTACACTAAATCAAAGTAAGGAAAATAAAATTAGAACATACCACAACGAAGCTAGAGATAAGATGAACGACTTTAATGCTTGAACTTTAACCCAAAACAAGCTCCTTCCTCTTGGATTTAAGCTTTCTCTATCAAAAATCACAATCTCTCTCTAGAATTAAAGTTAAAGTGATAAGGTTGTTGATAATGGAGTAATGGTGCTCCACAAACTGACCTATCTGTCTTTAACCCGTCCATAAGTGAATTTACCAAAATACCCATCAAAATATCTGATTTAAAAAGCTGTAACCCGGCTACAGTAAGGGTGCGCGGCGCGCTCCCTTTAGTGTGCGCGGCGCGCACTAGGCTCAGCTCACTCAGTGACTTCTGTTTAACTGCACAACATCACCCACACTATATGTAACATATTTACACTGCTGTACAAACTGATTAGAGTCTTACAACTCTCCCCCACTTAGATTGGATCACGTCCTCGTGATCCGCACCAAATACTTGAAGTTAAGCACTCTACCTTGAACATTTCCGTCTCCAATGCGGAATTACACTTGTAGCAATCACTCATCCGGGTTCTCACTTCGTACACTAACGCATCATAATACAACAACCGTACTTCACACTTCCATTCGATCAAAATTCTCACCACTCACTCAGAAATACACCGCGAAAACATCATAATATATCTTTCCAAAATCCATAGCACTCCATCATTTCACGATATCGGGTAACCAACCCACGAGACCCAATAACTACAACCGTTTGCTCTTACGCCGAGTATTCAAACTCGTACCCTACACTCCACAATCGTCCTAAAAGTAGTACAATCCACCTACAATCATTGTCGTCACGCCTATAAATCGTGGAATATTCGGGAATCATCCCGACACTTTTCGAAAATCTCTCGTATCCCTCTATCGGGAACTTGGCCATACCGTCTCACGTCGCTAACTACCTTCGCAATTAACTCCAAAGTCCAACTTGGGGCTTTTTCAAAGACCATCAAAGCTTTCCTTTCCTAAATGAGCGACACCCGTTCGCTCATCACGTCTACTAGATAGGAACTTTTCCGCATTCTCCGGCGTTGGTCATACTAAATAATCCTTCCAAGGACTCGCTATAAGATATTCGAACCTCGGTCTTTCAAATAATTTGAGTGTCAACGCTCGCTAAACATCACACTATACCACCGTTGTAAATTTGAGTTTTTCACCGGTACCCAAAATCAAAGCAATCACATCATCGGGGTCAAAAGTTACACTAGTAGGTATAAGGAGGCACCTGACGTTGTGTTATCCAACTCCGATTACTAACACCGAGTATCCCAGACTCGACCCTTATGGGGTCTACTCCTGATGTCACACGTCACCTAACTACACGCGGTCACACAAATCTAACGAACCTTACGGCTCGACACCCATGACTTCCTAGCAGCACCTGCTAGTCACTATCCACCTAGGCCGCATAGCTAGTCTACTTATATTCCATCTCAACACTAAGGAGGCGCTTGGAACACCAAGGCTTACACCTTTCCAACTTGGTCCTAACCATTAACCCGGCTACCTACATACATAAGGATAGTTAACCACCAAGACTCTACTCGCACACGAACGCGATTAACGGAAATGCCTCTAGAACGGCACACCGCGTACACCCCCAAAATCATAAAAGAAAAGAGTGGCCGTGAAGAGCGTACAACACTCGCCACACAATCACAAAACCGCCATTGAAATCGAATCGTCAATTAATCATTAATTCGAAGATTATTCCAATAAATAAATGCACACTTGCACGCATTCTGAAACGTGCAATACATACAACATCCGAAGTCTATAATGATCACTTAGAATACGCGAAGTCGTCACGTATTCTTCCAACTTCTATAGACAATCATTCTCTAAGAGTCAACATTAATAACCAAATTGTCACCCGCAATTTACTAAAGTCCACAAGTCCGAGTACAAAGTTTGCTCAATCCCTTATATCGGGAAGAACTTAACCGATCTCGTGCCAAGATATCAATCCCCTAGCGTACCCTTACCAAGTACAATGCTAAAAACCACCAAGTCTCAACCTAATGTCAACAACCCAAAAGATGAAGGCCAAGTAAAAATGAATCCTTACGGATAACACCTTCCACCTAACACCCCTCTTGGTACGCATACACGGCTAATACGCATCTACCACAAGTATTTGATCAGAACACGGCTATTGTATCACTAGTCACACAACATGGTTCTCATGACCGAACCACCGGCGTATACAACTAGTAGTTTTCAATACTAACAATAAGAAGGTTATTCAATACAAAACTCAAGGTGTACAAAAACGGCTATCGTGATATATCCGTAGTGCGCAAAAATGGCTATTGCAACACTACCAACAATATGTGTGTGAAACACGGCTACCGCACTATTAATACCAATGTGTGAGTAAAACCGACTATTACTCACAACCATGTGCACAAAACGGCTATGTGCACAATTCCTACGGGCAAATTAAAATCGTAAATATACAAGTAACGGTTCTTCCCGAGAGCCGCTTGCCATCCATCACAACCAAGGGTGGTAACGAAGAGTTAATCCTTCCGGATATCCCTCATCACCTATCACAAGTCAAACGCGGTCAACAGAGAGATGACCCCAAATAAACACATATATCTAATTTCCTCGTAGTACACAAAATGGCTATTTTGTAACTACTACCCAAAGTATACGACAATGAGGCATCGTACCCTTTCTCAAATCCCATTACGCTTCCTCGGTAGGAATATAAATCCTAATGAAGTCGACACAATTTCTTTGATGTAACACTACCAACTTCCTAACGTAGAACCTCGTTCCTAAATCAAATCGTCAAGATTACAAAGTCAAACGATTTCGCCATTTACCGTCGTACACGACCATACTTGGCGTCGGTCCCTCTTCCTGAATTCTCGAGAGCTCAATTCGATAATAATAAATACTAACGTCTACCGTCACCCGATTGCGCCACTAAAGTGATGACACAATGTCCACATAACACGTATCCTTTTAGAACGAAATTACCGCTACCCGCAAGGTAGACTTTTCAAACTATCAAATCCTTTCTACCCGTTACCACTACGAAAGCATCCGGTCAACGATACACACATGCTCTCAAGGGTTTCACCCACTTCACTACAAACGCGAACACGCGCTCACAACCTAACGCCAAATTTCGTTCTCATGGCTTAGTGGATTCATTTACCCTATCACTAAGAAATGCTTGGTTGCACTAAGTCTTACGCCCTCGTCCGTCAATACAAATGTCATCATGGGGTGTTTCCATTAGGAATGTCACCCGCATCAATACTACGTATTACCACTATGCATTCGTCCCCAGGGCGCGTTTCCACGAGTCAACGACTCAGGCGCTACCCTGGTGTACTATCATCAAAACCATCAACAAATCTAATCTTCACCGAGTTCACTTGAGTCTAAATAGATCTCGAAGCAAAGTTTAAGTCCCTAATACATACACGAATCCATCGGCACAAATAAACAATAATAAGGCATATTTGTACCAAAGACGAAAATACCTGAAACATCATCGTTGGACCCTTGCGCTCCACTGATCATCAGATAGTCACGCTCTAACCTCCTAACCGGATCTACAAATGATTCGGAACACTCCGACTTACGGTGTCCCTTCTTTTGGCAAATAAAGCACTTGATCGTGCTTAAAGGTACACTCGTACAATCCCGTGCAAAATGACCTCGTCCTCCACACCGAAAGCACGTAGGCCCATAACCTGTCTTACTCCTCTTCTTCACTTTTTCAACACCTCCGGGCGTACTTCTCGCCCTTTTACTAGGAGCACCTCTTGATTCTAACTTTCTCTTACCCAAAGAGTGATCAGCAAATTTTGAAGCATGAGATTCAATCCCCATAGTTGTTCCTTCGTCACCGTCACCTTGAGGTTTAGGAAACCTCTTTTCTAACTCTTCCTTCACGACCTTAGGCACTCGGTCTCGAACCATCTCGGTCACTATTCCCTCGAACGACTCTTGGAGAACTTGCTTAACCTTGTTGGCGAAAATCAAGATATAGCGTTCAAACTCCGCCTCAATCCTTAATGTTAACTCATCCTTCCCCTCATGAATAGGCGCGCCCGTTCCGGTTCCATATTCCGTCTTCATTCTAAAGAATGCATATAGATTAAACAACGAAACGAAAAGGAACGACATACATATACCACACCGCCCCATCTTGGTTGATACTTGTCGTACATTGCTTGTTTGACACGTCTTGAACCCGTAACAATGGTAGCTAATCATTGTTACGCGAGCACGTCGCATTAACTTGCTAGTACAACGTCTATCTCGCTTGATGATTGCTAAAACAACACAAAACGATTAGTGCAAGGTTAGTTCACATAGACCTAAGCACTAACCAAATCCCCGGTCCGACCCGTCTCCTACAAGTCCCGTAAAAAGCGCATACACATTAAAGTCTAAGTCTAGGCACCTATCTCAAGTCGCCTAAATCCCTTAGACCATGCTCTGATACCACTTGTAACAACCCAACCCGATAACCGACCATAAACAGTCCCAAAAAAAAAAATTTAAAAGCTGCTGGACAGGGGAGTGCGCGGCGCGCATCCCCTGTAGTGCGCGGCGCGCACAGAGCACTCCAGCTTCTGTCCGAACTGTTTTTAACACACAAAAAGATGGACCACTTCCCGACATTTTTAGACCGAACGCTTTTCACAACAAACTTATATATGTAAAACTAACACGAATCAAACATAAAAATGATGTTTTACAAGCGGGGCCCACACGACCCAAAATACAAGTTTAATACAAGTTTAGAGTTTTGACCACCAAAAAGTTTAAGTTCCAAACTACACAATGAGCATGGCGTTTGGGATTAAACTACCCAACTACCGGTCAAACTCCAAGAGCTACTAAAGCCAAAAGCGTCCCCTAGCATCAAGCGGGATCACTAGTCCCATACGATGCCCTTACCCTTGTCCAAAACCGAACCTATAAAATGGTAAACAACGAGAGGGTAAGCAAGGCTTAGTGAAATGCAATAATTATACGAATACATATATAATTATACCTACTTGCATACACTTACACAAACCGCAAACATGCTAGCAACACAATTAGCTTATCGTCACATTAACAAGCTATAATCTCTAATACCATAATCTAGCAACAACCGCATAATAATATAACTCGAAATGATATAATATGCTTACAACACAAGTAACCATGGTCGACCAATAGTACAAGGGAACGGCGCTCGCGAAAATGCCATCGGTGTTCATAACATCCATTAGGGCACTTAACACCTCGCACCACTAACCCCTAGGGTGGCATCTTAACACCTCGGCACATCACCCCGAGTGGCATCTTAACACCTCGATGCAACACTCATTATTTTACGGAGTGGTGTCTTAACACCTCGACACTACACTCCTAGGTGGCATCTTAACACCTCGATGCTACACCCGAGTGGCATCTTAACACTTCGATGCTACACCCTTCACGTGAAACGTGGTGTCTTAACACCTCGACACTACACCTTTCACGCTACAACAAATAGATACATTATATACATACGCATATAATTATTCCACTCACCTTAACAATTAGATGACGATTTCAACCTCCACAAGCTTCAAAGCAAAGTACCTAATATAATAAGTACTTGATCAACACACAAGCTAAGTGGACTCAATACTAACACTTACACATAAGCATTTAATGACTTAATGTATTAAATCGCCCATTTATACCAAAACCGCCCAATTAAAGTCAAGACCACCACTAATCACTTAAAAGCTAGTGATTAAGGTCCAACAACACCAACTAATACATAATTAGGGTAATTCATACCCATCTTTCCAAACTAGGTCAATTTATTACCCAAATAACCATTTTAAGACAACACACCCATTTCGGGTCATCCACTAACTAACCAACGCCCATTTACTAAATAACTAGGTGTGTTAGCAATTAACTCACCAATTAGGGTTCATAAACATCATTTAATACTTTGAAACCCTAGACTAGTCACCAATTAGTATTCAAGACTCAATTTTACCCAAGAACACCCAAAATCACCAATAATGGGTTTTGTGTTCATCATTTACTCAAACCCTAACCCTTACACTAAATCAAAGTAAGAAAAATAAAATTAGAACATACCACAACAAAGCTAGAGATAAGATGAACGACTTTAATGCTTGAACTTTAACCCAAAACAAGCTCCTTCCTCTTGGATTTAAGCTTTCTCTCTCAAAAATCACAATCTCTCTCTAGAATTAAAGTTAAAGTGATAAGGTTGTTGATAATGGAGTAATGGTGCTCCACAAACTGACCTATCTGTCTTTAACCCGTCCATAAGTGAATTTACCAAAATGCCCATCAAAATATCTGATTTAAAAAGCTGGAACCCGGCTACAGTAAGGGTTCGCGGCGCGCTCCCTTTAGTGTGCACGGCGCGCACTAGGCTCAGCTCACTCAGTGACTTCTGTTTAACTACACAACATCACCCACACTCTATGTAACATATTTACACTGATGTACAAACTGATTAGGGTCTTACACCGCTACCGAGGATTGATGACTTATTTGATCAGCTGCAAGGATCCAGTTGTTATTTGAAGATTGATTTGAGATCCGGGTATCACCAATTGAGAGTCAAAGAAGCTGATGTCCCGAAGACAATGTTTAGAACACGATATGGACATTATGAGTTTACAGTGATGTCGTTTGGTTTGACGAACGCACCAGCAGTGTTCATGGACCTCATGAACCGTGTGTGTAAGCCATACCTAGATAAATTCATCATTGTGTTTATTGATGATATATTGGTGTACTCCAAGAACAGAGAAGAGCACGAGCAGCATCTACGTTCGATATTGACTATGCTTAGAGAAGAGCAGTTGTATGCAAAGTTCTCTAAGTGTGACTTTTGGTTACCAGAAGTACAATTTCTTGGCCATGTTGTACGGGCCAATGGAATACAGGTCGATCCAGCAAAGATTGAGTCAGTTAAGAATTGGGAAACTCCAAAGACGCCAACCCAGATTAGGAAATTTTTGGGTCTAGCTGGTTACTACAGAAGATTCATTGAAGGATTCTCTAAGATCGCCCGACCATTAATCGCGTTGACTCATAAGGGCAAGAAATTTGAGTGGTCAGAACCGCAGGAGACTGCATTTCAGTTGTTGAAAGAGAAGTTAACAACTGCACCAGTATTGTCTCTACCCGAGGGAAGTGAAGATTTTGTTGTTTATTTTGATGCCTCACGTCAAGGAATGGGTTGCGTGCTTATGCAACGAAATAAGGTTATTGCTTATGGATCGCATCAGTTAAAGATTCACGAGCAGAACTACACTACGCACGAACTTGAGTTAGGAGCTGTTGTCTTTGCACTTAAAATGTAGAGACACTACCTGTTTGGAACCAAGTTCACTATCTTCACTGACCATAAGAGTTTACAGCACATATACGATCAGAAACAGCTCAACATGAGACAACGACGTTGGATGGAACTACTTAACAATTATAACTGCGAACTTCAATACCATCCGGGCAAGGCGAATGTTGTGGCGGATGCCCTAAGCAGAAAGGAGTGAGAGAAACCTCTTAGGGTTAAAGCTCTTAACATAGTTGTTCATACAAATCTCACATCACAAATCCACGAAGCACAACAAGAAGCCATGAAACAAGAAAATGTCGATGTTGAATTTCTCCGAGGAATGGATAAGAAATTTTACATCAAAGAGGACGGAACACGGTACTTTGCTAACTGAATTTGGGTACCAAAGTTTGGTGGATTGAGAGAACTAGTGTTGGAGGAAGCACACAAGTCGAGATACTCAATTCATCCGGGATCAGATAAAATGTACCAAGATTTGAAGGCTTTTTATTGGTGGACGAATTTGAAAGCTGACATTGCTACCTATGTCAGAAAGTGCTTGACTTGTGCTAAAGTCAAGGCTGAACATCAGAAGCCATCAGGATTATTAACTCAACCAGAGATTCCCAGTGGAAGTGGGAAGGTATTTCCATGGACTTCATTAAGAAACTACCAAGAACGGCGGGAGGTCACGATACTATTTGGGTTATCATGGATCGTCTCACTAAGTCTGTACACTTCTTACCGATAAGAGAAACTGATAAAATGGAGAAGTTGGCTCAGATCTACATTAAGGAAGTCGTCTCTAGGCATGGAGTGCCTATATCTATTATATCCGATCGCGATAGCGGATTTACTTCCAGGTTTTGGCAATCATTACAGAAAGCAATGGGGACCCGTTTAGATATGAGTACAGCATATCACCCCCAGACGGATGGCCAGAGCGAACGAACTATTCAGACTTTTGAGGACATGTTTAGAGCATGTGTCATCGATTTCGAAAACAGATGGGATAAGTATTTACCACTGGAAGAGTTCTCATACAATAACAGCTACTATGCGAGCATTAAAGCTGCACCTTTCGAGGCATTGTACGGAAGGAAGTGTAGATCTCCCGTTTGTTCGAGCGAGTTGGGAGATAGTCAGTTGACAGGTCCTGAGATTATTCAGGAGACAACTGAGAAAGTCCTACAGATTCAGGAACGACTGAGAACGGCTCAAAGTCGTCAAAAGAGTTACGTCGATGTTAGACGGAAGGACATAGAGTTCCAAGTTGGTGACAAGGTTATGCTTAAGGTGTAGTGACCCGAACTTTTCTATGTTTATATATATATTAAATGAAATTGTTATTTACATGATTAAGTGTTTCCAACATGTTAAGCAATCAAACTTGTTAAGACTTGATTAATTGAAATAGGTTTCATATAGACATTTGACCACCCAAGTTGACCGGTGATTCACGAACGTTAAAACTTGTAAAAACTATATGATGACATATATATGGTTATATATATATTTAACATGATTTTATGATAAGTAAGTATCTCATTAGGTATTTTAACAATGAGTTATATACATAAAAATGAGACTATTAAATTAAGAAACTCAAAAACGATACATATAACGATTATCGTTATAACAACGTCTTACTAAGTACATATGAATCATATTAAGATATTGATACACTTGGTTAATTATGTTAAATGATAAGTAAATATATCATTAAGTGTATTAACAATGAACTACATATGTAAAAATAAGGCTACTAACTTAATGATTTTGAAACGAGACATATATGTAACGATTATCGTTGTAACGACATTAACTGTATATATATCATACTAAGATATATTATATATCATAATATCATGATAATGTAACAATTTAACATCTCTTTAGATATAATAAACAATGGGTTAATAACATTTAACAAGACCGTTAACCTAAAGGTTTCAAAACAACATATACATGTAACGACTAACGATGACTTAACAACTCAGTTAAAATGTATTTACATGTAGTGTTTTAATATGTATTCATACACTTTTGAAAGACTTCAATACACTTATCAAAATACTTCTACTTAACAAAAATGCTTACAATTACATCCTCGTTCAGTTTCATCAACAATTCTACTCGTATGCACCCGTATTCGTACTCGTACAATACACAGCGTTTAGATGTATGTACTATTGGTATATGTAGTGACCCGAACTTTTCCATGTTTATATATATTAATTGAGATTGATATTTACATGATTAAATGTTTCCAACATGTTAAGCAATCAAACTTGTTAAGACTTGATTAATTGAAATATGTTTCATATAGACAATTGACCACCCAAGTTGACCGGTGATTCACGAACATTAAAACTTGTAAAAACTATATGATGACATATATATGGATATATATATATATATATATATATATATATATATATATATATATATATATATATATATATATATATATATATATATATATATATATATATATATATATATATATATATATATATATATATATATATATAGTTAACATGATACTATGATAAGTAAACATATCATTAAGTATATTAACAATGAACTACATATGTAAAAACAAGACTACTAACTTAATGATTTTTAAACGAGACATATATGTAACGATTATCGTTGTAAAGACATTTAATGTATATATATAATATTAAGAGATATTCATACATGATAATATCATGATAATATAATAATTTAAAATCTCATTTGATATTATAAATATTGGGTTAACAACATTTAACAAGATCGTTAACCTAAAGGTTTCAAAACAACACTTACATGTAACGACTAACGATGACTTAACGACTCAGTTAAAATGTATATACGTGTAGTGTTTTAATATGTATTTATACACTTTTGAAAGACTTCAATACACTTATCAAAATACTTCTACTTAACAAAAATGCTTACAATTACATCCTCGTTTAGTTTCATCAACAATTCTACCCGTATGCACCCGTATTCGTACTCGTACAATACACAGCTTTTAGATGTATGTACTATTGGTATATACACTCCAATGATCAGCTCTTAGCAGCCCATGTGAGTCACCTAACACATGTGGGAACCATCATTTGGCAACTAGCATGAAATATCTCATAAAATTACAAAAATATGAGTAATCATTCATGACTTATTTACATGAAAACAAAATTACATATCCTTTATATCTAATCCATACACCAACGACCAAAAACACCTACAAACACTTTCATTCTTCAATTTTCTTCATCTAATTGATCTCTCTCAAGTTCTATCTTAAAGTTCTAAGTGTTCTTCATATATTCTACAAGTTCTAGTTACATAAAATCAAGAATACTTTCAAGTTTGCTAGCTCACTTCCAATCTTGTAAGGTGATCATCCAACCTCAAGAAATCTTTCTTTCTTACAGTAGGTTATCATTCTAATACAAGGTAATAATCATATTCAAACTTTGGTTCAATTTCTATAACTATAACAATCTTATTTCAAGTGATGATCTTACTTGAACTTGTTTTCGTGTCATGATTCTGCTTCAAGAACTTCGAGCCATCCAAGGATCTGTTGAAGCTAGATCCATTTTTCTCTTTTCCAGTAGGTTTATCCAAGGAACTTAAGGTAGTAATTATGTTCATAACATCATTCGATTCATACATATAAAGCTATCTTATTCGAAGGTTTAAACTTGTAATCACTAGAACATAGTTTAGTTAATTCTAAACTTGTTCGCAAACAAAAGTTAATCCTTCTAACTTGACTTTTAAAATCAACTAAACACATGTTCTATATCTATATGATATGCTAACTTAATGATTTAAAACCTGGAAACACGAAAACACCGTATAACCGGATTTACGCCGTCGTAGTAACACCGCGGGCTGTTTTGGGCTAGTTAATTAAAAACTATGATAAACTTTGATTTAAAAGTTGTTATTCTGAGAAAATGATTTTTATTATGAACATGAAACTATATCCAAAAATTATGGTTAAACTCAAAGTGGAAGTATGTTTTCTAAAATGGTCATCTAGACGTCGTTCTTTCGACTGAAATGACTACCTTTACAAAAACGACTTGTAACTTATTTTTCTGACTATAAACCTATACCTTTTCTGTTTAGATTCATAAAATATAGTTCAATATGAAACCATATCAATTTGATTCACTCAAAACGGATTTAGAATGAAGAAGTTATGGGTAAAACAAGATTGGATAGTTTTTCTCATGTTAGCTACGTGAAAATTGGTAACAAATCTATTCCAACCATAACTTAATCAACTTGTATTGTATATTATGTAATCTTGAGATACCATAGACACGTATACAATGTTTTGACCTATCATGTCGACACATCTATATATATTTCTGAACAACCATAGACACTCTATATGTGAATGTTGGATTTAGCTATACAGGGTTGAGGTTGATTCCAAAATATATATAGTTTGAGTTGTGATCAATACTGAGATACGTATACACTGGGTCGTGGATTGATTCAAGATAATATTTATCGATTTATTTCTGTACATCTAACTGTGGACAACTAGTTGTAGGTTACTAACGAGAACAGCTGACTTAATAAACTTAAAACATCAAAATATATTAAAAGTGTTGTAAATATATTTTGAACATACTTTGATATATATATGTATATATTGTTATAGGTTCGTGAATCAACCAGTGGCCAAGTCTTACTTCCCGACGAAGTAAAAATCTGTGAAAGTGAGTTATAGTCCCACTTTTAAAATCTAATATTTTTGGGATGAGAATACATGCAGGTTTTATAAATGGTTTACAAAATAGACACAAGTACGTGAAACTACATTCTATGGTTGAATTATTGAAATCGAATATGCCCTTTTTTATTAAGTCTGGTAATCTAAGAATTAGGGAACAGACACCCTAATTGACGCGAATCCTAAAGATAGATCTATTGGGCCTAACAAACCCCATCCAAAGTACCTGATGCTTTAGTACTTCGAAATTTATATCATATCCGAAGGGTGTCCCGGAATGATGGGGATATTCTTATATATGCATCTTGTTAATGTCGGTTACCAGGTGTTCACCATATGAATGATTTTTATCTCTATGTATGGGATGTGTATTGAAATATGAAATCTTGTGGTCTATTATTATGATTTGATATATATAGGTTAAACCTATAACTCACCAACATTTTTGTTGACGTTTTAAGCATGTTTATTCTCAGGTGATTATTAAGAGCTTCCGCTGTCGCATACTTAAATAAGGACGAGATTTGGAGTCCATGCTTGTATGATATTGTGTAAAAACTGCATTCAAGAAACTTATTTTGTTGTAACATATTTGTATTGTAAACCATTATGTAATGGTCGTGTGTAAACAGGATATTTTAGATTATCATTATTTGATAATCTACGTAAAGCTTTTTAAACCTTTATTGATGAAATAAAGGTTATGGTTTGTTTTAAAATGAATGCAGTCTTTGAAAAACGTCTCATATAGAGGTCAAAACCTCGCAACGAAATCAATTAATATGGAACGTTTTTAATCAATAAGAACGGGACATTTCAGTATATACACTCCAATGATCAGCTCTTAGCAGCCCATGTGAGTCACCTAACATATGTGGGAACCATCATTTGGCAACTAGCATGAAATATCTCATAAAATTACAAAAATATGAGTAATCATTCATGACTTATTTACATGTAAACAAAATTACACATCCTTTATATCTAATCCATATACCAACGACCAAAAATACCTACAAACACTTTCATTCTTCATTTTTTTTCATCTAATTGATCTCTCTCAAGTTCTATCTTCAAGTTCTAAGTGTTCTTCATAAATTCTATAAGTTCTAGTCTCATAAAATCAAGAATACTTCCAAGTTTGCTAGCTTACTTCCAGTCTTGTAAAGTGATCATCCAACCTCAAGAAATCTTTCTTATTTACAGTAAGATATCTTTCTAATACAAGGTAATACTCATATTCAAACTTTGATTCAATTTCTATAACTATAACAATCTTATTTCGAGTGGAAATCTTACTTGAACTTGTTTTCGTGTCATGATTCTGCTTCAAGAACTTTCAAGTCATCCAAGGATCCTTTGAAGCTAGATCTATTTTTCTCATTTCCAGCAGGTTTATCCACAAAACTTGAGGTAGTAATGATATTCATAACATCATTCGATTCATACATATAAAACTATCTTATTCGAAGATTTGAACATGTAATCACTAGAACATAGTTTAGTTAATTCTAAACTTGTTCGCAAACAAAAGTTAATCCTTCTAACTTGACTTTTAAAATCAACTAAACACATGTTCTATATCTATATGATATTCTAACTTAATGATTTAAAACCGGAAAACACGAAAAACACCGTAAAACCGGATATACGCTTCGTAGTAACACCACGGGCTGTTTTGGGTTAGTTAATTAAAAACTATGATAAACTTTGATTTAAAAGTTGTCCTTCTGGGAAAATGATTTTTCTTATGAACATGAAACTATATCCAAAAATCATGGTTAAACTCAAAGTGAAAGTATGTTTTCCAAAATGGTCATCTAGACGTCGTTCTTTCGACTGAAATGACTACCTTTACAAAAACGACTTGTAACTTATATTTCTGACTATAAACCTATACTTTTTATGTTTAGATTCATAAAATAGAGTTCAATATGAAACCATAGCAATTTGATTCACTCAAATCGGATTTAAAACGAAGAAGTTATGGGTAAAACAAGGTTGGATATTTTTTTTATTGTTGTAGCTACGGGAAATATTGTAACAATTCTATACAAATCATATCCTAGCTAACTTATATTGTATTGTACATGTATTCTAATATATTATGTAATCTTGGGATACCATAGACACGTATGCAAATGTTTTGACATATCATATCGACCCATGTATATATATTATTTAGAACAACCATAGACACTCTATATGCAGTAATGTTGGAGTTAGCTATACAGGGTTGAGGTTGATTCCAAAAATATATATACTTTGAGTTGTGATCTAGCCTGAGACGTGTATACACTGGGTCGTGGATTGATTCAAGATAATATATATCGATATATCGAAAGGTAATATACGGAGCAAGTATACTGGACATGTTGCTTTTCCAATACAAGGTTAGCAAGTGGGTGACACAAAACCGCAAGTTTTGAGCTAAAATTTTCAAATTTGAAACCCACTAAACCCACAAACACAATTTGTAAACACCGGTGAAGGGTTATTCCGGAAAACTTATCTAGGGTAAAAGCTAGATTTTCAAAAGATCAAATGTTTTCATAAAGATCCAATTTCCTAAAGGATCTAAATTTTTATAGTCATGTGGGACTGTAAACCACATCATTACTACCATTGTTCATATCGTCGTATAGAAATCACTGATGTACAAAGTGTGAAGAATAAAGAAGTGATTCTAGTATTTTTATTTCAAGACTATATTGCTTGAGGACAAGCAACGCTCAAGTGTGGGAATATTTGATAATGCTAAAAACGAACATATATTTCATAGCATTATCCCTCAAGAAAGACAAGCTTTTAGTTGCAATTGTTCTATTTACAAGTAATATTCGTTTAAATAATAAAAGGTGAAGACAAAAGACAGATTCGACGAATTGAAGACGCAAACGACAAAAAAGCTCAAAAGTACAAAGTACAATCAAAGTGGTTCAAATTATTGATAAGAAACATCTCAAAATTACAAGAGTACAAGACGCAAAATGCAAAATACAAGATATGAAATTGTACGCAAGGACGTTCAAAAATTCGGAACCAGGACCAGAGTCAACTCTCAACGCTCGACGCAACGGACTAAAAATTACAAGTTAACTATGCACACAAATATAATATAATATTTAAATAATTCTATAAATTATTTATATATTATATATTATATTAAAAACCGTCGGCAAGAAAGAAAACAAGTTCATGTGAGCTGGAAAAAGAGGCCATGCGATTGCATGGCCTGGAGGTGCATTTTCCATGCGATCGCATGGTAGTAGGTATCAGGCCACACTCCTATAAATTCGCAGATTTAGTTGAGCAAATATACATCTTTTTCTCTATCTCTCTCACGTATATATATATATATATATATATATTATATTTTAATTTTAATTTTAATTTTAATATCTAATAATAAGGGTATGTTAGCGAATGTTGTAAGGGTGTAAGTCGAAATTCTGTCCGTGTAATGCTACGCTATTATTAATCATTGTAACTTATGTTCAACCTTTTTAAATTAATGTCTCGTAGCTAAGTTATTATTATGCTTATTTAAGCCAAAGTAATCATGATGTTGGGCTAAATATTAAAATTGGGTAATTGGGCTTTGTACCATAATTGGGGTTTGGACAAAAGAACGACACTTGTGGAAATTAGACTATGGGCTATTAATGGGCTTTATATTTGTTTAATTAAATGATAGTTTGTTAATTTAATATAAAGATTTACAATTGGACGTACCTATAAATAACCATATACACTCGATCGGACACGATGGCGGGATATTTATAAGTACTAATAATCGTTCATTTAACCGGACACGGGAATGGATTAATAGTCTATGGACTTATTAAAACAGGGGTGAATTATATACAAGGAAAATTGGTGTAATTATAGTTTAAGTCCCCAATTAGTTGGAATATTTGACTTCGGATATAAGGATAATTTGACGAGGACACTCGCACTTTATATTTATGACTGATGGACTGTTATGGACAAAAACCATATGGACATATTGAAAAATTCAGGACAAAGGACAATTAACTCATGGTATTAAACTAAAATCAACACGTCAAACAGCATAATTACGGAAGTTTAAATAAGCATAATTCCTTTATTTCATATTTAATTTCCTTTATTTCATATTTAGTTGCACTTTTAATTATCGCACTTTTATTTATTGTCATTTTATTTATCACATTTTTATTTATCGTAATTTCATTATCGTTATTTACTTTACGCTTTAAATTAAGTCTTTTATATATTTAATATTTTACATTAGGTTTTAACTGCGACTTAAGTTTTAAAATCGACAAACCGGTCATTAAACGGTAAAACCCCCTTTTTATAATAATAATACTACTTATATATATTTTTGTATTTTTACAATTATAAGTTAAAAATATAGCGTTAAACTTGGCTAAAGTTCCCTGTGGACGAACCGGACTTACTAAAAACTACACTACTGTACGATTAGGTGCACTGCCTATAAGTGTTGTAGCAAGGTTTAGGTATATCCACTCTATAAATAAATAAATCACTTGTGTAAAATTGTATCGTATTTAATAGTATTTCGTAGTAAAATATAAGCTATTTCGTATACACCTCTATGCACATCAAGTATTTTTGGCGCCGAAACTAAAACGCTGAAAGCGAAACGCTATATAAAAAAAAATTCCTAGTTTACTTTTGTAAAATTACGCTTTTGTAAAAATACGTTTTTAATTTTAAAAATACAAAAATATAAAAAGAAAAATATCTATATATTTATTTTTAAGAGTTTGTTTAAAATATATAAAGTTAAAAAGTATTTTTATTTCTATTTTTGTTTTTAAATATAAGTATTTTATTATTTTATATAAATATTTATTTATATTAAAAACAGAAAAACAGAAAAAAAATAAATATAAAAACTCTCGGGCCCGAACACTGTTGCAGCCCAGAATTGTGGCCCAGATCCAAGAGTCATGCGATCGCATGGCTTGTATGAACAAAACTCATGCGACCGCGTGATCAGCTCTGACACGACATCTCTGACCTAATTTCGCATTAATTACGGAGTATATTATTATTATTATTATTATTATTATTATTATTATTATTATTATTATTATTATTATTATTATTAAAACCCTAATTAGGGTTTAGTTTTTAATTAATTAGTTTAGTTTTTATTATTAATTTGTATTTTTAGTTTAATTAGTTTTATTAATATATAAAAATTAATAGTTTTATAAAATAAATAATATAAAATAATATTTTTATAAAAATTGTACTTTTTACAACTTTAAGTTTATTTTTATATTTTGTATCTTTTTATTTGTTTTAGCGAAATATTTGTATTTTTCGTTCGTATTTAGTTTTAAGTCATAGTTTTTGCCGTAGTTATTTTTATTTCTAGATTCTTAGGCTTTGCCGTAAAATCCCTTAAGTGCTTTTTCTTTAGACTAAGATTTAGGTGCTTTAGAATTTTTCGACGCCATTTTAAAATTTTAGTACTTTTTAAGTTATTGCCGTTTTGAATATAGAATTTCTTTTAAACTTTAATACCTTTAGATGCAACCTTTAATTCTTAGTTTTAGACTTTTAAGTTTCGACGCGCTACGTTCTTTTTATTATTTTTCGACCTTTTATTTTTCGACGTTTTCCGACGCGCTCTTTTTCTTTCTTATTTTTCGCCACTCTAGTTTTTAGGACATAGAATTTTCTATTTCTTATCTAAAATTTCTTTAAATTTCAACGAAAAATTATTTTAAGTGGTTAAATTGATAGACATCCAAATTTTCTGCTTCGTAGTAATAGTTGGATTTGTTAGTGGCTGAGTTGTGAGCTTCCGATTTAAAGGGTTCTGGCTCCCTGCTACATCTTTTGGCTATTCGAAACGTGGGCAAAAGAAGAAAAGTCTATTATTTTGATAACTTATATATTTTTTTATCTTTTATAACTAATAGGATATTCAGTGAATGCACCGAGCAAAACGTTCACTACCTTTTATACGTTCACCACCTGTAACTCGATCAAGACATCTAGCCAATATTGTTGCCGTTGATTTTTCTTTAGAATCGCCATCCAGTCAACCAAGTACTCCAATTCAAATTTCTGATAATCCATTTTTTGAACCAGACCTCACAAATGAGAATCCGGAGGATATTCAGGGACAATTTAGAGATCCTGAACCACTAATCTTTCCTCCGGAACCACCAATCATTCAAACAGAGATTGTTGAGGAACAACCCATTAAATCAGAATGCTCTAGTGATTCAGATTCAACAAATTC